>NC_044314.2:92097256-92471896 GCF_007474595.2 Lynx canadensis
ACCTTAAAAATCTCCCGTATCCCTAATTTCCTGGCCCTGGGGACACAGAGCGGCTGGTTCCCGCCCAGCTCTGGAGGCCGGTACCTTACCTCACCGGCCCTATTTAGAGGTCTGGGAAGCCAGAGCAGATAATTATAGTGATTATAATTCCCTGGAGTTACGTACTAGGTTTTATTTTTTTTTCTGTGCAAATCAATAGTTTGTTCCCTTTATATATTTTTTATTGAGCTATCATTGACATATAATATTATCTTAGTTTAGCCATACAACATAATGACCCGATACTTGTATATATTTCAAAAGAGTCCCTGCAATATGTTGAGTTAATGTGTGTCACCATCACGGTGTCATGTGGCTGCAAGGGACAGTCAGAATCGCTAGGTCACAGCAGAAACTATCATTCATCTTCCTGGTGCAGAAAAGGTGTTTATGATGGAATTAAAAAAATAATGTTTGTAACCTATTGAGTAAATGGAAATTTGACAAATAGAGATGGGGGGTATATATATTTTCGTAATTACACACACATATATATATATACATATTCTTTCTATGTTTATCCATTCGTTTATTCATTATTGCATTTCATCATCCATTCTGCCTTAAAAAGTTCTTAAAAAGTTATTTGCTAAGATTACAATTTTGGGGAGGATCCAAATGCAAAAATCTGGATTACACAGACACACAGGCACGCACACCCTGTTTTAGCCGTGAGAATGTGGTACACGTAGAACACGGTGTCTGCACGTGAGACTCAGACACAGGAGACAGACAAACAAAAATACTCGAGTAATAGTAAGTTCCATAGGCAAAGCAATAAGGAGTTGGAGGGCGGCCGTCGGGGGCCCCAGTGGGACTCCGGGCGGGTACTTGCCCGCACAGCTTTGAGGGATTGGGGCTTCTGCTCACCGACGCCAAGAACAAGTCCTAGGCGTTCGGCACCTGGGAGAGAAACTGAAGAGGAAGAATGAAAGTTCTCTCTCTCTCTCTCTCTCTCTCTCTTATTTAGGGCCGGGGCGTGTCAGAAGTCCCATAATGAGCCACCATGTCCCTGGACTTGCTGTCGTGTCTAACCGGACACACAGTTTTAATGAGGTTCATCTGGTGGAAAGCAGGTGCTCGTGTAACTCGGAGATTTCAGCCCCAGAGTGTCTTAGTCCCAAAAGAATGAGATTTTCTTGTTTTGATGACACTTTAAGGGCTGTGGGTTGTTTACGCCCTAGGGTGTGAAGGGGAGCCTTCCTGTTGAATTCAGTTCTTGAGTTCGTCTTATCAGCACCGTGCAATGTTTTAATTA
This sequence comes from Lynx canadensis, assembly GCF_007474595.2. NCBI lineage: Eukaryota > Metazoa > Chordata > Mammalia > Carnivora > Felidae > Lynx > Lynx canadensis. The sequence continues at coordinate 92,098,554 of NC_044314.2, forward strand.
AGATAACCACTTTTTAAAAAAATTTAATTTTCTTTTTTTCTTTAAAGTTTATTAATTTGAGAGGGAGAGAGAGAGTGGGGAGGGAGAGAGAATCCCAAGCAGGCTCCACACTGTCAACTGTCAGCTCCAACCCACGAACTGTGAGATCACAACCAGAGCTGAAATCAAGAGTTGGACGCCCCCGACTGAGCCCCCCCAGGCTCCCCAAAATAACCACCTTAATTGCTAGTATTAAAATTTGGGGAGATTTCCAAAAAAAAATCTGCGAAATCTGGGTTTCTAACCTCCCCCTAAGAGTTCGCAGACCTCCCGCCCCGGAGCGGCTCTCGTCCTCGGGACACACGGTTCCCAGTGGGCCGCAGCCCTCCCTCCCTCCCGAGACCCGCAGCCGACACCTGTTTCCGGCACCTGTTGCGGAATTAGGCAGCCCGCCGGGTGGGTGACCCTCGGGCCCCCTCGCACATGACAGCTCGCAAACCCTCCAGCTTGGACTTCCAGTCTGCTGGTTATAAGACGCCAGGGGCGACGACGCAGTGGGGCTTTGCCCTCGTCTGAAGCACGGCGACGGAGGACAGCAGGCCCTCTGCGGACCCCAAGCCCCCTTCTCCCACGGCCTCTTGCTAGCTTAGGGGGTCTTTCTGTGTGAACAAGACCACCGTCGCTTCACCTCCGTCAGCCCCTCTGCCCAGAGCGGATGGTGGCCGTTGTACACGGGGATGCCGGGGAAGGGTCTGTCATCCACAGGGGTTTATGTTCCGAAGACGTGGGTTGTGAAGAAATCCGTCGCACCTGCCCTTTGCGCTACGGCCCGTGGTTTCCTTTTCTGGTCCTCCCCCCGCCCCCGACCCACCCAGATGAATTGACTAACAAACCAACGATGTTTCCCCTTCTCCAAAATGAATATCCTACGTTTTGGGGTGGGGGAGCTTGGCAGAAACAGAATGGCAGTTTTGACTTTTGTATTTCTGAGCCTTCCATATTGCATTGTTAGAGTCGAGTCTTGCCAGGGGACAATGGGCGGAAGCCACAGGTCTCCGAGTTTTGGAAGTTTTTGAAGGAATACACGTCCCAACATTTGACTAGAACAGAAATAAAAAGGAACAGAAATCTCCCTCTTACATCTCACATCCAGTGTTCCTCATTTTCCTCGCCCCTAAAATACTGCTATCAGTTTCTAAGGGTACCCATAGTATCCATGCAAAATCTCTCTCTCTGTCTCTCCTCCCTCCCTCCTTGCTGGTGGGACAGCTGGGTTTTCCACAAATAGTTGATAGTATCACATTTTTCTCTCATGTTGATTTTTTTTTTTTTTTTTTTTTTTTTTTTTTTTTTTTAGCAGTATAGCTTGAGGAACATTTCCCATCGACACATGTGTCCCAGCCTGGTCACTTCTCCTAGTGACACCCTTGTCTATCACGTAGATGTTCCATACAGATTACAGCCCTTCTGCTGATGAGCATGAACCCTCTTCCCACGCTTTTGAGATATATATATATATATATATATCTGCAAGAAATGTCCTCGTACATAGCTCTTTGATCCCATGTGTGAATCTGTCTCTAGAGTAAACTCCTAGGAGCAGAATTACTAGATCAAAGTGCACTTAAAATTTGTATAGCTATTGCCGTATTGCTCTCCGGAAAGGCTGTAACTTCCACCAAAAGCACAGTGAACTTGCTGACTTAGTACATCTAAGGGTCTGTTTGTCAGTCAGCCGGGTGGGCTGGGACAGGGTGGCTCACTGTCGTTTTAACATGCCTCTAAAAATTATGAGCGACATCTTTTCATATATTTAAAATAATTTGCATTTCCTTTCCTTTGAACTGCCTGTTTATGTCCATTGTCCCAGTGTTCTGTTGGCTTAAATTTTCTTAATAGTAAGCATTTTAATGAATGCAATGCATTTCATACAGTTCTTTAAAAAGACATCGGTACATTTTTGTCCTATGTATTACATAAACATCATTCTCCTGCTCAATTTAGCTTGATTTATTTTTACATATGGAAATTAAAAAAAAATTTAATGTTTGTTATTTTTGAGAGAGAGAGCATGAGCAGGGGAGGGGCAGAGAGGGGGGGAGACACAGAATCCGAAGCAGGCTCCAGGCTCTGAGCTGTCAGCACAGAGTCCGACGTGGGGCTCGAACTCACAAACTGTGAGATCATGACCTGAGCCCAAGTCGGACGTCCAATCGACTGAACCACCCAGGTGCCCCTTACATAGGGAAATTTAAAAAATTCACATAATCAAATTCATTACCTGGTTTTCTCAGAAGTTTTCATTTTTATTTTTTTTAATAATTACATTTATAGTTTGATCCTTCTGGAAGTTGAGATGGTAAGGAGTGAGTTAGGGATCTTGAGTTTTTTTGTAGGTGGCTAACTGGCTGTAAAACCTTCTGTTGAGTATTCCTCTTCTGGTTTAAAATAGCACTTTTATCATAAACTAAGTTTTCACGTGTGCTTGGGGATATTTATGGGTCTTTTCCATGGAACTTTCTATTCATGTGCGGTTGCCAAATTCTCTTTAGAACTGTGTCTTTACAATAGGTCCTAACTGTGTGCGAGCGCTGGCCGCCCACCGTCCTTCGCTGCCCGGCTCCTGGCAGGTTTTGTTGGTTATTTTTGCTTGTTTAGTTTTCTAGATAAGCCCCATAATGAGATTTCTCTCACACAAAATCTCTCAGCATGTTTACAACAGATTTCCTCATATTTACGTATTAATTAGAGGGTTGGTTGAAAGTTTTATGATTTTGAGTTTTCTTTTCCACAAATAGGTTAAATTCTTTGTTTATTCAAGCGTTCTTGTACATCCCTTGGTATTATTTTATTGTTTTCTTTGTGAGAACTTTGTACAATTCTTACTCTTTTGGACCTCAACGTCTTCTTTCTGTCGGCTGCATTTACAAATGAGAAACTTTTCTCCCGCCTCGTGTTAGCGTTAGCGTTGGAACACAGGGACGCTATTTATCGACTCTCTTCGCCTGTCACGTCCGTATAAACCTTCCCACTCAGATCTTTCCTTATGTGTAAGACTGTTTCACTTACCAAATTCTCTTCTTATTCGTAATGGCGTTTCGTTTTCTCGTGAACAGTCACACCTCATTTGAAAATAAGGATCGTGTTATCTCCTCTTTAAAAATAGTTTTACGATGAATAACGCAAAGACTCCTTTATTCATTTTTCTTGTCTATGGTCTGGCAGACACTTGGAGCAGATGACTGTTATTTGGTCCTCTGGACCATCCTTTCCCCTTCTGGGAACTAACCACAGAGAGCTGGTCCAGGAGCAGATTGGAGCCAGGTGAGGGGCTGGGTGCCTGGGGGTGCGCCCCGCCTCCGCAGGGACTGTTACCCAGACCCCACCAGGCAGCCGGGACAGAAGCAAATAAATGAAGTCGTTCACGTGGCACTAAGTGGGATGAGCAGGCAGGCACAATCTGTCTGCACAAAATCGTGTCCACTCAAAGTACAAGGGTCGCAAAGGAAATTCTGAAGTGGTTAATTGTTACTATGCGGGAAGCAGGATGAGAAGAGAAAGACTGGGATCCGTCTCAGGGAGACTGGGAGGGAGCATCGCACGCCAAACCAGCCGGCCGGGCGACTTCTGCGGAAGCACCGACCCCTCGTCTCCACAAATAGGCTAATGATACAATTACCTTGCCTTCGTTGTTACAATGAACTGAGGAGGTGTTTGTCGAGAGCCTTACATGATGTCGACAATATTGCTGTTGGTGTCCTCCTCTTTTTAAATCATTTTAACCTGATTGCTTTCTCTCGCCTGGTTGCATCAGCTAGGTATCACAAAACAATATAAAACAATAGTGGGATAACGGCCATTCTTGTCTTTCTCCTGACTGCCTAATGGACACGCTCCTTGTGGGGCCCCACTAAGCCTGGTGGCTCTTACTCCCTTCGGTTCAGAGGTGTCTGCTCATTTGTATTTATCCCGCTTTCCCGTGTCGAGGAAATGTTCACCAATTTCTGTATACATATATTTAATGTTGATTTATTTTTGAGAGAGAGAGAGAGCGAGAGACAGCGTGAGCAGGGGAGGGGCAGAGAGAGAGGGAGACACAGAATCTGAAGCAGGCTCCAGGCTCTGAGCTGTCAGCACAGAGCCCGACCCGGGGCTCGAACCCACAAACTGTGAGATCATGACCTGAACTGAAGTCGGACGCTTAACTGACTGAGCCACCCAGGAGCCGATTTCTGTATTTTAAGAGTTCTTTTATTTTTTTTATTGTTTATTTTTTTTTACATTTATTTATTTTTGAGAGACAGAGTGAGACAAAGTGAGAGTGGGGGAAGGGCAGAGAGAGAGGGAGACACAGAATATGAAGCAGGCTCCAGCCTCTGAGCCGTCAGCACAGAGCCCGACGCGGGGCTCGAACCCACGAACCGTGAGACCATGACCTGAGTTGAGGTCGGACGCTCAACCGTCTGAGCCACCCAGGCGCCCGTTAAGACTTCTTTTTAAAACCAGGAGTGTGTTGAATGTATGCAAATGCCCTTTTAATGAATCCCATAGTCCCTGTGATACAGTTCCTCTTCCCTCCATTCATGACATAGAAGGAAAGCATTTCTTGCCTCCTAATGATGATTTAACATCTTTATTCTTTCCTTCCCCCAAGGGTTTGAGGTCTTGGCTTCTGCTTCCCATTACTGGCCGCTGGAAACTGTGGACGGGATCCACGAACTTCAAGACACGACTGGAGGTAGACGCGGGTGGTGAGCGTACCTGAGGCCGCAGGGACGGGGGTGGGGGGGGGGCGCTCCAGATAGGGCCATCGGGGGAGGCAGACAAGGACAGCTTCCGCTGGGAGGCCAGGCCAGTGGCGATGAACACATGCTGTGGAGATCCCCCCAATCATCGTTAACCCAAAGTATTTTACTAGAACTTTTATATATTTTTGTCATTGAAGGACAGAGCTTAAGGTTCAAACTCTTATTAACGTGTGTGTGTTTTCCCCAGTAACCATAAAACAAAAGCCGTGGTTGGAAGTTCGAAGCTGCAGATGGTGCATCAATCACACGTAGGGGTCTAGATGTGTGTTTTCTAGACAAAACTGGCCTCATCTGCATGCCTGCCAAAACAGGGGTCCATTTGAGCTGAGTGCTGGGACTAACACGTGTGTTCGTGGGGTCACCGTTTCACTCACAAAGGTACCCCCACCTACCAATCAGCTTCCGCACACGTCACCAGCAGCTCCCTCGAGCAGACCGAACATCACTTAAGATGCTCCCGTGGTCTCTGAGTCCACGGAAAATGAAGTCTCTACCTGACTCAATTCAGACATTTGCCGTAAGGAGAAACCCCAGATGTGTCCGAGCTCTTTATTCCGTTCCAGCAAGAAACTTCTTCCCAGTAGAAGTTTTGAGTGGCTTGGATTTTTACATTAAAATTTTTATTTCCTTATTGTTCTTGATTATGTCAAACGGCTGATGTGTACGGCAAGGGGTTTACTGGGCAACCAGTCTAGCACATGCCCGCACATCGCTGATTATTGCACTTTCCAGACCCGCACACTGGCATTTTCCTGATCCCCTGACTTAACGTGCTGCCATAAATTGCCACCAAAGATTCCAAAATGTTTCCCTTACTTTTGCAAATTGAAAGGCGTTCTAGCTGGAGCCTCGGTGGGTCCTCCGGGGGTGGAAGGACCCACCTGTGCAAGACTGCCTCTGGGCACCCAGCTGAGAACGCACCGCTGCTCTGCGTTCTCTCCAAACAGTCTGCGCTGCAGGGATAAGTCCCTGGGAAGTCGTTATATGAGCAGCTCAGGTTAAGATAAACTGCACTCCACCCCCACCCCATCATTATCTCATTTTATTTCTCAGGCCCTTTATTTCAAAGCCTGTGAAAAGTGGAAATTCACTGTTGACATAATTCATCGTCCAGGTCACAGAGACCAACATTTTAGCTGTTATTTCAAATGATAACTATATCTCTCCCCTAATGTCTCAACACACCTCATTGTTGTGACCAAATCAGTAACTTTGGGCATCTTGAACTCCTTCACCGGCGAGGAATTCTCACCAAGCAGTGCGATCATGGAGACACAATTACGCTGGGGCCAGGGTGTTAATTTCCCTGAGATTCTGTGTGTTCCTGTTTGCCCCGAACAGCCGGATGGTGACATCTTGCCAATGCTTCCCCAGACCGTTCTTCACGTCACGATGCTCTGCGGTCTCGTTTCAACGTGATCACAGGCTTCTTAAGAAACAGGGGGAAACAGGATCCGTCAGCACATTTTGCTGCCGGGGACGACCGAGTGGCTTTGGAAGCCGTCTGGTGGTCACGCTGCTCGTATCTGTCGCTGAACCCTCTGTTGTTCGGTCCATTTGTCGTAATATCGTGCCATTGTCTTCATGCTGTGTTTCTACCTCACCAGTTGTGACGTCACCACCATGATCCTTGTGTTAAGGCTGTTTTATTGCCGGGCTCAGTTTCATATCTCTCAACTAGGTGTCTCAGGGGGTTGCACACAGCACATTGGAGCCCACGTCTGTGGCGGAAGCCAGCAGCAGTCATGCCCTGGCAGGCCAGGGCGCTGGCCATGACGCTGCCCAGTACATGGGGAGTGGGGGCAGGGGGCGGGAGGGAGGTGTGAGGCCCGGAGACAAAATCCAAGGTGCTTGCTGGGCGAAGGACCGATTCTCGGTGCACGTCAAGTTGAGAGGTATGCCGGTTCCATTTGTCATTCGTGTCACTCATCTGTTGTGCTTTTTTCTTGTTGTCCTACCTAGTGTTGCGAACCCACAACCTCACTGTGCTTCCTTCCCATAATTCTACCTTTGTTCGTACCAATGACTCTGCCTACTCAAATTTCTCTGCAACTGTAGGTGAGCACTTGTAACTTCTGTTCCCTGTTTTGTTTGGTTTGCATCTGCAATGAGTTTAGATGTCAATTTGATTTGATTCTATATGAATTCATTTTGTCTTGGCCAGCAGACAAGCATATACCCAAGAACATATAGCCAAGAACACATACCCAAGAACACATAGCCAAGAACACATACCCAAGAACGTACACACAAGAACACATAGCCAAGGGGCGCCTGGGTGGCGCAGTCGGTTAAGCGTCCGACTTCAGCCAGGTCACGATCTCGCGGTCCGTGAGTTCGAGCCCCGCGTCGGGCTCTGGGCTGATGGCTCAGAGCCTGGACCCTGTTTCCGATTCTGTGTCTCCCTCTCTCTCTGCCCCTCCCCCGTTCATGCTCTGTCTCTCTCTGTCCCAAAAATAAATAAACGTTGAAAAAAAAATTTAAACAAACAAACAAAAAAAAGAACACATAGCCAAGAATGTATACCCAAGAACATGTAGCCAAGAATACATACCCAAGAACACATAACCAAGAACACATAGCCAAGAACATATACCCAAGAACACATATCCAAGAATATATACCCAAGAACACATATCCAAGGACATATAGCCAAGAGCACATACCCAAGAACATATACTCAACAACACATAGCCAAGAAAATATACCCAAGAACATATAGCCAAGAACACATAGCCAAGAACATATACATAAGAACGTGTAGCCAAGAACGTATACCCAAGAACATATAGCCAAGAACAATAACCAAGAACACATACCCAAAAACATATACTCAAGAACACATAGCCAAGAACATATACCCAAGAACACATAGCCCAGAACATATACCCAAGAACATATAGCCAAGAACACATAGCAAGAACATATACCCAAGAACACATAGCCAAGAACACATAGCCAAGAACACATATCCAAGAACATATAGCCAAGAGCACATACCCAAGAACATATACTCAAGAACACATAGCCAAGAACATATACCCAAGAACACATAGCCAAGAACACATACCCGAGAACACATAGCCAAGAACATATACCCAAGAACACATAGCCAAGAATACCAAACACCCAGTGTATTAGGAATAACTTCTCCCAGCTAGGTCTAGAGGAAGTGCCACCATACATTAGAAGGGGCTTGTAAGCTTTCACGTGACCAGAGTCTTCAAACCAGCTGCCTGTTTTCAGAACGAGACAGACACAAGATGAGCTACAAAAATGGAAGTTGGGATTTTTAAATGGTGTATATTCTTTTGGGGAGGAACAGCATAGCCTTTGAATGGAAAAACTGAAGTTGATTTTAAAAGATCTCACCCCAAAATTTGATCTCTTATAAACATTAAAATCAGCATTTCTTCTGTAGGTGTTGTTTTTTTTTTTTTTTTTTTAATTATTAGAAGCTGTTTCATAAACGCCCACTAGAGTCAGGGTTCAATTATTATCTTACTTAACAACCTCAGAGCCCCTATGTTTCGTGTTTTCTTATGCAGCTCAAAGCTCCAGGGAGAGTAGCGTCTGTGGCATGTACCCAAGCAGGACAGAAAGTTCAGATAACTCAGGCATCGGCCTTTCTTCTGTTCTCAGCACAGCACATAACCCGATTGCTCTCTCAGCTGTGACCTGTTTGGCTCCCAAAATTAATTTTTCCAGTCAAACAGTCTTGTTTAGGGGTTTATACAGCCTAACTCAATGATGCAACTGCTAATTTAATTTTGCAATAAATGTAATTTTGTAAGATATAGATTCCACACACCCCCACCCCCAGCCATAAATGCGATAAACAAAAAAATGAGTGTAAGACAGAAGAACACTGAGGCCCTTTTGAGTGGGCTATCCACTTGACAGTGGTTGTTGGAAAACTGGAGTGGGGGTAGCCGTCAGGCCCACAGACGTCGGTCCCTCTGCTGTTCATCTCCTGTTGCTTGATAGCTCAAGGGCAGTGGGCATGTGCCCGTATGCAGAGGAGGTATCTTTGGGCGACTTTGACCCCAATGAACAATAAATGCCTAGTCATGCTGGGCTTTTATAGTCCTCACTTATCGATTCTGTAAACCATTTACTTCACACACACCATCGGTTACATTTGCCATGGGGATGAGGCCCAGCGGGAGGACAGAGCAGTGAGCACCGGCCGGGGCTCATGGCCACTCAGCCTGGTGCTGGCGGGGGCGTGACTCTGGGCTTTTCTCCTAGAGTGACCATGGATTCTTTCAAAATTGTGGGTTCCCACGTCTAGGATCAGGGGCTTCCGATGAGGACTCAAAGGCTGTGGTTTTATGTTCAAACATGTGCCTAAGTGTTCCCCTTAGAAGATGGCCAGGCAGGGCTCCGGACGTTCGGGACAGTGTCACTCCTGGGAACCCAACTCCTGGCAAATGTAACACTTAGGGTGTCCTTACCGTATAGAGCCCATCGTATGTGAGTGTAGTAGAAGCATCGATATGAATATTCACGCTACCTATCCCTTTACTGCTAGTTAGATGGTAGATAGCGAGCGTTAATATTAATGAGCGTGATATGTAGCATTATTATAAGCGTAAATAACGCAGTACATTCATCTCTAAGTTCTGTGTAAGACTCTGAACCCCTGGCGGTTGCTGACTTGGCATTGCCATTCTTGTCGCGCAGACATCATGGAAGGAAAAGTCAGCAAGGGTGTTTACCTCAGAGAGGAGAAGGGAGTGACCCTTCTCTACTACGGCCAGTACAACACATCCTGCATCAGCAACCCGGCAAAGTGCGACCCCGACGGTGAGTGACGCGCCCTCGCCGTGGCGGCAGAGCGCGTGGACGCGTGGCGGGCGGGGGGGGGGAGGGCCGGGGGTGCAGGCGCCTGGTTTTCTAACAAGAGACGTGTCCCGGAGACGGAGAGCTCGAACACGGTCTCACAGAGACGGGAGAGCAAACTGTTTCGTCTCGTAAAGAGAAAAGAGCCGCCAGAGGAGCAGATGCGGTGATGTCACATCGGCGACTTGGACGGGGCCGTGGTACTTGTGGGAAGTAAATTGGTGGTGTGGCTCGTACCACGTTATTTCTGACTCCGGGGTGTGGACGGCGAGCCTGGGCGGGGCGGGCTCTGTGAGCCTCGTTCCCTGGGTTTCTTTCTTTTGCCCCCGAGCCCCGGGGGGCGGAGGGGGGCTGCAGGTGGTGCAGGCCCGTGGCGGGAACAGCGCCACGGACGAAACGCAGGTGGGCAGCAGAGAAGTGGAAATTGTGTGCCGTTTCCCCTTTGTCCTGTGAGAAGCGAGGCTCTGCAGTATCTGAGGTTCTGACAAAGAACGCGTGTCCGGGCCACACCGTGAACCCGGCTGGAAAGTTGTCGTCTGGCGTCCCAGCGTGCTTCACCCCTTCACGTCCCGATACCCCGGGCAGGGTGAGAGTTTTCGTTCTGGGGGAGGAAGTAAGGAGTTTAAAGCAAGCCGTTCCGAAAGCGAAGGCCCTTTGGACATCCCACGGTCTTCTCAAAAACAACCTTGTGAGGAATTCGTCGTACACAATTTTGGGACAGAAGGACTGCAGTCCAAGAAAAACAAACAAAAGCTTAACAAGGCAAAAACATGTTGAGGGTGGGGGGGATACGTTTTGGATTTTACAGAACCCAGAATTCGAGAAATGCCTTTGAGGCCCTAAACCACGGCCAGGTTTACAAACCCAGCGTTTGAGCCGTTCCAGAGTTCAGACAGCCCTATAAACACACCAGGCTTCTTTGTTTCTGTAAATGAACACCAGCGTGGGCTCAGCGGCCGCCACCTGGAGGGCCAGCGGGCAGGAGGGCTGGGAGGCTGGGGGGCCGGGGGGCCAGGAGACAAGGGGGCTGGGGGCGTGGGGGCCTGGGGGGGCCGGGGGGCAGGGGGCTGGGAGACTAGGGGGCTGGGGCCCGTAGGGAGCATCTCCAGGTCACCAGCTTCTCGGCTTCCCCGGCTCCTGGCGGGGACTTAGGTCATCCGGGATGGGGCCAAGGGGGGGTCAGAGCTCTGAGGAAGTTTTACCTGAACTTAGAGACCCCGGACTTGAGGCTCTGGGCTGATCTAGTCTGTGGCTGTTTGGCTTGGCAGGTGTGGAGCTAAAAAATATTTAGCTTGCTGCCAATGTGGAAAAACAAAAATTTCACATAAATATATGGATTTCTAGTTTCTCTTAAGAAATCCCCCCAATGACTCTGGCTGGGCCACTGCACAGTGCGCCCCTTTGTCATGGACACTGTCCCCGGGGCCATCATGGGGAGAGCACGGGCTCTGGTCCCAGTTCTCTAAGTGTCTGCGGTGACCTCGGGCAACCACCTCCCCTGAGCCCTTGTCTGTGCGACGGGTCAGTGACGGTCCCTCCTGAGGTTGCCGTGATGCCTAAAGGTGCCACTGCGTTCCTTGCTGCTGTGGCCCAGCTGTGAGAGGCCCCTGGCGGCAGCCCCGCTGTGGGCATTTGCAGACCCAGCTCCTCCCGCCTACCTGCCTGGAGAGTGGACCCTGTAGAGGGGCTCACCCACAGTAACCACCCACCGGGGCTGACTGCACGTCACAGCCACCAGACCTGTGCCATTACACGTGTGAGCACAGTTCCTCCTCAAAAACAGGTGAGGCAGACGGGTGCGGGCTGGCAGGGGTGAGGCAGACGGGCGCGGGACGGCAGGGGTGAGGCAGATAAGTGCGGGGCGGCAGGCAGAGATGGGAGCTTTGGCTTCGTGTCCGGCTCTAAGGGCTCCTTGTGTTGTGTAGTCAAACCATCTCGGGGCCACTCTGTTGACCGTTTGGCCAGATATAAAACGAAGCCAGGACGCTTGACATCACCCTTGGCTCCTTGGGACGATGCTGGCGCCAGGCTTGGTGCAGATGCAGACGGAGGCTGGGCCCCCCTCGTCCTGCCTCCCTCTGTCCACATGCAGCTTTGTGGCGACCGAGCGCACGCGTGACATCGGAGGACCGCTGTGCGAGCTCCGCTGCGTTATTTGCCTGGTGTTTGCTCGGGCCGGGTTCTCCGAGGCCTCTGGGAGCCTGTATTTCTCGGTTCCAGAAAAACCAGATGTGAGCAGGGAAGGTCCACTCGGCGTTTCCCAAGTAAAAGTCCCTGCGGCACACGAAGTCTGTAGGATGATTTCGGGTGTCGCTGGGCAACTTAGAAAATGAAGGGTTATGGTTTTTATCTGAACTTCCTAGATGTTGTGTAGGATGAGTGAGGCTTCAGCAAGCAGGAAAAATGGGTTGACTTTTAGAACCGTGATCAGCGATGATAGTGACGGAGGAGGTGGTCAGATGTGAACCTCGTGAGTGACGAAGATGTGGGCACAGGAGATGCGGGGCCTCTCAGGACACCTCTGTCTCGGCCTCCTCCACATGCTCGCTCTGTTTCTCTGTTTTTTGGTGGTGCTAGTGGGCTCAGACTTAAAACCCATTCCATTTACAGTAAAAACTAACGTCAAAATAAACAGAGTCATTCCCCACTCCCCATCCACCAGGTCAACTGTTTTCATATTTCTTACTTCCAAATTCTCTTGGGGCCCCTATTCATGGTTTTGACTTTTTGAAAAACAGAAAGAAAGAAAGAAAGAAAGAAAGAAAGAAAGAAAGAAAGAGGACATTTTAGGAGCAGAGTTGAAGTCTGAGCTTTCCAAAAAAGAGTAAACGTCCCAGTGGCTTAGCCACCGGCCCCTGTGTGCCCTCTGCCAGGCCACCCCCACCCCTTCCTGTGCCCACTCCTGCTCCTGCTGGAACCCACCTCCATCCGCTTTTCGGCCTTCCTGCACTTCTGTCAGCTCCCCGTGGGTCTCGCTTCTTGGCAGATGGTGCCTCCTGGGGAAGTTTTTCACAGGCACTGGGTGCAAACAGGGGAAGCTTTTGAGAGAAGAGGGCTATCTGGATGCCTGGCCATTCTTGAATGTTAACCGAAGGAATGTCTGTGTTCCTTGAGGGCGAGGTGTCTGACTTTCAACCCCCGCAGCCAGCAGGTGCACAAGTGGGAAACTCAGCGGAGGGAGGGATCTTCCCGGAATGTTCTAGCACCTTGTTTTATCTGCCCGTAGACCTTGAGGGCTCAGCTCAGGTGTTACTTCCGTGGAGACGAGCTCACACAGGTGAGTCCCTCTACCTGCGCTCCTGTGGCCCCCGGACCTCTCCGGCACTGGCATGGCCGGTAACGGCCTGTTCATCGTCTGCCTCCCTGCTCGGCCACCAGCGCTATGAGGGCAGGGCCGTGTCTGTCTTGGTCACCGCTGCATTTTTGGGGACGAAAACCAGCATGGCAGATGCTTACTGTGTGTCACTGAGCAGATATGTGCAGTTGGTCTTTCCGATGCTTTATTTCTTTGAACGCTTCTCATCAAGTGTTTGACTGGCTGCCACTTGAATATTGCCATGAAGGGCCCCTTGCTGCTCCCAGAGGAGCCTGTTCTGGTTTTGTACTCCTCTGACTTCTAGAAGTTGTTTCTGATCTTGGACTACATGCCACCTTGAGCAACGTCCACCTGTTACCTCTGATGCCAGTTCAACTCTGAATCAGCTCGGCTGCTCTCGGGAAAGACCGTCTTCCCATTTCACTCATCAGCTTTCCCTCCTCCCTGTAAACATGCCCCGTGCTTCCCTCCCGAGCATGAGAATGTTCTCTGCTTGTAAACACCGGGAAGGCCGTGGGAGCCTCGGAGCAGCAGCTGGAAACCCTCAGCACTCACACTTCCTCCTTCCCAGCCTTGAGGTGACTTCTCCCCCCATTTGCACGAGGTTACTAAATCCAAAAGGCTGCCCACAAAATGTCGAGAGACTTTCGGGATGGAGTTTCAGGAAAGAGATTTCCAGAGGGGTCTGCCGGACGCAGGCCGGGCGTGGATCCAGCCGCCGTCTTCTGCCGACGGTCTGGGGCTATGGGGACGTCGGAGTGTGTGGAGCGGCTGACCCTCAGAAGAGTATTCATCAGTACACTCGCTTCACAGATGGAGAGACCGAGGCCCAGAGGCAGGCAAGACTGGCCTAGAGCTGCACACTGACTTAGCGCGGTGAATCTCGAAGTAGCATTCACAGACCATGGGCAAGTCACTTGCAAAGATGGTGAAATACGGTTTTCGGGCTCCAGTCCAGGCCCTACGGAATCCAAATCTCCATGGACAAGGCCTGGGAACCTGCATTTTTAGCTGGGACCTCCAGGTGATGCTCACGGATCCTGTCCCCAAACTGGCCAAGGCCGTGACCATCCCATAAGTGTGTTTTGTACAGTGGCATTATGTTGGTCTTCTCGGTGTGTGTGTGTGTGTATATATATATTTAAAGTTTATTTTGAGAGAGACAGAGACAGCACAAATGTTGGAGGGGCAGAGAGAGAGAGAGAGAGAGAGGGAGAGAGAGAGAATCCCAAGCCGACTCCGAACTGTCAGTGCAGAGCCTGATGGGGGACTTGAACTCCCAAACCCTGAGATCATGACCTGAGCCTAAGCCAAAAGTCAGACACTCAGGCCCCCTGGAGCCACCCAGGCGCCCCTTGGTTTTTACATTTTAATGAGCTTTCTAAGCTGTTTTTAGCCGAATATCCTAGCTCAGAAAGTTTGCAGAAACAGCCTCTGATGGTGCTTTAGATGTTCTTTTTTTTTTTTTTAAATTAATGTCCAACTTGTATATGAGAACATTTCATTTAAAAAATCTATACTTTTGACTTAAGAAATCGGAAAATCCAACAATATTCCCTGTGCGCCTGGTGGGAGTTGGCTGGAGTCGAGGGGTGACCCCTGGGACAGGTCGCTCTCTCCTGACTTCCTAGGTCCCCATCATTCTCTGCCGTTTCCCTGAGACTGAAGGGAGTTGGCACTCGCCACCACGGCTTGTGCCGTTGCTCTCTGACAGCGGTAGCGACTGGGAAGTGGCGGAAGACAGTCCCACAGCACCAGGGGCGTCGGGAAGACGCTCGAGAGAACCTTGTTTCCGGTGCGGGGGTTGAAGTGCGTATTTGATACGTAAAAGGCTTGCTCTGGGGAAGAGTGTGCGTGCATGTTGAAAGAGGACAGTCAGGGGTGCAGTCCTCCTTAGATGGGCTTTTGGGTTCATGGGCTGTGTCGTTCACGCTGGAGTCCGAGACACCATCCCTAGGTGTCTCTGCTGTGTTTCTGGCTTCATTTCATGGATCACGTGTTCTCCTACCATTTTAAACTCAAATATGCCCGAAGGTGGAAAGCCTCCTGAGTCACCCCGTGTCTGTGGTCCAGATTCTCCATCACTATGATCTTCAGCTCATTTTCGCTCCACATTTTGCTCTTTGTGATATCATCTCTCTCACCTCCTTTGGCTTTTACTTCTCGTGTTCTAATCACGGAGCTGGGAAAAAATCTGAGGTCGTAGTATCAAAGCGGCAAGGCGGGATGGTGTCTACCCAGAGGACAAGTCCAGGGGAGGGCCATTTACTTTAACTGGTTTGGGTTGAATGATGCAATTATCTACGTTTCCAGGAATGCTGGAATGTTTGTCAAGACCAGTGGTTCCGAAGTTTGACTCACTTTTAAGACGTTTATAATTTTTACTCATATACAGGTACCACCTGAACTATTATCATACTTTGTGTTTTTCTTTCTTTTTTTTAAAGTTTCTTTATTTTGAGAGAGACAGAGACAGAGGCAGCACTCGTGGGGGAAGAGAAGAGACAGAATCCCAAGCAGGCTCCACAATGTCAGCACAGAGCCCGCTGTGGGGCTCGATCTCCTGAAACCATAAGATCATGACCCGAGCTGAAATCGAGTTGGAACCTTAACTGACTGAGCTACCCAGGCACTCCTTAGTGTTTTTCTTTAAATGTCACTCACTTGGATTTAATTGAAAAAGAAACTATCTCCCTCCCATGAACTGAAAACCAGTAACAGTAATTCCCATAAACAGGAGACACCTCATTACTGAGTCCGGCTTGGGCATCGTTACCCGACGAGGGCTCTACATCCAACATGTGGCGTTTCTTTGCTAAGTGGGGATTAGCAATCGTTACCTACGCTCGGATGGATTTGCTCCTTGCCGCAGGCCAGAAGAGCCAAGGACAACTGAGAAGGCAGTAGCTTCTCGTGCTGTGATTCGAGTTGGGTAAAGGCGGGTCTTTGCGCTAAAATTCTCTTGGACAAAGTGTCCAAGGCCCTCGAGTGGTGGGATTACCAACTCTTAAGAATACAGGGGTCAAAAATGTCATTTTAAGCAGCACTCTGTTGGAATGTGGGGACAAAGATGACACTTCAGTGTCTTGTGGGATCAGAGTTTGGGACCGGAGGTGGGAGCCTTGCTGGGCTTGTGTCAGGCGAGCCAGAGAGCCCAACCCGCCCCAGGGAGTCTCTCCACCCCCGGCCTGTGCCCTGGGGAAGCTCCTGGCAGGTGTCCCCCTGTCGTGGACAGGAGAGGCTGTCGGAGCCCTGCTTGCTTGTGTCCTCTCCTGAGCACAGCGGCCGCTCTGTGGGAAAATCTGCTTAGGACCCAAGTAATGCCTTACTTGGGCAGGAGATGGGTGCGTGTGTGTGTGTGTGTGTGTGGGGGGGGGGTCTGTCTGCACACGCACACCAGGGAGACCACTCCCCAGGAGCTCCAGCTTCCAGAATGGAGGGAGACCCTCGAGGCCCCCAGTCTGAGTGCACCGAGATGTGTCTTACCCGAGACCACGGTTTAGCCCTCAGGTGACGTTGATGGCACTGGATTTGGATGCCCTCAGTTTCCCATTCCAGAACGTTCTGCAGCCTGCCCTCTGGCTCAGGGTAATTGTTGTGCAGCTGTGCTCTTGGCTAGCTCCCAGGCTGACGGGGTGTAGACAGGTCGCTCTCTGCTGGTGCCACGGTCTCACAAGGGACGTGGCCACCTCCACCTTGACCCGAGTACAGGAGTAAGCAGGACAGGATGGAGCGTCCGCTTGTCCCTCCGCACCTGCAGCGGCGGCTCCGGCATCCTCCCCAAACCTCTCCCCAGAGTGCGCGTCACAAAGGAAGGAGGGATCCAGGCTCAGCTCCTTATGGGGGCCTCTGGGGGCACCACGGGGTCAGGAAGGGAAATGTCAGCTGAAGAGTCATAAAGCAAGAGAAACTCAACTCACAGAGGGAATCGATTTGCTCATGGAATGAACGGCTTCAGGTAAGATTGTGTTTGGTTGGCTGTTGCTGTGCAACACACACACCTGAACTTTAAAACGTAAAACACAATTTGGTGTCACTTTTCCCGGTTCTGTGGGCTGACTGGGCTCAAGGCACTGTCGTCAGACCGCGGCCAGGCTTGGAGTCACCCAAAGCTCACCTAAGACAGTTCTGTCCCTCTGGCTCTGGCGCCCCTGTGCCCGCGTGTGTGCACGCCCATGTGTGGTCTTTCCCCAGCTGCGCGGCCTGGACTCCTCACGGCTCAGACCTCCCAGAGGCACGCAGCAGAAGCTGCTGGACAATTAGGGACTGCAGCTGGGCCTCGGCCAGTGTCCCTTCTGTTGTCCCCTGTGGGTCAGGTCAGGCAGAGGGCAGGTGGGGAAATTCGCCCCGGGTGCTGGCGGAGAGTGGCGAGGTCACGGGGCACAAACGGGCGGGACGGGGGATACTGCGGGCGTCTTTGAAAATCACAGTTGGCCTCAGGCCGGGTCCAGGGGCTCAAGTCCTCTCCTCAGAAACAGGCGTCTCTCTCCGCTGACTCTCCCCAAGAAGGCACAGCAGTGTGCCACGGGGTCAGCCCAGAGCGGATGCTGATGGGCGCGGCCTGGAGGGGGCCCAGGGTGTGCGGTCAGGGGGGCCAGACTGGCTCTCCCGAGGAACACAGCCGTGCTGTTCCTGGGGGAGGCGGGTGGACGCCACGCTGGCCACACGGCCCGCAGGTCACTTTGTCCCGACTCGCTGCTCAGGTCCACTTTGAACCTGGGGCATTCGGGACACCGTGCCGAGTCCCCTGGCCTGGGAAGGGCTGTTCCTCTACCTGGAAGGACCCCATACCTCCCCTCCCCCAGCCAGCTGCCCTCCCGCCCCCCATCAGAGGGGACAGTGTGTTCACCGAGACTTCCTCCTTGGCCCGGGGCGTTGTTGTGCACTGTTTTCTTGGAATTCCCGGTGTCTGTTTTGTCTCCTTCAGTGAGTGCACGAGTGCGGTCTCTGGGGGAGGGCAGTGACTACAGGTGCAGCCTCCGGACCTGTGCTGCCTGGTTCGAGTCCTGCCTGTCACTAGCTGTGCGGCCGCCCGTGAGTCACTCAACCCCTCTGTGCTTTGATTTTCTTACCTATAAACTGGGGACACGAGTGACACCTACTTCATAGGGCTGTTGGGAGGGTTAACAGCTCACACGCGTACAAGTCTTGGGAGAGTCTTTGCTCCCAGGTAAATGCTGATGATACTACTTTTCTTTACAAAGTGTTTTCACATAGTAAGGAAATCGGTTTCTTGAACGTTAAATGCATTACGTGTTATTTTCCCCCCTAGAATGCTATGTGTCTTTTGGCTTTGTTCTGGCAAATTATTTGCCTTGCAGGATTTTACATTTCTGTGCTTGGAAGTGTCAGTCTTTCCTTGTGGCACCCGGACGGTATTTTTCTTTTCTTTTTTCTGTGTCTTGTCGAGAAAGACCTTTTCTCATTGTGTTCTTTTGGGTAGATGACGATATAATGCTCATAGGAAGTAAGTGTGGAAACAATGTGTCAATCATTGCACCTCATTTCCCTTCAGATTGTCTCTTCTTCGTGTTAATGACCCAGGAGAGGGAAGCAGAGATCCTCAGGGCGCTGGGATTAGCGGCTCCTGGAAACTGATGTTTAAATATAAAGATAGAAGCAATTATCGTGCGGGTTAAACTAGCCGAAATGAGACTTGCTCACGGGCACTGCCATCTGCCTTCCATCTACCCTTACCTAACGCCAAACCGACGTCTCCTTCTTCTTTTTCTTCTGGGACAGAAAGGCATTTGGCCAAAGCGGGACTGAATGGGAGGAATTTCTAAACACAGCAGTGTTTGGAAAAAATTAACTTCTATGAATCCTCTGGGATCTCGTTTCATAACAAGAATTTCACAATGTGTGTGCTAGCGTCCTCGTG
The DNA here is from genome assembly GCF_007474595.2 of Lynx canadensis. Taxonomy (NCBI): domain Eukaryota; kingdom Metazoa; phylum Chordata; class Mammalia; order Carnivora; family Felidae; genus Lynx; species Lynx canadensis. The sequence continues at coordinate 92,117,383 of NC_044314.2, forward strand.
AAGCGGGTTGTGTCTGAGAGCAGAGAGGCCAGGCGGGGAGGTGAGGTCTGTGCTGGGCTCTGCTGGCCACAGCACCTGGCGGGTGGAAATGACGGGCCCCCCGCGCAGCAGCGGGTCAGGCAAGGGCCCTGGGGTCGCACTCTGCCCTCCAAGCTGCCTTCCATCCAAAGCCCCAGCCTCGTGGCCCACATGGCATGGCACCTCGGGCACTTTCTGCCCTCCTTGATGGCCCTGAGAGCACAGTCCCTGTGACCTGGGGTTCTACTCGCCCTCCTCAGAGGTCAGCAAAGGTCCAGGTCCCAGCCATCATTTTGAGGTTCCTCTTATATTTAAAAATTGGGAGAAATTCCAAACAAGGGTTATAAAATTATGCCATGTTTTAACATGTTTATGACAATTGTAATAGGGCTTTGAGCCCACAAAAGTATGATGCAGTATGACTGTCACAAGACAGTTGAACAACTCGTAACGTGTCAATTCACAAGGCATTACAGTAAAGATGGCTGGTAATGGGATGCATGTTTATATTTGCTGAAAGATGTCTTCCTTTAATCCAGTGACTCTCAGGCTGTGTCCATAATCTCATTTGAAGGCCCAAAGTCTAAATTTGGTGCCATTTGTATAAAAAGGCCCAGGACAAATGGCCCTCCGGCTCTGTCCTTCCACCCCCAAGTCCTTGGGCCTGTTTTGATCAACTCTGGGCTCCGTCCTCTCCTGCCCGGGCCAGGCTGAGAGGGATGAGGCCACTGGGATTACTTCCTGCTCTCGCACACGGTCCACGCGGGTCGTCAGCTCTGTACTCACACGTGTGCACCTGTTCTCTCCCTCTCTCCATCTGTCTGTCTGTCTCTCTCTCACACACATGCACAGGTTACCCATATAACAAGGAACTCCTCACCCCCAACATCTGGACTTGTTTTCAGGTGAGACGCGGTGACCACTGAGCCAGCTCGTTCATAGTAGCATCTGAGCAAAGAGCATGTCGTCCACGCGGTACAACGTGGGGCCAGCTCGGGACTTAGGAACCCGACTACCTGTGGGCTGGGTGTCTTGAAGGAAAGTTTAGCGGCCACGGCCTCCGTGGGCCCCACTCCGTTCCTCTGTTGGAAATAACAATCGTAGATGTCAAAACCCTTAAAAGCGGGCTTCCCCTTTGACAAGAAATTCCCTCCTAGGAATTTCTCCTAAAGGCATATAATCTGAGGTGTGCCAGGTTTAGCTGGCAGTTCTGTTTGGAAAATAAAAAGCTGAAGGAGACCATGTGATACCGGTTTCGATGTAGCGCTGTGCAGAGAACGGGATGACGTGAGGCTGTATGGACACTGGAGGGATTTTGTGGAGATACAGTAAGTTATGTGGTTTATAAGCCAGTGTGCGTGAGCTGGTTCCTTTCTTTGTAAAATATGCTTGTAGGGAAGGTTTTAGGAAGACTTACCGGGAAGACGCTTCTGGACTAAAAGGAAGAATAAGAACAGATTGTGGGGGCCCCTGGGTGGCTCAGTCGGTTGAGCGTCCGACTTTGGCTGAGGTCATGATCTCATGGTCTGTGAGTCTGAGCCCGCGTCGGGCTCTGTGCTGACAGCTGGGAGCCTGGAGCCTGCTTTGGACTCTGTCTCCTCTGTCTGTCCCTCCTCACGTGTGCTCTGTTTCTCTGTCTCTCAAAAATAAATAAATGTAAAAAAAAAAAAGAAAAAGAAAAAAGAAGATTGTGCAGGCTTTTATATTTGGGGGCTCTGGGGTCACAAGGCTGGAGCTTGGATCTAACCTTAATGATGGCTGGTGACCTTGGGCAAGCTGGCCCAGTGTCTTCGTTTCATAACGGGGGTGGTAACAGGGTTTTCACAATATTTAAGAAGAGAAGTCCCTGAAGACTCTTGGAAAAGTGTCTGGTACTTAGTGAGCTTTTGCTAAATACTGCCTATTGCTGTTATCGGAATTTTCTGAATTGAACGTGCACTGTCTCTAGAATGAGGACAGAAGGGCTTTTCAAACGCAAAGGAGCTGCTTCTGAGTTCCTTCTGCTGTCATTCCTGACCCAGCGCCTCTCCTTCCCTCAGGGGTCACGTTTTCTTTTTTCTGGAAGACGCACGGAGAGCAGTCCAGACCGATCCCTTCTGCATACGGGGGACAGGTCATTTCTGAAGGGTTCAAGGTCTGCTCCAGTGGCGGCAAGGGCTCCGTGGAGCTGTACACGCGGGAGAACGCCAAGACGTGGGAGGCCACCTTCAGCCCGCCAGGTAAGGGACCCCTCGGCCTCTGCTTTAAGGGTTTGCCTGGGAAGATGCTGGAGAGCACCTGGGCCCCTCCCACCCCAGCTGGGCCCTGCCTCGGTTGCCTGATGCCCCGGTCTCAGCCTCTGCTTCCTGGGGGGAAGGTGCTGGCCTGACCTGCCTGAGGCCAAGGTCGGGGTGGGGCTGGGGGAGATGAAATGCGGTACCGTGCCTGGTGCTTAGCATCGCTCCTGCTCCATTTCCCCCTCCCTTCCCCCCTCCCCTCTTCCTCCTGCTTCTTTTTCTTTTGCTCCCCCTCCTCCTCCCTATCGTCCCTCGCCTCCTCCCCCTCCTTCTTTCTAGTGGTATAGACTCGGCAATGTTTATTTAGAGTATGATGTGAAGACTTTTTGGAAAAGTGGCTGAAGACTGGGGAGGAAGGGGGGTCTGGAAGACAGGAGTTGGAGCCGTGGTGGGGGTGCCCTGGGACACGTGGGGAGGGAGCAGCACGGTGGGCTCCCCCTGCTGACGTGGGGGAGTTTGCAGGTGGGCGTTGCGGGCCAGTGTGGCTCGGTCTGGAGATTCCTGCTTTCTCTGTGCTCTGTGGGGTGATGTGGGGTCGTGCAGTGGGCACAAGTCAGGGGTGTGTGTGGGGGGAAGCTTGGGGAGCAGAGGGTCTGAAGTGGACACTGGACAAGGTAGAGGTGACCAGGGCCCCAGAAGTGTTGGGGTGACATTGAGGGGGAGCCCAGTCCAGGCTGGGGGCTAAGAGGGAACCACGGACGGGGCTGGCAGAGTGAAGGCCTCCAGGAAAATGCACCTTCTGGCCCACGGAAAGGAGGCTGTATGTCTTAGTCGCTAAAAGACCTGGAACCAAACAGGTGTGTCCGAGCCCTCTCTGTGCCGGGCTACCTCGGGGAGTGGGGGAGCCGTGCTCACTCACTCACACCCAGCCTGAACGTTGTCTGCAAAAGAGGTCTGGGAGGATCTCGCCTGCTTGCTTTCTCTGACCCCAGGTCAGGAGTCTCTGCCTCCCCGGCCCCCCCCCCCCCGGACGGAACCACCTGTACCTTGTTCCTGGCTCTTATCACCTTCTGCCCAAGGTCAGGTTCTTATGTAACAGCCGTATCCCCATGATCCTCGGGGCTGACACTGTATGGAGCACCTAGTAGGTTTCCTCGACATATTTTACGGTAAAGTCTACTGAACTCTGTTTTTCCACCCAGGGAAATGGGGGAGAATTGTAAACATTTCTGCCTGGCAGTACACTCTATTTGTTCATTGAAGAAAGTTGTTACTCTTGCTTTAAATTCAAGGGCAATACACTTTGGACCCATTTAGGACCCAAGGGCTCTCCAGAGACTCAAGATTATAAAGTTGCACAGTCCTGAGCAACCTGAGCAAGAAAGTCCTAAGTAACTGCTGAGTGATTGAATATATATAGTATATATATATTTTAATTATTTTATTTTTCATCATGATACATGTACTCTTTAATCCCCATCACACATCTCCCCTCTGGTGACCATCAGTTTGTTCTCTACGGTTAAAGAGTCTGTTTCCTGGACTGTTTCTCTTTTTTCCCCTTGCTTGTTTTGTTTCTTAAATTCCACATATGCATGAAATCATATGGTATCTGCCCTTCTCTGACTTACTTATCAGAATATTCGATAGCTCCATCCACGTCATTGCAAATGGCAAGATTTCATTCTTTCTTATGGCTGAATATATATACCACTTCTTTATCCATTCATCAGTGGGTGGATGCTTGGGCTGTTTCCATACTTTGGCTGTTGTAGATAGTATTTTTGTATTCTTTGGGTAAATACCCAGTAGTACAATTGCTGGGTTGTAGGGCGGTTCAAGTTTTAACTCTCTGAGGAGTCTCCGCACTGTTTTCCACAGTGGCTACACCAGTTTGCCTTCCCGCCAACAGTGCACGAGGGTTCCTTTTCCTCCACATCCTCACCGACACCTGTTGCTTCTTGTTTTTGATTTTAGCCATTCTGACAGGTGTGAGGTGGTATCTCATTATGGTTTTGATCTGCATTTCCCTGATGAGTGATGTCGAGCATCTTCCCGTGTATCTGTGAGCCATCTGGATGTCTTCTTTGGAAAAGTGTCTATTCATGTCTACTGCTCACTTTTAAATTGGATAATTTGTTTTTTTGGGTGTTGAGCTGTATCAGTTTATTATAGACTTTGGATAATAACCCTTTATCAGATTCGTCATTTGCAAATATCTTCTTCCATTCCATCGGTTGTCTTTTAGTTTTGTTGGCTGTTTCCCTCGCTGTGCTGAAGGGTTTATTTTGATGAAGTCCCAACGGCTTATTGCTGGATGATTTAAGATGATGCCGGGCTCAAGATGATACATGTCCTTTAACGGGCTGCCCTATTCCTTCCGGAAGGAAGCCCATGAGATAACACAACACTTGCAAAACCAAGCTGGGCCCTTCGTGGGCAAGCCACCACCAATGTCTGATGAACATTCTTCTTATTGGGTCACTGTGGTTCTCGGGCCAGAGAGAATGAGCCCAGAGGGTGGCCCTGACTACCGTGATACCGCCATGTTTATTAGTGTTACGTGTACCATATCAGAGCAGAGGTGGATACCAACCGCCCTGGGCTGAATCAGGCCCTCAGATAGGTTTTATTGTCCAACGGGTTTTATTGACCTGCACTATGATGGCACAGGCAGGACTGAAGAAAAAGAATTGTTTTTTTGAACAAGTGACCCCCATTAGCTATTATTTCATTTTATTTTAAAATAGCAAAGGATCTAATTTAAAATAGCAAAGGGTCTCTCTGGACTGCTTCTGGAATTTTGGGGATGGGGACAATTTCTTCTCTGTGCTTCAACGTACTGAGAAAAGTTAGATCTAGATCATGAAGGCCTCACCAAGATTAACAGTGACTAATCATCTCGAAAGGGATTTAACAACTCAGAAACATGTGCTTCCCACATCAGCAGAACAGTGATCTTTGTTCTTTCCAGGTCCCTACTGGACTCACGTCTTGTTTACATGGAAATCCAAGGAGGGTCTGAAAGTCTATGTCAATGGGACCCTGAGCACCTCTGACCCAAGCGGCAAAGTGTCTCATGCCTACGGGGAGCCCAGCGTCAACCTCGTGATCGGGTCTGAGCAGGACCAGACCAAGCGTTATGAGGTCGGAGCTTTCGATGAGTTCATCATCTGGGAACGGGCCCTGACCCCGGACGAGATCGCGATGTACTTCACAGCTGCCGTTGGTCAGTGGGCACAGGGGTGGGGGGTGGGCTCGGGCCAGCTCTGCCCGTCTCTGGGAGGACAGGGCTCCTTCCGTCCGCCTCCCTCACTAGCATTTCTCGCTCCGTGCTCTCCTGAGGGGACCGTCTGCGCCGCAGGCTGAGAGGCATCCTAACGAACCTCATAAATACAGCCATTTCTCTAGAACACCTGTTCCCCAGGATGGAGAAACTGGCACCTTAATGGAGACACACTGAGATGAATATTCTGCTGGTCGCCAGGGGGTTTTGAGGTGTATGTGATGGATGATTACAGACCCTTTGGGAACAGGCATTCCGGGTCCTTTAGTGCATCTGATCAACAAATGCTTACCAGGTGCTTCCTGCATGCCAGGCTCTGATGGGCCCTCAGGGACAGGTGGCCTGGGTTCAAACCTTCACTCAGCCACAATGAACTCTGGGACGTGGGAAGTCACTTTTTTTGGCTGAGGTAAAATTCACGGAACATAAACTTGACCATTTTAAGGCATATGATCTGGTGGTACTTCCTATGTTCACCAGCTGTGCAACCATCCCCTCTGGTTTAAAAAGTCTCATCACCCCAAAAGTAAATCCAGCACCTGCTAGCTTTCACTCCCCAAGTCCCCCTCCCAGCCCTTGGCCACCGCTTAGCCAGTGTCTCTACATATTTCCCTCTTCTGGGTCTTCCAACCACATGGAATCATGTAATATATGACTTTTTGTATCTTAATCTTCCCAAATCACTGTGTTCTCCTTTGTAAATGGATGGAAACACTACTCATGTCCCAGGGGTGGGGGGCTGTGGAGCCACAGTGTCACGGGTGTAAGGCATCAGCACAATGCCTGCATGTGGCAGGTTTTCACAACATTTCTGCTGATTTATGATTAATATTTACTTCCCCCATTCTATTTTCACTGTGATAACAAGGGAATGCACTGGTCCTTGAACGTGAAATAATCTGCCAAAAAATGACAGTCACTCATAAACATTTGTTGGTTGGCCACTGCATGGACACCAGAGCAGCAGGGGCAGGTCGGGACCGGGAGGTGTAGGTGTTAATGCAAGGCTTGCCCCCTCTCAGGTTCTGACAGTGAGTCCCTCAGCTGTTAGGACCCTGTGATCATGTGACAGAAAACACAACTTGAGTGACTTACGCCAACAAGGGAAATTAAAAAAAAAAAAACAAAAAACTCCCACAATGGAAACAACAGGAGAAAATCCGCTTCAGGACTGGTTTGCTCTAGGTGCTCACATGTGTCACTGGGAATCTCTTTGTTTGACCCCGCTTCCTTCTGGTGGTGCCACTATGGCTGCCATTCCCTCCAGGGTTCCACCCCATGCTCGCAGAAGATGAACTTCTCTTTTCTGTCTCCTCCTGCAGCAGGACTGGCCAGGAGTCTCATTTGACCAGATGGATCCATGTGTATCCCAGTTTCCAGGAGCTGAGAACTGCGGCTGGGGGTGTGGGATACGCTGACTGCCTTAGGCCTGGGTCACAGTCCACCCTTGACGTGGCAGTAGGATTGGCGTGTCCCAAATGCAGAGGAGAGGGGACTCCCCGCAGATGACTGGGGCTGCTGATCTCGAGAGCAGGGCATGGCCGCTGTGTGTGCAGGAAGTCTGTGTCCACGGCGGCCTTTGACACTCATTCTTCACTAAGAAAGTGGAATTCATTCCTGTCACACAAGTGACAGAAGGACAAAATATAGGTCCTTTACAAGAAAGGATATCAATCTTCTGCATTTTATAGCTTAAGATTCAGAGATTTGTCACCAAGACTAAAATGTCATCTGTATCTGTATTACTGAAAGCCTGAAACAAATCCTTCTTTCTCGATACATTACCATTTTAGTAACACTGGAAAGACGTGTTGCTCTTTCTGGTTCTTGTGTCTGTACCAGCAAACCCTTGTCCCCAGGACATCCCAGGGCTCAGAAATGGGGCGATCAGCCCCACACATGGCACAGCCTTTCAGGTCACCTCACCCTCTGTGCCCCATGAAGGTGGTATCTGATTTTGGGGGGGGGGCATTCAGGAGAGGTGTTGTATTAACACCTACATATCCCAAGGAGTGCACACATGCACCTTTGCTGAGCCAGAACTACACCCATCAGGGCCCCGTATGGCTTGGGGACTTGCTTTTGGAGACAGGTCACGTGACATAAAGCACGTATAGAGAAAATGATCTGGAAGTTCCCTAGACTGCTCCATGTGAGTCGGTCCATCAGAGCCAGGGTCATGCCAGCTGTGTGAAGACAGACATCCGGGCTGAGGTCCAGCCGGCTCTCAGGCCAGGCCAGGGCCCTGCTGTGTCTGGTCTGTAGGAGGAGGCAAACCTGGTCTTTGCATAAAGCCCCGTCTGCACACCAAGGGTGAGCCCAAAGCAGGCATTTCTCTGCATGACCGGCCCAGAGGGGGTGTCCCCTTCTAATCCATTAGCCAGAGCAGGCCAGATGCGGTGACTTTTCCTAATTCATACAAGGGCAGAGGGTTGATCATCCATCACCTGGTCAGCTTTGTTCCCAGAGCTACAATGGATGGCCACCCCTTCCACAGAAAATCAGGGGAAGTAGAAGGCTGCGTTCAGAGTCGTGTGATTTCCAAGTTATGTATTTTTGAACACTGAAAACACACCCACACAATCCGATGCCCACAAAACAAGAGCCCCTTGGGACCTGGGACTCACAGAGGACACGAAAGATTCTCATTTCTTCCCGTAGCCTTCCAGGGTCATCGACGGTGACGATGGGCAGGGTTGCCGGGTTAGTCCTTACCGTCCTGCGCTTTACTTTGTGGACTCACACAAGTTACATGTGAATTGGGTGGGACTCCTCTGTAACTACTTGGCATTTGAGGAATGAATGTCACTCTGACTTGGAGAACCTAGCGTTTGGGTCTCTAGTCCTCTGGGCAGAGTCTCCCCTTCGGCGCCTTGTCCCCCAGCTACCGGGCCCCACATAACCCGAGGGGCTGGTTACTACTGGAGCTAACTAGGGGTGGTGAGGTCATTTCCTTAGATCACTTCAAGCAACCTGGAGGGATTTTTCCGAAAATGAGGTAGAGCATCTAGTTAGTCTGTGTTCTTACCAGGAAATGCTAAGATTCGAAATAGCTGGTGGAGAAGAGGAAGAGAAGAGCGAACATGGCTTATCTTTGGTGTTAGATGTCTTCGTTATTTGTAGTTAACCAAATGGAAAAGAATAACCAGAATCCTCAGGGTTGAAAGGACTCAGGAGGACAATGTGCCCCACCACTTTGTGTCTTGCTTCTTCTGTCTGGGAGGGAGGGTCTGTCTCCGCCCAGAGATTAGCAGCACTCTGTATTCTATCTCCAACTAGTCCAGGTGTAATTGAAGGCCGTTTTTTTGGTTCTTTATTTATCTGAGATCGGTAAAAGCTTACATAAAATCGTCTTTTTATGTGACGCCTTGCGTGAGGGTGTTCGAAAGCGATTTGAAACATAGATAGAAAAGTAATGTGACCTGGGAAAATCCATACCATCTACCCATTAAGCTAATTTATTAGCCCTGTATCTGTGCAACAGCATTCCTGCTCAGCATTCTCAGGCTGTCTTAGACGGGTCTGAAGCTGGAGAGTTTTGAATAAAGGCAGGCCTTTCTTAGGCTGGGAGAGTGACCACAGTTTAGTCCTTAATTCAGTGTTATTGTGTTTTCTCCCCCCAGGAAAGCATGCTTTGTTGTCTTCGACGCCACCGAGCTTCTTCATGACACCCCCAGCCAACACCGTGGTGAGCACGCACATCGATCTCGGTCCCCTCTTGCTGAGAGCCTTTCGGCTTAGACTGTATGCCAGGGCTGAATTCCATCAGACAGTCTGGCTCTCTCTTGTTGGCAGTGTAGTGTCTGGGGAGGAATCATCCCTGGAGGAGAAGCTTAACTTTGGCACTAACTCTGGAGGCTCAGCTGACTGAAGGGAAAGTCCTCTGCTTCTTGTGGCCTGTGGCCAGAGGGGTCGAAAGGAAGTAAACCAGACGTCCGGGGACACAAACACAGAGACCGTCTCCTGGGCAGGCGGCACAGCGAGCGGAGAGCAGGGGGCTGTGCGTGGATGCATGCCTTCTGTTTGTGCCCCTTGTCCCGTCGTCTGAGGAGAGATCAGTCCACCCAGAAACGTCCCCCTCTGGAAGCAGTATTTGTAATCATGCTACTTACCTTACTTGGGAGCTTTAAGGGGACAGCGAGGGCGCAGACTCTTGCACCATTTGTGTGGGTGCAAATTCCAGTTGTTTCCCATGTGTTTCTGGGTCAGCCTCTCTGTGCTTAGTTTCAACTCTCAAATAGGTGCGTCTTTCTTGAGGTGGTCGGTACGTGTCAGAGAGTCACGGAAGTGCCTCATATGCGATAAGAGCGAGTGCCATCGTCACGGGGCTTCACGAGGCACGCGGCCTGGAGCACACGCTGGACTTCTTGGACTTGCATCCCCAGCCCGAACTCACACCTCTCATTCCTTTTAGCTGCCCACCGACGCCTACCATCCTATCATAACCAACTTGACGGAGAAGAGAAAAAGCCTCCAGAGTCCAGGAACGGTACTGAGTTACCTGCGAAACGTGTCCCTCAACTTACCCAGTAAGCCCCTCTCCCAGGAAACAGCGCTGAACCTCACCAAGGTAAAGCTATTTCTTTTCTGCGCCTGGCAGATCAGAGCAGGCAGACTGCCAGATCCAGGAGCACAGGCGTGTTTTGTTTGACCTGCACAGAGTCGTAGAAAAGTCGTGAGCTTTTACGTAAAAGTCCAGGTTACAGACTTCTCGTGAACAGCCGGATGGGGTGGCCCCTCCAGCCAGCTCTGCCCAGCACGCCGGGGCCTCCCTCAGCTCAGACTCAGCTCTTCACCTCCTGTTCCCAGGTCCGCATCCACCTGGCGGCTGACCATCTGGGTGTGCTACCCGGCCGCCTCCCGTGGCGACAGGTGAAGGGTGGGGTTGGGTCTCGGGCAGACGTGACCTGGTGTGCACACAGCGTGACCCCCAGTGCCGCGATGTGCACGTCGGTGGGAATTGCCAAAGTTACCTAAAGTTAGGTGCCATTTATGGGATGGAATCAAGGTGCTTTTCACTCTGCAGGTCAAGGTAGGGGCCGATCCCTGGCTCTTGTGGCCTTAACTTGATCTCAGCACCAGGGCTCTCGGCCGAGTGGGTTTCCCTGGGGAGAGTGCAGCGTAAGGGTCCCGAGCAGGGTGCAGAGGGCTGACAGCAGGGTTGAATTTCCCTCCACGGCTGCTTGCCCAGTGCCCTTGGTCACGCTGCTCATTTACGATACGGGGGCGACAACAGGATACTCGGCTCGGGGGACCCAGGTGGGCTCGTGCGAGCGGAGAACAGAGTCTGGCACAGGTGAGCGCTCAGTTAGGGTTCTTCGTCCTCCCTGACCCGCTGGCTGCAGACGGACGTGGAGGAGCTCGGGACACCCGGGCGTCCTTAAGGGGGGGAGGGGCGAGTGCTGACATCTTTGGCGTGCTGGGTTCCGGGGTCCTGGCCCCTGCCCCGTGTCCCCGGCCAGGCACCCACCTTCTGCCAGGCTCGGCGTCTCTGCCAGCGCGCAGAGGCCATTCCGCTTCATCCGCCTCCTTGCGGGAGTGGTTCTGGCCGCCGGGGACTAGCAACAGCACGAAGGGCTTACTTCCACACAGGGGCGAAGGAGTGCTCCACCTGGGCTCCAGTGCTTCGGTCTTCCCGCACACCAGGGCTCTGGGCGACAGCGCAGTTCTCCACACACTCCGCCGTGTTTTCCACCGGCTGCCGGGGTAGCGCCACACCCCACGTGTGGCCGACAGCCTCCGGGAGGGAGCCGGAAATGCTTTCCCAGGGTTCCCCGTTCGGATCTCCCTTCACAGCTCATTGGGCAGAACTCGGTCACATGACCACCACCTGGCCAGTCGCTGGCCAGGGGGAGCAGGCGGGGCGTGATGGCTCAGCCAATCATAAGGAGATGGAGGCGGGAGCAAGGCGCTGTACTTGCGCACTTCCAGGCCCCCCCCCCCACACCTGCTCCAGGCAGGAGCCCTGGGGTGGAAGGAAGGATTCCCAGGGGGCGCGGGTACGTGGTGGGTGGGCGGTAGCCTCCAGGGTACGTTTGTGTTGGAATGTGGAATCCAATGCAGGTTTCCACAGGTCATTTTGAAGCTTGGTGATTTCCTCTTTCCCTGCGCCTCCCTCTCTGGGCCTCCAGACAGGGTGGGAGATTGCAAACTCGGCCCTGGTCGACCGAGGGAGGAGTAGAGGCAGCGGTTCACCTGCAGGGGGTGGCCGCAGCCTCGGATCCGCCGGAGTTTCATCTGTAGGGGAGCCTCTTATTTTGCAAGGGAAGCCGCATGCCTGGATCCTTCAAGTGGAAAATAATCCAGTTTTTAAGTGGACAGCTAACGGACATTTGAAAGCAGTTATTTGCGGATTTGTGAGGCGGGTTCAGCCTGTGGGCTCTCGGTTTGGGACCTCTGGTGTGGGCCCCGGCGGAGAGACCCGCCTGGGCGTCCTGCAGACGAATCCTGCAGATTTACTCCAAACCCCACCCATCTCTGATTGGGTGAGAAGTAAAAACCCTTGGCGTCCATTATCCAGTTTTCCATGATGTCCTGGCTTCTCACTGGCTAGCACTGGGAGGGGGAAAATGAGGAAAAATCATTTCCTGTGCTGGGTGATAAGGACACCGTTAGCCTTACCTGGCTGTGGAGTACTTGAGCTGTGGCTAATTCAAATTGAGATGTGCCCTAAATGTAAAATATGGCCTGGATTTCTAAAACTTAGGACAAAGAAAAGAGTGTGAAATGTTAAATTGATATTTTTTATGTTGAGCGCGTGTTGAAGTGCTATGTTAGGTATATAGGTATAGGACTGAGTAAAATATATTCTGAAAATTAATTTTGCCCGTTGCCTTTTAACTTTTTAAAATATGGCTACTAGAAAACTTAAAGTTTGAAATGTGGCTTGCATTATATGTTTATTCCACCAAACTGCGCTGGAGTAGGCGTCGGCAAATTGTAGCCCTTGGGCCAAATATGCTCTGTTGCTTGTTTTGCTAATCAAGTTTTATTGGAACGTGCTCATTCAGTTCTGTGTTGTCCGTGGCCGCATTTGCGCTACAATGGCAGGGTTGAGTGTTTGTGACAAAATTGTACTCAAAGCCTAACCGCTTTACTAGGTGGGCTTTAAAAAAAATAAAAGTGCCAACTCCTGTTCTAGATTATAAATTCTAAGATACGTGCTAAGCAGTGTCATTTTGTCTGCCTTTAGGCTTTCTTAAAAACCATGGGAGAGGTTCTTCAACTGCCCAGTTGGATTGATGTGTCAGAGGTAAGACAAAAAACATTTGAGCTTCAAAACGTACATGCTTTGGGAACTGCCGTGTCTTCCTAGAGGTGGTATGATTGTGGCCCAATTCACATCTCTAAGAGAAATGATGCATCCCTCCGTCCCGCAATCTGGGACGTTAGAGCTCAGACCAGATATACAACTCATTTGAAGTGCCTTGTCTTCTGTATGGCTTAAGGCTTGTGTGTCAATAACATGCCACTGTCCTCCACACCGAGCAGGGAGGGGGTTGCAGTTCTCCATGAGGACTGCATACTTGGTTGACGTTTATCATTTTTCATGATAAATTTTTTACCATCACTTTCTTCTCGAATGGTAATAAAAACATGTTTTACGCTTAAAGATCACTAGCTTATGTGAAAAAAGGGGACCACGTGGCAATATGTACTTCGTGATAAGTGTAAGAACCAAAAACTTCTCTTTTTCTCTGAACAGCAGATAGAGAATGGAATACTTTTTTTCTTTTTAAGAGTAATGCCATTGACTTTACTGCTTGATAAAACAAGTTAATAAGCTGTAGAGAAGGTAGAAACTGCAGCTGGTGAGAAATATATAAAAGAACAGTCACCTGAAGTCTTATGGCACACCGTGACCCTGAGCACTCTTGCATACGTCCCTTTCCATCTAGTTTACATTTTGCTCACGTGTATATATTCCACAAATACTCTGTGTGCGTGATTTAACCTGGCTGTCCTTAACTATGTCCAGGGCAGTTTCCAGCAACAGTAGCTATATCAGTCAGGCTAGGCGAGGCTGTGCTGCAGTAACAAAGAGGCCCCTGCATCTCGGTGGCAGAGCACAGGTGAAACTTTTCACTGATACAGAGTGTGAAGTGGGTCTCAGGAGCCCTTTCTCAGTCCAGTGACCTGGGGTCCTGGCTCTGTCCATTTTCTTATGTTGTGGTCTTGACATGGGACCTACAAGGTTGCCTGGCGGGGTGGGGGACGCATAACTGCTTAGCAGGGCCATACCCACACCGGTCTAATATTAAAGCGCTTATTCTCCTGAACCCCTATAATGTTAAAAAAATATTTGCTGGTTGGTGGCAGAAATGTTATTAATGAGATTGCTACAGGATTTACATTTGATGAACTTTTTATTTGAACAGTTTCAAACAGAATGAGATTGGATTTAACCCTGGCAAAGGGAGGGGGGAGAAAGGATCCTGCATTTAAGATTGGGATAATCTTACCTAGAAACCCTTTCTAAAAGGCACAGCCGTCTAGAGTTCATGCCCTCCGGGGGTGGCTCTGTACAGGGCTGCAGCCTGGGAAAGCCTGGGAACATGGCCAGCGGAGGACCTGAGTAGGCCTATTTTCTCAGCATCATTTTAAAGTGACTTTTTTTGAATGCTCCGCCACAGAACAGAAATGATCATGAAACCATTCAGGCTTAGGCAGGCTCGACTGTTCATTAGAGAGAAGGTACGAATCAGCCCCTGCCCAACAGAACTGCCGGCCAGAAACACAGATCTCCATGTGCTCCACCGGGCTTAGCTGATTGAAACCAGGCCACAGGCCTGAAAGAAAATGTCTAAAATTGGCCTCCCTGTTCTATTTCCACCTCATTAGATTCCCATGGAGCGTGTGTTTGTGAGAGAATGCTAAGGACGCTTAGCTGACAGATGGTTTTCAGAAAGGCGGGAAGGAGAGAGGGGCGTGATGGCAGACGGGAACAGCCACTGCGTGCCTGGGTGGCTGAGAGGCCCTGTCCCTGGTAGATGAGTGTCTCACGATGAGGGACAGTCAGCCCAAGGTGGGCTGTCTGCAGAGATACGGGGTGACCAGGAGGGACCCCTGCCTTCTTGGGGGCAGCGACCACTGGGATCCTCTCTGCTTGGGGGATGCAGAGTAAGTGGAGAGGGCCCTTGGAGGGAAGGGGTGCACCAGGAAGGTCATGCAGAGAGGATCTGGGGAGCTGGCGTCCGTCCCCTGCATGTAGAATAGGGTGAAGCCGCTGGTGTCCTTGTCCTGGAGGGGACTTGGGGCCAGTTAGCCCCTTCCGCGGGAAACAGAAGGGGGCATGGCAGGGCCGGTCAGAGATTGGCTGAAGTTCCTGGTGACTTCAGGGTGCAGCTGGGACTGGGTCTCTGTCACCTGGGGCTAAGCCTTGGAGCCAGTGGCTTGGGTGGCCCGGGGGACTGTGTTCCGCGGGCTCGGTGGGGCGTTTGCCTGTGAGAGGGGTGGTGGCACGGCTCCTTCCCATCTGGTCATGGAGAGGTCAGGCCTGGCCCACCAAGGCCTCCGCAGACGCGGGGCGCTCTACCTTTGGAGGGGGAGGGGGCACCGGCGGCGCCAGTGCGGAGCCGGACCCCGCGAGCTCGGCGAGTGCGTCTGGGGAGGGCAGTTGTGCCCGTTCCATTTGCTCAGTTCCTTCACGTTGTGTCGTTTGCAGGACAACGCCGTCGTGCTGGGCTTGATAGAGACCGTCGATACCGTCATGGGCCACATCTCTTCCAACGTGCAAGCCAGCGACCCCCAGGTCACCATCATCGGCTCTTCCTCCATGGCAGGTAGTCGTCCGCCCAGGGCGGGACGCGGCCGTTGGTGCGGGCGGAGGCGCGGGAGGCGCGGGAGGGACGCTGGCCCCTGGAGTTCGCGCTGACGGCCCTGCGTCCACCTGCGCGCGCCCACGCGTGCGCAGACACATCCGCACAGGTGCGCACCCACACGCGCACAGGCGCGCACACAGCGCACACACATAAGCGCACAGGTGCGCGCACACGCGCGCAAATGCGCGCGCGCAGGTGCACACGCAGCGTGTAAACACGCGGGCACAGGCGCGCGCACAGCGTATGCACGCGCGGGGATGAGTGCACAGGCAGCGTTTACACACACGTGCAGGTGGGCACACACACGCACACAGACGGAGCACCGCGCCCATCAGCCCAGACAGACCTCGCTGCTTTTCTGAACTGGGTCGCCCTTACACAGAATTACACTTTGGGGGGAGAGTGAGATCGGGGCACACGTGCTCAGCCACGATGCGGACGCAAAGCTACGTAAGCATTTGATGGCGACTGGGGGACCAGCCTGATCTTGTGCTCGGTCGTCTGTGCTCGGAACGGAGTCGAAAAGCCGCGGCTCCTTCGAGTGCCTGTGAAATAGAAGGTGCAGAATCGGGGTTCCGAGGGCCAGCTGGAGGCTTGGCCTAAATCTGCCTCTCCGGGATGGTCGGAGCAGCGTCCCACACGTGCTGACTTCGCAGCGCTTCCCTCCTGCAAGTCTCTACCTGGGGAGCATTGCTGAGCTCCAGCGCAGCGGCCGGGCTCTGGATTAGAAGCCTAGTTGAGCCACGGAGGATAGTTGTAGTGGGAGTTAGTCGGCTGCGATGGCTCCCTCCGTGCAATGACACGTTTGCCTGATGGCCGGGAGGTGTGTGTCTCGGGTGCCTTCCTCCTGCTGTGTCTCACGGGGTCCCCCAGAGTGTGGTGAGGGGCGGCTCCCCCTCCGCATGGGGGGGGGGTCATCGCATAACTGAGAGCCATGGTGACAGAGGCCCGGAGGGAAGGAGGGGTCACCTCGGGCCACGGGGCCCCCACAGCGTGTGGCCGGATGGACACGTTAGCCACGCTCGAAATTACTTTCCCCGGACTCTTATTTTTTCAGGTCGTCGTTTTCTAGAGGTAATTACACTACCCGGGGGAGCATGTTCTTTTAAAAACAGCAGAGGCAGATGGGGTTTTACGGCCCAATTTCCTGCGCCGCGGAGCTGACTGACTGTGGCTTCCTGTCTCTGGCTTGTTCTCAGAGTTCTCTGTGGCCAAACTCCTACCCGAGGCCATAAATTCCTCCCACTACCGCTTCCCGGCTCAGGGGCAGAGCTACATCGAGGTTCCCCACGAGGCTTTCCGCAGCCAAGGTGAGTGCAGCTGCAGGGCCCGCCCGGGAGCTCGGGCGGGGGGCGCCACCAGTCCTCAGCCCTTCCAGATGTGTTGCCGGCTGTTACCTGGCGAGCGAGCCACCGCCCTCAGACCTGCTCGCCTCTTCCTGCGCTCCGGGCCGGCACTTCTCAGGGTGTGGCGGGAAGCTCCCGAGACGCTCACTCAGAATGCTGATTCCCAGTGCCCTCCAGCCTCGTGAACTGGGACTTGGGACAGGGGCGGGGAATCTGCATTTTGGGGAGGCTCTCGAGGCGATTCTGATCCACCGTGAAAGACGCCCTGTGTCCTCCCAAATCTGCGCTGAGACGTGTCAGCCGCATATGACTAGATGCGGCCATCTCCCCTCCCCTGTCCCTGGCCTCGGGCTAGGTTTGGGGTTGGTCTGCCCAGGGGGCCTGGGTTCTGCTTCTGTCTCAGGGGCTCAGGCAACTCTGGCCATTTCCACTGCAGTCACAGTCCCTCCAGACTCCTTGAAAAGTGACTCGTCCCTCGGGGTGTCAGGGGAGTCGTGGATTTGACTCAGCTCCTGATGCTCTGGCCAGAGGACGTGGGATTCCCAGGGTTCTGCCTTAGAGACTGGGGACCAAGACCAGTGTGGGTGGCGTAGGATCACGGTGTCCCCTCCCCAGCAAGGAGTCCCCACTCGCCAGCCCTTGGGAGCCCACCTCCGCTCCCTCCGCCATCTTGCTTGCCTGTGTGAAGGGTGCCCGGGGATGTTAGATGACAGCCCCCTACACTTGGGGTGAACTCCAGAAAGGTCTGGAGATGATGCTCTGATCCGCCAGGGGCACACGTGACCTTTGCTCATCTCACACACCTGGCTGCATGAGCTGGAAACCCTCAGTGTTGCCGAGCGAGCTGGGCCGCAGCCTCATGCTGTCCCCTGTGAAGGCTCCTCCCACCGGCAGCAGGACTTACCGGTCACGAGCGCTGACCGGTGGCTGGAATTCCCGGGAATTCCGGGTTCAGCCACTTCCGGGTTGTGCGGCCTTATGCAAGTTACCGAACCTGCCTGTGTCGCGGCCTCCTCATCTGTGAAACGGGGCCGGTATTCGTACTGGGCTCGTAATATCGTTTGGAGAGCTGAATGAGCAAAGCCCCTCTACGTGGCACATGCTGAGACTTAGAGGATGTTAAAGACATTCCTGAAATGTTAACAGAGTCGACAAATATCCCCGACGATCCCGGGAAGACAGCTAACCGCTTATGCTCCAAGCGCTCTCCGTGAAGCGGGTGGAGGGAAATAACAGAAAAAATGATTCCTGCTTCAGAGCTGTCGTACGGCAGAGAGGTGGGACCCAGCCGAAAGGCGTGAGGGGCATGTATGTGGTCACTGCCGCTTGTAAACCCTGCGTCTGCCGGCTCGTTCAAGCATGCGTGTTACTACAGATGCCGCATACACCAGCAGCGAACAGGACGTGCTCACCCGGAGGATGCAAAGCTGGAGGCTGGCGCTGGGACCGCCCCTCGAGCGGGGCCCTGTGCCTTCGTGAACTCTAGCGTTTCTGGCGAGTCTGGCTCCCCCCCTGGGAGCTGTTGTATCTGTCTGTCTGGAGTTGACTCGGGGGAGGAGCAGGGAGTCATTGTCACGGTTGAATCCATAGCTGAAGGGTCACAAAGTTTCTACTCAGACTCATGGAAAACTCTACCCTGAGAGTCCCTCACTTTTTCCCTCCCCACTCCCCAGGAGCTGCCCCTGGGGTTTTGGGTGTGAGGGTCTGCACTGTGCATTGCTGGGCGAGTGGGTTTGGCTGGGGTATTTGTCACCAGGAAGATTGACGGGTGTCTGTGACCCTCTGCTTTTCCCCAGCCTGGACCACCATCGTGGGCCTTCTCTACCACACGATGCACAATTACCTGGACAACATCTGGCCAGCCAAGACCAAGTGAGTCCCTCAGGGTCACATGGTACGGAGAGGGCAGTGGGTGTGTGTGTGCTTGTTTGCTGGGTGGCTGTGACACCCCCACTTCCCTGCCATCACCGGCATATACAATATAGCCTTGGAGGACACTGGGCGTTCGGCGGGCCCTGGGTGGGCAGCCTGAGAGTGCAGCAGTCAGGTGACCATATCTGCCCTGTCTGGAAGGACCTGCGTGACTGCGGGCGAGTGACCCAACTGCCTGAGCCTCAGCCGCCACTTCCGTAGAGTGGGAGGACAGCGGCACATGTCTCCAGCAGTCAGGGTGTATTAGATACGTTGGCTTAGGTGGAAGGTGGGGAGACTGGGGGCTCATGAGACTAAGGAGGCTTCAGACACAGTTAGATCCAGGGACCCAGGGGATGCCTTGCGATCTGATCTCTCCGTGTCCCGTCTGTGCTCACTTTTGTGTTGGCTCACGTCCAGGGAGGCCTCTACATGGAAGCATGGCGGGCTCCGGTAGCTCAGGGACTGCCCCCCCACCTCTGGGTCTTGAGGTCTCCGAAGGAGCGGAGCCTTTCCAGAATGTGCTCGTGGAAACTCAGGGAGGGCTGTGATTGGTCCATTTGGGTCATGTGCCCCTCTTGGCCGCCCCCTTCATGGTGGCCGGAGCATCCTGCTCTCTCATTGGTTAGGTCTGTTCACATGACCCTGTGGAAACACAGGGAGAGCAGTGATTGGCCCGTTTGGGTCCTGCCCCCTTTTGGCCCTTCCACTCATGGGGGGGTCAGAGCATCCTGCTGTCTAGCTGGCGGTGTCTGCTCACGTGGGGGTGGGTCAGCCCTCTCAGACCACAGGGAGAGGCTGATTCCTCCGAGAGGGGAGGGGAGGGTCGGGTCCGTGCCTCCCCTTTCATAGGGTTGCCCTCACCCCGGCTTGGTGAGGCTCCACTTGGCTCTCTTGCCCCCCCAGCTTCCTCCCTGCCCGGGAAGCTGCGGGCCCCCTCTGCTGCCCTGCCCTGCGGGGTGGGCTGCGGATGCTGGCACTGGAGCCGGCTGTGTGGACCCCTCGGTAATGGGGAGCAGGCTATTTGAACTGCGTCCGGATAAAGGGTGGGGGATGAAGACCTTGTGGGAACACGGGTGGCTGAGCCCCGGCATCCCGTCTCCCAGTACTGCTCCTTCCCACTGCCTGGAGGGACGCAGCCTTTGGGGAGAGGGTGGCCTAGGGAAGGAGACAGCCACGATTCTGCTCTGGACCTGGGACCCATCGCCCTGGGAAGGCCTGCGCTTGGACAAGTTTCCTTATAACTAAGGAAAGGGGCCCTGCCACTCTTTGTGTGTGGTTTCCAGAATTCTTCAGGAGAGCCGTCAGAGGAAAATGCCACCGCTTTTTCTCAAAAAGATGCCCTCCCACCTCTTTGGGGGGGACACTTCTCCAATCCCAAGATTATGAATGAAAAACGGGCCCTTCCCTGGCCGCCCTAATCTGCAGCTCTCGTAGCTGAACGTTCAGGCTGAAGCGGATTTGTCGTCGCAAAACAGGAGCTGTGTGTTCCTGAGGCGGAGCCATGGGGGCCAAGGGTAAGGGCGTGCAGGGAGAGCGGCATCTGGACCCCCATCCACATCTTCCTCCTGCCTCAGACTAGCAGAGGAAAGAAAAGGTGGAACTGCTTTTTACGGACACCAGCGTGTACGCGCATTTCAGGGGACAATTGGCTGTGACCGAGTCGAATCATGACCCAGCCAGGTGCCAGCAGACTTTTTCATAAAGGGCCAGATAGTAAATATTTTTGTCTTTACGGGCCATACTGTCTCCCTCACAACTACTCGTGTGCGCTGGAAGTGTGAAAGCAGCCTCAGACGACGCGGAAAGCAGTGGAAGCGGCTGTGTGCCAATAAAGCTTTATTTATAGGAGCAGGCAGCCGCCCAGGCCTGTGTTTGCACACCCCTGCTAGACGGTTCTGTCAGTGCTGGCAGCAGCAGATGGGGGAAGAGGCTGTGTTTGTCCTGCCCCGCGTTGGGGTGGGGGGTGGGCCAAGGCTCTGCTCGAAGCCTGCAGGTGGGACATTCGGGGCCTTCAGCCTTTAGCGCCCTGCTGCCCTCACTGCCCCGGCTGCCCCCAGGGAGGACTCTCGGACGCCTCAGAACCCACGCTGGCGTGATCTGGACCCCCGCGGTCAGTTCCTCTTGTCTCTGAAAGTCGTGGGCTCTGAGACTCGCACACCGGGCGGTTCCCCTCCCCCCACGGCCCCCTGCCCCTTAGCAGTAACGCGCGCCGACTGCCGGAACCTGTCGGCCCCAAAAGTACACTCCTCTCCCAAAGTCCAAACGTCTTGCAGTGATGAGAACGTGTTTTTCGTGTGTGGGATCTTCAACCCGGGTGAAGGTGCAAAAGTGTCCTCTTGTTGGCGACGTTAACCTGGGAAACAAAGTCGCTGAAATAGCTGCTCAAGTACAGCCCCCATACGTGCGGTCTGTCCTGCGGCATCAGGGCGGGACGGAAGTCACTGGTAGCGTCGTGGATGGCAGCACAGAGTCGGTGCTGGGCTCCCGGCTCTCTTCTCCCGGCGGGGCCCTTACCGGCTGCGTGAACTGGGCAGATGCCTGGCCGTCTCCGTGTCGTCCTCTCTAGAGTAGGGGTGGGGACAGTACTGACGTGTGAGGCTGCCTTGAGCGCTAAGTGAGTTAATTGTTTAAACAAAGTGCACTGCTCCTAACGACATCTGTAAGTGCTTGCTTAACGAGATCTGTAATCACTCGATAAGAGGATTGGACGTCCTCGCCACAGTGACTGGAAGAGAATTCTGAAATTCCGCGCCCGGTTAGGGTTAGACCAGTAGAGCCAGCTGCCTGCTTGCCTCCACAGCCGGGCCCCTTCCCCTAGCGTTCTGCATGGGGCCTCCGTACACGGAAGGTTTCCGTAAGAAGGGAGGGGGCGGTGGGGTCGTGACGTTCTCTCAGTCGCCCTTGGGGGCAGGGTGGGGCCAGCACGTGAGTCTAGGGCATGAAGCTGGGGGTCAGGCTGGCACGGGGTCACCATATCCACGGCCACGCCCTGGGCGGGCTGCTGCAGGGGCCCCGGCAGCCACTGGCAGGGGCGGCGTCTCACTGTGCACGGGTCCTGGGGGCACGTGGCTGGCCCCTGCTGGGCCCCCTGGACACGGAGGGTCCTTGGAGCGTCACGTGCCCCCTCGTGATGAGGACCGCTCTGCTCTTCCCAAGGGCCGTGCACCTGGGACGGCCGTGTCCCTCAGAGCGGGGCTGGGGATCCGCGCTGGGCACGGCGTCTCCGCTCCCCCTCCGCAGGTGGAGACCCGGGCCCTCTCCGGGATGTTAAGGCTGCCGGGGGCAGAGGCAGGGCTGTGACTCGGGTCTCTAGGTCTCCGCGTCTTGTTGACGGAGTCACATGTGCTGCAGGAGAAGCTCCCGGGGGCTGCGGCTTACTTAAGTGTCCGCGTGCGTCCTTCTTGTAGAGTAACGCCATCCGGTCAACGCGGGAGGAATGACAGAATCGGAAGGACGCCACCCTGCATGTAGTCGCTGATGGGGGCAACGTCGTCAGTGGGTGTTAATACCACCGGGTGAGGGGATTCGTGGAACGGGGTCGTGCCCTGTCGCCCCAAGGGTACTCGTTAGTTCACCAAGTGAGCAGGGTGCCTGAGGCTGGAGACGGCTGTTGGGTACCACTTCAGCCAGCTGGTCACTCTCAATATGGTCAGCACTGGGGCGTGATATCCTGTGTCCCCCCGGTGCGACGCCATGGAGGGAGTTAACGTGGCCCGTGGAGTGATCCTGCCCCGGGTGCGTGGCCTGAAGCCCCACGCGAGGAAACCGTCCACAGATCTAAAGTAAGGGCCGTTTTGTAAATGGCGGTTTGCACTGCTGGACGTCCACGAAAGAGGAAGAACCGTGGGGACCGTCCCAGAGTTCAGGGGCCCGCGGAGCGGCGCTCCCTGGCGAATGCACAGGCCTCGTTAGGACGAAACAGCCGAGAGGCACAGGCGGGGACCAGGCGTCGCATCGTGTTAGCGAATCAGTGTCTGGCTTCCGAGTGTGGTGACTGGGCCTCGCTACGGACGAGGCTGACTCTGCGCTTAGAAGGGGCTTGCTAGAGCGTTTAGGGGGAGGAGAGTCATGGCGTGCTTCCTCGCGGTTCAGCAAGAAGAAAGTTGTACGTGCGTGTGGAGGGCTTGAGCCCGTCAGGTGATGTGACTGTGACGCTGGCAGGGGACCAGGGGCTGGGGGCCTAGGAGTAGAGCGAGTGTCCACTGCACGCTTTCTAGCAAAGCTTCTGCAGGCTTGACGGGGAGAGGGGTTTGAGCTCAGTCGAGGGAGGAAGAAGACTGTACGCCCAGCGCGTTGGCCGTCAGGATGACGGCTCCGTGGGCGCAGACACGGGAAGGTAGCAGAGTCCCCCGCCAGACTTTGGAGAGCGGGTGGCAGGCAGGCAAGGTCCCAACCAGGCAAGAAAGCAGCAGGTGACCGGGTGGCCCGTGCGGGATCCCAGGGACCCCACGTCTCCGGCGCTCCGGGGTGGCTTTCCAGAGTTGAAGTCCACGCAGCAGACGTTTGCCGCTCACTGACTGTGTGCAGGCGGGCTGGGACCACGGTGAGGCAGGCAGGCGCCCGGGGCGCAGACCTCAGGGAGGCGCTCACTCGTGGGGTCGTACAGGGGCCGCGCGTGCCAGGCCCTGAGTGTGGGCTCCTCCTTAAAACCTGTGTCCCAGGCTCCTTGCCTCGCCCCCATCTTGGCCCTGAGTGTCACTTTGACCTCATAACTCCGTGAGGCAAGTATCATATACATCAGGTAGGGGTCTTTCGATCGGGGTGTAAGGAACAGAGAAGCTGGCTTGAACTGTCTTAAGTAGGAGGGTAGTTCATTGGATCGTGTCAGCTGAAAGGCGCGTGGGCATTTTGGCTTCAGGAGCAGCTCGATCCGGCGTCCAGTTGATCTCACTCTGCTCGATCTCACTTCTGCCCTGGTGGGGGGCTCCTCTCCCAGTTCATCTCTTCCCTCCTGATTGAACCACTTCCAGGGCACCTCCTTCAGGGCCGATGTGTAGCCGAGAGAACCGAGGGTCTCTGACCCAGCATTTTCCATCTGAATCTTGTCATATCTCTTTGGACTTTCCCGTGGGTCATGTGCCCACCTCTGCACAGTCACCATGGCCTGAGGGAGGCAGTGCCCTGGGTGGTTCAGGCCTGGGCAGCAGGGCTCACTCCTGAGCCGATGGAGTCAGCAGCAGGGCACATTGGCTGCGAGGGGGGCAGGGGGTGGTCACCTGGAGGAAACGGAGGGCCCTTAACGAACGCACGCCGGGCGGCAAGACCACAGGTGCCCGCCACGCTACCATCGATCCCATCTTTTTATAAACTGGGAGGTTAAAGTTCAGATAGGTAAGTCACTTACCCAGGGTCACACAGCTGAGTCAGTGGGATTGCCGAGATGCAAACCCAGAGCTTTGTCCTTTCCATCCGTCACGCTCCCTGGGCCACATCTTCTTCCAGCAGACTCTCTGTGAGGTCACCTGGGGTGTCGGCCTCCAGCCTCGCAGAGCAGGTCCTGGATGACGGGACTCTCCCTGCAACATGGTAGTGCCCGCTTGTAGGTCTCCTCTGCGGGTCCTGGTGGGTACCGAGCGAGACCAGTCAAAGCTCCCCACAAGAAAGATTTCAGTCTCCAAAGTTTCGGCCCTAACGTTGAATTCTGAGCCAGGTTCTAGCTGCGTCCCCTCCCCCTTTTCTGTTCTGTAATGATTTTCCATTTCCTTCCAAGGATTGCTGAGGCAGCAAATTACAAAACCTACCCGCTGTCTGCAGCCAGCTACCTGATTTCCCTGGAGGTGTCCCCACCGCCGACGCTGTCCCAGAACTTGTCAGGATCTCCTCTCGTCACGGTCCAGCTCAGGCACAGACTGGTGAGTGAAAGTGAATCCGCTCTCCCTTCCGGTCTTTGATCTTGCACTGAGGAGACTGGGTTGTCTGTGGGGCCACAGAGAGACTCTCAGGTGGCCCTGGTGCTGGCCCACGCTGGCGTTTTCCTCTCCCGAGAGCTCCTTTCCTGAGACTATTTCTGGGAAGTCCCTCAGTGGTCACACGGTGTAGACCCTGGGGAAAAAGGCCTTTGGGACCAGACGTAGCTTTCGTAGATGTGTGTGGATGGATGTTTCTGATTTACAGTAAACGTTCTTCTAGGGGCACCTGGGGGGGCTCAGTCGTTTGAACATCTGACTTCAGCTCAGGTCACGAGCTCACAGTTGGTGAGATCAAGCCCGACATTGGGCTCTGTGCTGTTAGCGTGGAGCCTGCTTGGGATCTTCTGTCCTCACCGTGCACCTTCCCCGCGTATGCACATGTGCTCATGCACGCTCTCTCTCTCTCTGTCTCTCTCTCTTAAAAATTAACATTAAAGGGGCGCCTGGGTGGCGCAGTCGGTTAAGCGTCCGACTTCAGCCAGGTCACGATCTCGCGGTCCGTGAGTTCGAGCCCCGCGTCGGGCTCTGGGCTGATGGCTCAGAGCCTGGAGACTGTTTCCGATTCTGTGTCTCCCTCTCTCTCTGCCCCTCCCCCGTTCATGCTCTGTCTCTCTCTGTCCCAAAAATAAATAAAAAACCTTGAAAAAAAAATTAAAAAAAAAAATTAACATTAAAAACAAAGTCGTTCTTGGAGGAGGGGGATGTGTGTCTTGGTGGTGCCATCAGTGTGTTCTCCGTGGGAACCACGCTTTGGAGCTGAGGGCGGGGGGGCCGTTTCTGCGTGGTTTTGAGTGATGAGTTCTTGGTCCCGCTGTGTCGTAACTGGGACTCCGTCGCATTCTCTTCCCTGCTGTCAGTGGGTACGAATGGCAGGTGCGATGGGACACACATGTGCTCTGTCCTTTAAACAGCACGAGCTTGTCTCGTGCCGGGATGTGTCCCGAGATTCGGTGTTGATTCAACACCCAGGCGGCGTGATTTTAAGGAATTTATTTCAGAACTCACCATATGTTCAGTCGTTTGCACTCGCGCTGAAGACATTTCCTTCCAGCATTTTCTACACCATCCTGTCCCATCCTGTTCCACCAACCTTAACTGAGGACTTACTGTGTGCCGACCGCTGTGTCCCAGGCCTCTCCTGTCCGTCCCCTCCCTCTGCACCCACAGTCCTGACCTCGGAATGCCCCGGTACCCAGCCTCTCTCTCTTTTTCAAACAATCACGAACCATTAAGAGAATTTTAAACTGTGGTAAAATAGACATAATCTAAAACTTGCCGTCTTACCCATTTCTAACTTACACAGTCTATGGCATTAGCACGTGGACGCTGTTGTGCCACCCCCATCCGTCCCCAGACGCTGCCACCTTCCCAAAATGACATCTGCCCTCACGGACGCTACCCCCTCCCCCAGCCCCCAGCGCCCACCACCTGCTCTCTGTCACCGTGAATTGACTCCTCTAGGGACCTCACGTAAGTAGAGTCCTGCACTGTCTGTCCTTCTGGGACTGGTTTATTCCATCTGGTGTCGTGTCCTCAAGGTCCATCTACGTGGAAGCACGTGTCAGAAGTTCCTCCTTTAAGGCTGAAGCGCACTCCCGTTTTCCTGTACGTAAAACATGCATTTTCTGCGACCCCACATTTTGTTTACCCGGCCACCCACCGATGGACACTTGGGGTGCTCCCCCTCCTGTCGGCAAGATGCCGAGCATGTGGGTGTGCAGGTACCTCCTCCAGACCCTGCTGTGGTCCTGGGTGTGCGCCCAGCAAGTGTCCTAGAGCGATGCCGTGCCTCTGCGCGCTCTGTCCTGAAGCCTCTCTTCCAGCTGTGCAAACTTCTCCAGGTGTCCAGAGGTCTCTGGCTCACGGAGCGCAGGGCCCTTTCCAGCGTCCACTGTCTCCGATGTGTGGACAGTGTTGGGTCCCGTCGATGCCCGTGGCCCCTCGACCCCCTCATTGGCTTCCAGGACGTGTCCTCTTGGGGGGCCGCCCCCGTGCCCCTGGCCCGTCCCCGCTGCATCACCTCCTCTAACTCCTTGCACAGGTGTCCCTGTCACACGACCACGTAAGTGTTTACCTGTCCGAATCCACAGAAACGCTGACGTGTCAGTGTCGCCACATACAGAGGTCACTGAAGACCCAAACCTACGTGGCCCCCGTGGCCTCAGCACAAAGCGTCTGTTCCGGTGGGTTTCCCAACTGTGGGTGCCCAGCAGGGCGTTTCCTCTGGGCCTGCCACTCCTCTGTACTCCTGGCTTCTGCCCGGTGCCACCCTTCCCTCCGTCTGCGCCTGAACCTTGGTGCCAGCCTGGGTTGCTGTCTCTGGTCCCCACCCAGGACCCGTCATCCCCTCATTCCCTTGGCTCAGAGCCCTTGTTCCTCCTTAGTTCTGCTGGGCCAGGGGCTTCCCCACTGCCCCCGTTGCCGCCTCCCCCCGCATGCCCAGACTGACCTTCCAGAAGCCCAGACCACGTGAGCCCACCCACCTGGCTGGCATCTTCTGTGACTCAGGTTTCTCTGAGGAAGAATCTAAACTCTGGGCCTCGGGGACAGATCTCTGGCCGAGCGTCCCAGTCCGGCTTTCTGCGTGAAGCCTTCCCTCCAGCGAAACGGGAGAACGGTGGCTCCCAGCTTTGCTCAGGGCGGCGGCTCGGTGCGCGCTGAACATCACCACCCCCACCTTCCCCCCCCCCACCGCGTGAGCAGCTCTGTCCCCCAGCTGTCCTGTCGTCAGCACACGTTCGCACGACTCCTTCCAAGGAGAGGATACTGGTCCCTGGGACGGAGGTCCCCCCGCTGCCACCGCGGGAATTCCGCCACCATGCAGAGGGAAGAGCTCCGAGGCTCAGCGGCCTTGGAGGTTTGGTCCGCACGAGGGGGGCGCGTCTTTAGTGTTCCCGCGGTGAGGGTGTCACAGTGTGGCCCGGAGACAGCGCCAGCCTGCAATTGAGAGCGTGCAAATGTAGAGAAGGCTTCTTTCTCAGGACTCTGGGGCCGTCGTGGGGTTGAGGTTGAGGCTGCCCTGTGGAGGCGGAGGCCGGGAGTCACGGCCGGCGGGCGTCGGGGCCCAGACTGGGCCTGGGGCTGAGGGACCCCGGGCTGAAGCCAGGGCAGCAGACCCAGCAGGAGGGCCAGGGACCTGCCTGTGGCGGGGGGGGGGGGGGGGCGACGGGGAAGACACGGGGCTCGAGTGCTGGGCTCTGTGGTGTCCAGACACCCAGTGAGTTCACACGGGCACACACAGCACATGCATGGATGTACATAGAGCCAGAAAACACACACACCCACACCCATGCCTAGTACACACACAGACACACATATCCACATCAAGTACACACACACGCACATCCATACTTAGCACACATGGACACAGTACACGCCCCATACCCAGCACGTGCACACACACACACACACACCCCTCTATTGTGTGGTCAGGCAGGCGTGAGCCCCGGAACTGGCAAGGGGGGGAGGTGAATCTGTTCCACTTATCAGGGCTCCTTCCTCCTCACAGGCCCTCTCTGAGCAGGGCCACCCCGGGGTCCGCCACCCTCGGGACCCCGCACCTCTGCCTGCTCTCCCACCCACACAGCCCCAGCCCTCCTGCCTTCCCCTCTTTCAGAACGGGGCCGCCCCATGTCGACCCCACACGACCTTCCTCACAGCGCCACGGGCTGTGGGCGGTAAACCGAGTTACTGCACATTGTTAGATTGTGGTGCTTACTGTTGGCGTTTTCCCGAGGGGGGGGCACCATCTATGGGACCCTGGCTCCCTCACCTCTGGCCTCACCCCTTCCGGGGAGCACCCTCCCCCGCGATGCCGCCTGGTGCAAACTGTGCTTTTGGAGGGTGGCTCGTTCCAGGGTTTTCCCAAGGAGACTTTCCAGCCAACGAGACAAAACCTGAAACTTTTCCAGGGGTCCGCTGGCCCCGCGAGTGGGTATTTCTACCCCACCAGTTCTTCTGCACTGTTCTGCCTTCTGCTTATTTCCTGACGCGTGGACGCCTGCGTTAAAAGGGATAATCTCATTGTTTCCTTAGGAAACCAACTTGGGTCAGTTCCTTCTCTGAAACAGAGCCCAAACAGAGCCTGCTGGTATTGAGGAGTTTTGCTTTGAGACCCCCACGCGTATTCCGGTCCCGGGTGGGCCTGTGGGCGGGACCGGGTCGGATGGATGAGGCAGCCGGGGTGGCCGGGCTCTGTGTCCTGTTCAGCATCGTGTGGCCGGCCGAGCCTTGAGCACGTGTGCGCGTCGGGAGTCCGGCATCCAGGTGCCGTTGCAGTGTTTGCTTCTTTCCGGTAGTCCAGAGTCCCACCCCTGTGCTTTGGCCCAAGCCGCTGTGCCGATCCACGGCCGCTGTGCCACTTCTGTGCCCGTCCCCACTACGCGGATTCTCGGCCGCTGCGCCAGTCCTGGCCGTGCCGATCACAGCCACTGGCGGCCTCTGCCGATGCGGTGTCCCGTCTGACTCCGGGGAGCCTGCTGAGCGAACACAGCTCGGACAGCTCGGAACGCTCGGCCGGGCAGCCGGTTAGAGGCTGTTGAGGGGGACGCGAGCGCGAGCAGATGCACCCGCCCTGAGATGTCCCTGAGGGCCCCGGCCCGAAGGGAGCGCTGCGGTCTTCTGACTAAACTAAACGTGGGTCAGAGATGTCGGCGTTCCCGCCAGTTAAAATCGCTCACGGCATCTGACGTGGATTGTAATTTGCAGCTCAGGATTGAACCCTCACCTTTCCCTGGTCAATGAAGGCGAACCTTTGCTGTCCCCGGAAGGTGGCCAGGCCAGCGAGACGTAGATTCTTCGGGCGCTGTGAAAATTAGAAAACCCGGATGAGCGTTTCAAAGAGCTAGGTGTCGTCAGCTTTGAGTGCTGTTGTCTGAAATTCACTCATCAAACGGGCTTTCACTTTGACTGTGCGTCCCCAGGACAGGCCGTGGGTCAGGATTGTCCTGACGCTTGGAGGGGATCGAGTCTGATGACGAGATCCATGAGGTTCCAGCAGCAGGACTCTGAGAACAGGTGCAAAGGGAGGGTCTGCCCCTCTGTGCATTCTGACCTCACCCCCGGCTGAGCCTTGGGCACGGAGGGAGCACACACTGGCCCCAGCTCCCCACGGCAGCTGGCGAGGAAGCCCAGGCAGGACGGCGGGGGCTCAGAGGTCTGGTCAGTGCCTGCCGTCCCGGTGTGTGGCCATCAGAAGGCCCCTGCAGAGTTGGCTCGGCGTGGCGGTCCAGGTGGCCGTGAAAGGTGTCCATCAGGAAGCCACTGCAGGTAATCACGAGGGCGTGTTAGTTCTCCAAGACACTCGTGTGCTCACACGTTCGCTTGTTCGCTTGTTCCGCAGACACTGGATCCGTGATGTGGACCAAGCGACTCGCCTCTCTGTGCCTCTGTTTTGTCGTGTGTAGTAATACACGCGGGGGTGATAAGACATCCACGGGGTCAGTTAGCTCTTCCTGCTCCGTCTGGGTCTTCTGTGCAGAAACGGAGGCCAGCCGTGGCTAACTTTAGCAAGCAGAGTTTTCCAGAAGGACACCTGCTAGCACACAGGACTTGGGGGGAGGGGTCTCAGCCCAGGGGCCCTGCCCTGCTTTTGTCACCTCAGCCCTGTGAGGTGAGTGGGCGCTGCCCTGTGCTCTGCGCCTGTGGCCCCGACCCAAATGCAGAGCCCCAGGAGGGAGAGCGAGAGGCTGTCAGTGGTCCTGGGGGTCGCGTGCCTGCCCCGGGGCAGAAGGTGGCAGGGAAGCAGGCGTCGCTCCCCCAGGAGCACACGTGTGGTGCTGTCGGCCCAGTGGTGGTGGGCAGGCGGGCGGGAGGAGCACACGCCAGTGCCGACGCCCCCGTGCACTTGACCCCTGCCCCATCTGGGTGTCAGACGCAGCTCCGCAGGCTGAGGACCACGCGTCCAGAAGCGTGACCGGTGCCAGTGCCGAATGAACAGACTCTCCGAGTTGCCTTAAAAAACAAGGAGGAGAGTTTTATTGGCGCTCAGGTGAGGCACGCCGCCCGGGCCTCATGACCTGCAGAGAGGAGAGCGCTCCGGGGCCGGGCCGGGCCGCGGGGCCGCGTGTACTTCCTGCTGCATCAGGAGTGCCGAATCGTGGCCGAGGACGTTCCCGAAAATCACGTTTGTCTTGTGCGTTGGCTCGTGCGAGGCTGCAGGCTTCAGAGGTGCCGGAAGGTAGGGAGGTCTCTCCTCTTCGGTGTCAAGTGTCTCCCGTAGGTTATTTGCTCCCGAAGCAGACGTGCAGGGCGTGTTCGGGGCAGAGGCTGAGCCCGGGCTCTGGAGCCTGACGTCTGCCCGTGGTCAAGGCGGAGCTTCTCTGGGCGCCCGGTCCCCAGCGTGCAGCGTCTGGGGGCCTTCACCCCGGCGTCCAGACCCATCGGAGCCCCAGAGACGCCCGGGGCCGGTGGACGGAGCTGGTCTCCCAGGCGCTGGGCCTGGCGGCCTCAGGAGTTGGTGCCCCCAGGGGCTGCGGCTGTGACCGTGGGAACGTGGCGCTGGGGCCGTTGCCTTGGTCCTGTGGTTCCATGGGGCATCGCCACAACTTGTGGTTTTGTGAAAAGAAGCCACGAATCTGGATTTTAAATTATATCTCTGCGTTTGTACCGTTGGCACTTAATTCGGATTTGCTTTTCACGTTGTTGACTGAAATATACCTGTGGGTTCAAGTTCAGCTAGTAGGTCACCACTTTACAAGCTCTATTTTGTTTTTTTTTTTTTTTTTAGCTTTTGATTTGAAGTGATTTTAAACTTCCAGAAAAACTGCAAAACAGTAGCGTTTCCAGGTACCACTCACCCACGCCCCCTCCCGCTGCTGTTTTAAGTACGATCTCTGAAGCCTGGAAGGGAGCGCTGATGGTGCGTCGCTGCAGACAGGCGGTGGTTCTGTCCGTTCACCTGCTGGGGCTCGTTTCCGCGGCGGGTCCGGCTCTCGGCAGCTCCTCCAGCCCGTGGCGGACGTGCGGCTTCTTTGTCTCCGTGACCTTTTTGCTTCGCACGGTTAGTTTGCGGGGCGTCCCTCACTTTGGGGACGGTCCGATGTTTTCTCGGGATGCACACCTGAGGGTCATGCAGACCTTTGGGGTTATGCGCCTTTGACGAGAAAACCACAAAAGCGAGATCAAGCTTTTCTTCCTGTGTCTCGTCAGCCTCTGTTAGTTTCCTGTGGCGGCTGGAACAGCAGAGGCGTATTCTCTCCCGGTTCTGGAGGCTCAGAGTCCAGGTCCGGGTGTGGTGGGGGGTCCACGTCCACGTGTGTGGGGGGGGTCCCGGTCCAGGTGTGTGGGGGTCCAGGTGCAGGTGTGGTGGGGCCGGCCCCTCCCCAGGCCTCCCCTCGGCCCACAGATGCCGCCTTCCCACCGTGCCCTCAGAGGTCGTGCCCTGTGTGTGTGTGGGCGGCCTGCTCTCTGCGTCTTACAAGGACAGCAGTCGGAGGGGACGGGGCCTCCCTGCACCTCGTCACCTCTGTGGGGCGCTGCCTCCCCACAGAGCCCCATCCTGCGGTGCCGGGGGCCAGGAGTCCCTTCCGTGGGTTTGGGGACACACAGGCAGCGAAGGGTGTCACCTGCTGTTCCTGGTGACGTCCCCTGCGACTGCCTGGTCCGGGTGGCGTCTGCCAGGTTTATCCCCCGTCAGCTCACCGTTGTTCCATTTGCGAATTTTGAGTGTCCTGTGGAGGAGAGCACAAAACCCCACAGCTGCGCTTTGTCTCCTCGTATCTCACCGTGAATTTTATCTCCCGTTGGCGGCTACTGCCTGTAAAAAGTAGTGCTGTACCGTTTGCCTAAAGGCGATTTCCCGTTTCTGTCATTGCTTCTACATTTGTTAAGTAGAGTTCTGTTATGAGAGCAGCTTGCTATTTATGGGCCCAATCACTTATTTATATTGATATGACTCACAGATGTTTATTTTATTCTGTAGGTTATAATCCAGTGATGATCCCAGCCCTGACCATCCGGAGCTTTCTTCAGTTGGCTCCTGGGTCCCTTTGATATGCCATCCTGGATCTCGAGTCTTTCCTTACCGTTAGAGGTGTTCTAGGCTCGCGGAAGCAACCTGTTCTCCAGGGAGCCCTGCTTTATCTTACTGGGGACTGGTGTTTAAACACCAGGGTCTGGGTGCCGGGGGCGCTCACGTCTGCCGGGGTGCCACTGCTGCTCGAGGCCCTGAGCGGACAGAGCCGGGAAGTGTGCGAACGCACGCACAAGCAGACTCGCGCCCGGCGTACGCATCTACATGCACGCGTCTGTACGTGTGGTGTTGAGACACGAGTTCCTCCTGACAGCTGTTTCCAACCTGACACCCAGGGGTCGTTTGGGCTTTTCTACATCCGGGTCCTCCTTTTCCCGAGTTAGAAACCTGGCTGTCGTGATTCTCGGTGTCTTCTCGTATTTGTTCAAGCCGGGTGCATAATTCTGGAATTGCTCAACCCTTCCCCTGTGGGAAGCAGTCGTACTAACTGGAGGACGGTCTTTGTCCTCTTTGTCGTTAGCCGTGTGCCGTGCGGTTCTCGTTGTTTGTCAGAGCGAGCCGGGCTGGTTTTCTTCCCTTCAGAGTGGCTTCGTGATTCCTTTGTGACACACTTAGATCCGCCTCTGCTTGTTTGCCTTGCGCGATGGGTGTGCCCCCCTTGTGGCGATCTTAGGGGCTGACTTATTTGGAGCGTGTGGACGTGGCCCCGCAGGGTCCTGAGGTGAGATGTGTACAGGCAGGTGCCCGGGGGCTCCACTGTGGGGCTTTATTCAGCCATCCGGGGCTTGTCGGGCTCCTCTGCTGCGCGTGGGCGTTTGCGCTGTCACCCACCTTTGTCGTTACAAACGATCTGTTGCAGTGAGTGACCTTGTTCTGCACCTTCCTCTGGGGAGTTCGTGTCTACGTGGAAGCGGTCTCTCCCAGGCCTGCCTCTGCCCTCCCTCGTGCTGGCCCTCTGCCAGTGTCCGGGGGCCGTGGAGTGACAGACTGTGGAGAGAGGGAGACGCTTGGGCCCTGCCAGTGTGCTGAGTCTGAGAATGAGCGCTCCGGCCCGATTCTGTCCTTTACCTCTCTTGAGATCTCTCTTGAGATCTTGGGTGTTTAATTCATCTTTGAAGATGCGACGCTGTGAGCCGTGAGCCACAGCTAATGAGGAGTGGATTTGACAGATTAGGTACCTCACTATGGTTTGGGGAGTGGCAAAGCCAGATGAGAGTGAATCCCTGCCCATGGTGGTGAGGGGGGAGGGGGAGGCGGGGAAGCAACAGGTGTAGGAAGCTCTGCGGGGCCGTCTGAGTCCAGACTCCGTGTGACCCGGGTCCCTGTGGACAGCGGTGGGAGGCGTGACCCAGGTCCCGGTGAGGGCGCTGGGAAGTGTGACCCGGGTCCTGGTGACGGTGCTGGGCGGTATGACCCAGGTCCCCGTGGACGGCGGTGGGAGGTGTGACCCGGGTCCCCGTGGATGGCGCCGGGAGGTGTGACCCGGGTCCCCGTGGACGGCGGTGGGAGGTGTGACCCGGGTCCCCGTGGACGGCGCCGGGAGGTGTGACCTGGGTCCCCGTGGACGGCGCCGGGAGGTGTGACCTGGGTCCCCGTGGACGGCGCCGGGAGGTGTGACCCGGGTCCCCGTGGACGGCGCTGGGAGGTGGTTTTGAGGGAAGTTGGAAGTCACCAGGGCTTCAGATGGAAGGTACTGTTGACGTGCTTTTTTGGGAACACATTCTGTTTTCCGTGAAGGACATCCTTTCGGCTTCTAGATGCAAGAAGCTAAGGACAGAGTGTTTGGAGAGGCATCTCTTTGTTGTAGAAGGCGTTGCTGTCTTTCAGTGGCCCTTGATGTCTTCTTGCTACACACAGTAGCATCCTGCTGGGCCCAGAAGACAGTGAGAGCATGGGGTGTGTGGTTGGGGGGGGGCACAGACACTTCCAGAGTCTCTGAAGCAGCTTGCGTTCCGGGTCTGCTGGTCTTGATCGGGCGCCCAGTGCAGTAGTGCTGGATGGTGGCTGGAAGTCTGCGTTCGTGTCTTCTGTGAAGTCGGAAGGTGCCAGTTTCAAAACCAGAGAAAAAGAAAGGGTAGATTAAAATGCAGTCCCTGTTTTAATGGTTGGTTACTGCAGTTATTTTTAAAAGAGAAAGGTTTTGAGCAAAGACTCTCGTCTTGAGGAGAGGCGGAGAGGAATTTTTATCATACCCAGAGAGGGTGGTAATTGAGGCTTGTCTTCGCCAGGCATTCTCTAGGGTTTTGGGGCTTTTTCTTTTGAAGGTTGCTTTTGCATTTCTGAGGATGTTTTTGGAGGCAGGCTTTTCTGAATTAAAGCGATACGTCTGATGGGAAGCATTTCTCGAGGAGGCCTTCACCAGCGCGCCGTGTGGGGCGAGCTCAGAAGAAACACAGGGTGCAGGTGGTCTCCCCGACTCTGCCGGGGGAAGTGTGGGGTTTGGCCGGCAGCTTTTCTGTTGCGGCAACGGGGCCAAGGCCTGGGGCCCAGGGTTGAGGCGCAGAGTGGAGTGTGGGCTCGGACGGGTCTCCAAGGGATGGTGGAGGCAGGCCGGGCCTAGAGCTGTCCTGGGGGCCCCTTAGCGGACGCCTCCTTCCCCCTCTCCCCCCGCTGCCCCCACCGCGGCATTGAGTCTGTTACCCTGGGCGCTGGTCGCCATCGGTTTCTCTGCTCATGAACCCAGTCGGTGTTCAGAACCCGGGCTCTGGAATGTGCACAGTGAGAACGTGTGTCGCGGGCATGCCTGGGGCCGGGGCTGCCTTGTCTCGGGGCTCCATCACGGCCTTGGGCCTGTTCAGTTCCCCCCGGGGCACTGACTGGTTTTCTTAAGCTTCCCTCCTGAGCCTGGCAGAAGTCTCCTCTCCCCAAAGTGCCTGCCTTACTGCCTGGGGGGGCACGTTGGTCACTGAGAGCCAGCACACCTGTATCTCGTCGACAAGGGCTGATCAGTGCCAGGCCCCAGGCGATCGGGCCCCCAAGTGACGCCAAGCCCCCGGCACTCACGTCTCCACGGGCACAGTGAGGCGCAGACACACGGGGGCACAGAGCTTCGGCCCCCTGCTGTTCGCTGGTCTTTCAGGCAGGAAT
This sequence comes from Lynx canadensis, assembly GCF_007474595.2. NCBI lineage: Eukaryota > Metazoa > Chordata > Mammalia > Carnivora > Felidae > Lynx > Lynx canadensis. The sequence goes on from NC_044314.2 coordinate 92,152,952, forward strand.
CTCCCGACTCCCGCGGCATCCGCCACTTTCGCTCCCCATCACACTGAGGAGCTGCTTCTTGTCAGGGCGTCCCCGCCGCGGCGCTGTTGTTGCGGGCCGTCCTGTGCGTTCGGGGTGCTGGGCGGCATCCCGGGCCTCTACCCTTGCGATGCCCGGAGCGCCCCAGTCCTGCTCACTGCTGCGTCACTGCCTGCTGTATGAACGCGTGTAGCACTCTGTGCATGGTTTGGCTCTCCTGGTTTAGGCTGTGGAAGAGTCACTTCTTTGTGATTCTTAAACTACGACCATCAGAACCAGATGTAAGAGAAGCGCAGGCAAGTGGGCTTGATTCCGGTCTGAGGCGTGAACCCTCCCGGTGGGTTGTAGTGTGCAGCCGTGACTTCTCTCGGATTCGTTGTGAGAAAGGCGCTCCCTTGTCTTCTTATGGTCACTTTTTTTTTTTTTTAATTTTTTTTTTTCAACATTTATTTATTTTTGGGACAGAGAGAGACAGAGCATGAACGGGGGAGGGGCAGAGAGAGAGGGAGACACAGAATCGGAAACAGGCTCCAGGCTCCGAGCCATCAGCCCAGAGCCCGACGCGGGGCTCGAACTCACGGACCGCGAGATCGTGACCTGGCTGAAGTCGGACGCCCAACCGACTGCGCCACCCAGGCGCCCCTTATGGTCACTTTTTGGTGCACTAGGGACCTAGAATATTCCTGCCTTGCAGACTATAGTGAAAACCACGGTGCCCACATATGGCTGTTTGAAAGCACAGCACGCATACATGTATGAACGTACACACACACCTGCACACACGTACATGAACACAAACACATAGGCACGCACACAGGCACACCCATGCACACACGCATGCAGGCACATGTATGTGCACACACATGCACGCAAGGCACATACACGTAGGCGCACACATGCACATATGTTCATGCAGGCACACACGGGACACATACACACGAGCGTGCACACACGCACACATACATGTGCACGCAAGCAGGCACATTTGTGTCCTTACTGACTTCCAAGTCCTGTCTGCCTGTGACATCATCTACTAGCCTCGTTTGTTATTTTGACTGTTTTGGCCATGTGCCAGCCCAAACGTGTCTTTCGTCAGGTGTGTCCACTGCTTCTCCAGAAGAGGGGTGTGCTGGTTTCCTATTGCTGCTGCAACAAATTACCACCAGGCAAGGGTTTGAAACAACACGGCCTTACTGTCCTGCAGTCGGGAGGTCAGACTCCCGAGCTCGGTCTCATGGGGCTAACCCAGTGTCAGCAGGTCTGCGCTCCTTCTGGAGGCTCCAGAGGACGATCTGTTTCTTGCCTTTTGCTGCTTCTAGAGGCACTGCTAAGCGTCTCTTCCTGACCCGACTTCCGTAGGCGTGCCTGCCTCTCTGACGGGACCCTCCTGCCTCCCTCCTGAAGGGGCCCCGCTGGAGCCTCCAGGATAACCTTCCCATCTCGAGATCTTTAGCTTAAGTCCATCTGCAAAGGCCCTCCTGCCGTGTAAAGAGCATCCTCGGGTGCTGGGTATCTCTGGGGGATTCGGATGCTGCACATCAGCAGGAAGCCCCTTCCAGCTCCGCGGCATCCAGATCCCTGGAGGAGATGCTCGGACGCCTCGGCGTGCACAGCCACCACTGCGGGGCGGCACCGTCCCTCCTGGGAGCCGCTGCCTCCAGCCCTCCTCGCTCTGGCTGATTTGACCGGACGTGGAGACAGACAGATGCTTGCTGCTCATCGTCCCTCGGCCGCTGAGGCCGTGCTGATGCGGACACTGTCCAGCCGTGCATCGGGGCTGGGGCGCAAGGTGTCCTTCTACGTCACAAGGAACAAGTAGCCTGCTTGCTTCTGTGGGACGGCAAGGCGTCTCCCCTGGCTGGTGTGGCCACGGGTGGCTGCTGGACGGTTCGCCGCGCGACACCTGTGGCGTGTCGCCGTGAGGCTGCGAAGGAACAGAACCCGTCCCTTAGACGAGCTGGAGTTCGCCGAACACAGGGGGTCCGTTGCCTCAAGTGAAGCCGGTGATCGTGTGGTTCAGGGACCGGCGCGGCCCCCGGGCCCCTGGCGTCTTGTATGGCGTCCTAACTGCTGCCGTCCTCCCATGAGGCACCGCAGGTGGCACGGGGACGCAGGAGACGCGCTCGGTCCCCGCGCTGCTCCGTCCGCACCCGGGGATGAGCGCAGGGCAGGGCCTCGTCCCTGCCTGCAGCGCCGCGTGCGGTTGGTATGCTGTGCCTCGGGCAGCTGGGCTGGCCTGGGTCACGGCGTTCCCTTCAAGAAAATGGCTAAGGTTCATGCTGCCTTTGCTCCTTTCTAGCTCATCCTCTGGCCCCGCTGCCTCGTGCCACAGTGTCGCTGTGTCCAGGTCTCTGACGGCAGGGCCAGTGAGAGCTCGAGACTGTCGTTCCCATTGGGCCCGGCCTGTTTTCTTCCAGGGTCTGAGCCCGGGGCCCTGGCGGGTGTTCAGGGGTCGGTGGAGACTGTGAGCAGCGCTGTTTTGACTTGTCCTTGAGATGCCCCGCCCCACAACTTGCACATAAGTAGCTACATCACACACATGTTCTGCTCAGTTATCACCCCCCACCGCCTCCATGGTCCCACCTCTCACCTCCCCCACACCCAGCGCCTCCGTGGTCCCACCTCTCACCCTCCCACCCCCAGCACCTCCGTGGTCCCACCTCTCACCCTCCCCACACCCAGCGCCTCTGTGGTCCCACCTCTCACCACCCCCCTACCCCCAGCGCCTCCGTGGTCCCATCTCTCACCCCCCCACCCCCAGCGCTTCTGTGGTCCCACCTCTCACCCCCCCCACCCCCCAGCGCCTCCGTGGTCCCACCTCTCACCCCCCCCACCCCCCAGCGCCTCTGTGGTCCCACCTCTCACCCCCTCCCCCCAGCGCCTCTGTGGTCCCATCTCTCCCCCCCCCCCCCCCCCGCCCCTGTGGTCCCACCCCTCTCCCCCCCCCCACCCCCAGCGCCTCCGTGGTCTCACCTCTCACCCCCCCCACCCCCAGCGCCTCTGTGGTCCCACCTCTCACCCCCCCCACCCCCAGCGCCTCCGTGGTCCCACCTCCCCCCCCCCCCCCCCCCAGCGCCTCCGTGGTCCCACCTCTCACCTCCCCCCACCCCCCAGGGCCTCTGTGGTCTCACCTCTCACCCCCCCCCACCCCCCAGCGCCTCTGTGGTCCCACCTCTCACCATCCCCCCAACCCTGTCCCGCGGGACCCACAGTGCAAACGGCATCCGCTTGTCTCTCCAGGGCGGGGAAGTGGGGAGAAGGTCCAGCTCGGCCTGAGCCGAGCGTCTCCATGAAAACAGGCCACGTCTCAGCTAGTCGTCAGCGGGAAGTACTGAGATGAAAGCTGTCCGGAGGCCGCACTCACCGTGTCGGGGCAGAGAGAATCCCAAACAGGGAAACCATCGTCCTCGTCCCCAGCAGACGTTCCAGTGCAGGGGTGGCTAAGAACGTCCAGCCCTGGTGGGCTCCTGCTTTGTGCCGGCTGAGTGTGCTCCTACTGAGAACAGGGATGCACAAGCCGGCCCACCCATCCAACGGGGGCAGCTTGGCCCGGGAGAGAACATTCGTTTGGAGAAGGCTGCCTTTCCCCTGGGGCCCAGAGAGGTTTGCCTGCTTCCAAATCATGAAATCGTTGCAAACGTTTTAAAATTGGGAGATTCCACCTAAAAACTAGGACTTCTGTCTGTTTTCCCCCTGGGGTGACGGGGGATCTGGGAAGGGCTCCGGACTTCACATCTGAGCTGCCATCCACTGGGCTCTGAGGCCCTGGGGTGTTCAGGTCGCCTTCTGGGCCTGCGGGAACCCAAGTTTGACACCCGTGATGTGACTCTGCGTCCAGGGGAGGCTCTGTTGTGGCTCCGCTGGCTTCCCAGGGTAGGGGGACTCATCTGAGGGGGATCCGCAGGTGGTGGCTGATGGGACAGCCAGTAAGGAGGAGGGCAGCGTCACCACCGGCTCCCCTTTTCTCTCCCCCTCCTCCTTGCTCCTCCTCCTCCTGAACTGATACCACTCCTTGATAAGGGTCAAGTGTAAGCACTCGCGTCCTTAGACCCTGAGTTTTCAAGTATACGTGAGAACAAACGCGTCACCATTAAATAGAAGATGCTCACGTTTGTCTCAGTTGTGTGGACCCAACATTTTGCAGTACCCGGGGTGGGCAGCTGGCCCATGGGAAACAGTGTGCGAACCAGCAGGGTTTTGGAGGCGGGCAGCTCTGGAACAGCCCCAGGTGTAGCCCTGGACAGACTCTGTGATCTAGGGTGAGGCGCCCGCCCTCTGAGACTTGTCTGTGATAGGGGCTCGTGATGGTGGCGAGCATCCCAGCCCCAGGGGCAGCGGGAGGGACCGAGCACAGGGAACAGCACCGTGAAGCTGCGATGTCTCGTTCCCTCTGGAGCTGAGCTTGCAAAGCGGTGGCCCTTTGTGCCACGTCCAGCCCGAAGATGACCCGGAGTGTGTTTCGGACGGTTTGGAAGCAGTTGCCAATATTCAGTCAGGAGACTTTGACCTGAACATCTGACTTTCTGGTTTCTCTCCAGAAACCCGAGTTTCTGGTAGTGCCAGTCCTGCCGGAAGGCAGGATGGTTGGAGAGGAGAGGTGACTGTGCCCTGGGCCACCTGGAAGGGGCCATCATCCCAGCTGGCCGCCCCTGGGGTGACACGTGTCAGTGGTGTGACCGTTTCTCAGGAATGCCCTTGCATCGCTGGGGAGCAGGGCCTTCACAGAGCAGAGAAGATCAGGGGTGCTGGGCCCTGGGGGGACGAGGTTCAGGCTCAGGCCTTGGGAGGTGCCCAGAGGGAGCCATTCAGGACCCCGCGATCGCAAACAGCTTCGTCCTGCCGGGTAAGGGCTGGGCATTGGTCTGTAGCTGCAGCCCCTCCGGACAGAAGTCAGTCGGTGACAGCAGGAGGGGCCTTCCCATCTGGTCTGCACACCCTGGGGCACGGTATGAGGCCATAAATGGCTCCCTTGGTGCTTTATGGAAGGCCAGGGATCAGTGGGGGCAGGTTTGATGTGTAAACCAGTGTCCCTATCGACAGGGAACAGTGGTCTCGGCAGCGGCTGCTTTCCTTGGGACGTGACAACCCCCCCAGGCTTCCAGGGTGGGGCCCCAGGGACCGAGCCTCTTCCAGAACCTGGCCCCCTCCTCCAAGCCCAGGATGGCTCTGTACTTGTCACCTCGTGGCACTCATCGGGGTTGGGGCTGCAGGGCCTCCGTCAGCTCCCCTGGAGAAGGCTCCTGGGGCCTCTACGAGGTGTCTCTGCTGACGTCCCACCGGGCAGACCCTTTCACTCTGGACAACGGAGAACAGGTGTCCACCTGTCACGGACCTCTGTCCTGCTCCCACCTGGGCACATAGGGCTAGGCTGAAGGGGGGCAGCAGGGGCAGGAGACATCCAGGCCTGCAGCCTTTCTGGAGCATGAATGGGGTGTGGACGGTGTGTGGTTGGGGGCCTGGGTCATCTCTGAGTTCCCCTTCCCGGGGAGAGCGTTGCCTTTCAGCCCAGCCTGCAGCGGGCTGGCCGCGCTGGCGTCTTGAGCATGGGAACCCGGACCGTCCCCGGGGCTCGGCGGGGAGCCGCAGTGCGCCTTCCTGCGTGCTCAGCAGCTGCAGCTGTGCTGGGGCCCAGATGTGCCGAGGGGTGTGCCCGCCCTTCCTGGTTTGCACCCTCAGCCTCCGGGAGGAGCTGGGACCGGGTGGGGGCCCTTGGCGCATGGCCCGAGAGGGAGTTTCTGTGACCTGCGCTCCTTGGATTTGCAGGGTGGAGGGCTGAACCGGGCGCCGTCCCAGCTGACGCTCAGATCGGCAATTTATTCCACGATGATAATAGGTTGTTGATCCAGTAACTTTTTATAGTTCACATAAAAGGCTTTTGTTCTCTGAGAAACCATTCCTCATTTCTGGGCAGGACGGGATCTTTTTTAGATGTTGGCGTGGTCCTCCTGTGCACTGTGGGACAAACCCGCACTCGGGGCCGGGAGTGCGCCCTGGGCCCGTCCCGCCGGCGCGGGGCAGCGAGGCCTGCTGTCTGTGCTCCCCAGGCCGCCGGAGGGCCAGGCTTCTCCTCCTGAGCACTTCCTGGCGCTCAGAGATGCGGGGGATGCCGGCTGCCTTGTCAGACCCCAGGTCCTCGCTGAGGTCAGGCCAGGCCACGGCTTTCCCACGCGCAGAAAAGCAGCGAAGCAGAGGGAGGGGGCCCCGGGGTGGACGCAGGAGGAAACAAAGAGCGGGAGCACAGAGAAGCAGGCACCACCTCGAACCAGCCCCCTCCACCTTGTGTTAGCTGTGTGGCCCCGGGCTGGGCCCTTGGGGTCTCTGGTCTCGGCCTCCTCCTGTGTGCAGCGGACCGCCCTGCTGCTGGCAGGTCCACGTGAGGGCCGGCGGCTGACGGTGTGGGGCAGGTGCTGGGCGTGGCAGCTGGCGCTCGGCAGGGAGAGGCTCGCGGGCGCGGTGCCACCAGGCACGGCCCCGACTGCCCTGGGCCTCGCCCATCTGGTTCCTCCCTCGTCCGTACCCCACGCGCTTCCGCTGCATGACAGCGATGAACTTCTTTTCAACCTGCACACCCACTTTTCTAAGTAGCTGTGGGCAGAGATTCTGGGCGTGGGACGGTTGCCCCAGCATCTTCCAGCTGGCAGAGTGTGGCCTGAGTACCACCCGAAGTGGCCTCCTGCACTGGAGGTGCTCAGAGGAGCTGTCTCCTGGAGAATGCCGGCCCTGGGACTAGCTGAGCCACACGACATCCTCGTGAGCCACTACATGTGTGCCGCGTGGGGGCTGGAATACGGGGCCACCCGTGTGGTCCGTAGGGAAGGAGAGGGCGAGCCTGGTGCCTGCTCTGGGGGACACGTTTCGCTGGGTGGGACTGGCCTTGCGTCTCCTGGGGGCTGGTGGCGAGACGGAGAGCCCACCGGACCGGAGGGGGTAGTGGGGCAGTGGGAGGGACAGCGGGAGCCCGTCGGAACTGACCCCCTGAAGCCTGGAGAAGCGGGGTGGTTGCTTGGGGCTTGCAGCTGTCACCCTGGGTGGTCAGGAAGTCATCTTCGGACTTGTCTCTGTGGTCTGGTCCTTATGAAACCGGGCAAAAAGGCTTCTTTTGCAAGCATTTGGAGCATGTGTTACATGACGCGGTTCCAGGCGTTTGTGCAGGAGGCCGGGGACTCCGCGTGTCCCAGCTGGGCGTCATCTGCCCGCCAGTGGCCCACGACACAGCTGCGTCCCGTCCTTGAATGAGAACCAACAGCACCGCCAATGTGGCGGTCAGGCGGGACACGCTGGCGGCCTGTGTGGCTGGGAAGGGCTTTCGTCGGGTGGCCAGGTGTCCTGGCGCTGCTCACGCTGAAACGTGACCGGCGGCTTCCGGCCCAAATTTCCAGAGTCGCGAACCGCGCCTGTTTCCACGTTCACCCCCGGGGTTCAGCGGGAGGGACGGAGGCGGCCCGTCCTCCTGGGCCCTCACACCTGCCTGGGGTGAAGGGTTACACGGATCCACCCCAGGAAACAAGAACTCCGCATTCCTCTGATGGTGGATACTGGCAACCGGCCGTACCCCCGCATGCTGCCTTGCGTTTTCTGCTGTTTATTTGAAACAGAACTGGGGTGTTTGTGTTTACGTGGTAAATTTCCATCGAGAGTCCTCTCCGTAAACAATTAGGAATTCCAGTCCTGACGTAATTTTCTGGAGTGTTCGATATTTCTGACAGTGGCAGACATCTCTTCAGCCTTTCCTGACCCACAGGTGCCCATTCAAAGGCGGAGAGGGTGCTCTCCTGTCCGGGGCTGGACCCTGGATTGAAGCCCGGTGGGGAGGGGCTCAAGCCCCAGCCGGAGGGTGGTCCCACCTCTTCTGTCTTCGCCTCCTTAACATACGCGGTTTGTGTGGATGTTTCCTCCTCCAGCGACAGAAATCACAGCTTTTGTGGCCCCAGGAGCTCTGAGCAGAGGCCTCCAGACTCATCTGGGTCTGTCTATACGGCAGACCCCTTGATCAGATCAGGAAGGACACGCTGTCAGGAGAGAAGGGCCCTCAGGAGCAGAGCTGAGGGGTTGCTGCCCACACCACCAGCTGGAAAGGCTTTGCCCACAGGGTCACCAGAGCCCCAGGCCAGGAGCTCGCTCTCCGGGTCTGATGGCATCGAGCCCATGCCGCGGCCACTGGCTCAGGGGTCTGATGGAGGAGGAGGCCAGCGGGGCCATAGCAGCCTGAGGGTCCATTCCTGGGCAGGGTCTGGTCCAGGGCAGGGTCCGGTTCTGGGCCAAGTTGCCCGAGCTCCTGCCACCTGCCCCGAGAGGTCAGGGGCCACGGAGCAGCCATGGGTCACGCCACATTCCCGTCTCTGTGTCTTCTCGTGTCTCGAGATCGGCCCCGAGGCGAGCTCTTCCGTAGCCGGCACACCGTCCGGTGGGAGCTGGAGTGCTGTGTCCTGAGGGCAGAATCATTGCCCTTGGCCACCACCGTCACTGGCACTGCCTCCCCCCGGAGTCAGGGGGTGGCTGCCCGGGCTTCGGGTGAGGATGGCGAGGAGGCGGCCGTGTCGCCCAACCTGGTTCCCTCCCGCGGCGGGATCGGGCTTCTCTTTTCAAGGAGTGGTCGGGGGAGAAAAACACTGACTAGCTAGGACCTCGTGGTGAGGGGCGTCTGCGGAAAGAAGGGGAGAGAGCCAGGAGCCAAGGTCTCACTGAGCCAAGCGCGAGCGGTCCCCAGCCGCCGGAGCGACAGAGCGCTAGGACACGCGCTTCCTCGGCGGCTCCGTGGGCTGCACTGGAGAACACGGTGGTGCTGGCCACCGCGAGCAGGGCAGGGGCCACAGGGACTCTGAAGCCGCCAGGGGCCCCACCAGCCGCAGCGTGAGCCTCAGCGGCCGGACCTGCCGGTGGCCCAGCTGCGCCCACAGGATGGAGCGTGGCCCTCGTTCACGGCTCCTGACGCACGGGGGCTCTCCCGGCCCCGCTGTGCCGCGCTCAGGGCCAGCGGTCCCCGGGTCCACACGCAGCTGGGCGGGCTGGTCCCTCGGACCTGGGTCCCGGGCCTCTGCGCTGGTTTTCCAGGCCTCTCTCTGGGCCGTGGTGTCACTGCCTCCTCGGAGGACCTCTCACTGGGTCGCGCCTGCCCCAGGGTGGGGCGGGGTGTCACGGGGTATTTATGCCCCTGCGTGTTATAAAGGTTTTATTCATTTTGTCGCGACACCCTTCGTTGTTCGAGGCTGCTTAATTCTGCCAGTGTGCTCTGCCCCAGTGGGAAAGCGTGTCTTTAAATAAGAGCTTTTCCCTAGAAGCAGGCACAGTGGTTTGGAAAGGCTCTGACATGCTTTCGGTGCCCCGAGAATGACAGGCTTTCATTTCAGAAGTTACTGCCGCGTTCATACCCCAGGACCTTTGGCTTTTGGACAAACCAACCATTCCCTGTCTGCCTCGGTCAGGAGACCTCCTGCTTCCTTGTACCTGCTTGCGTCACTGTTTGTGTTCAGGTCAGTTTGGCCACTGAAACCTTGTCTTCCAGGATGGACGGTCAGCCGGATGATTATTTCCCTGTGGACATCCATCAGTTTTGAGTTTTGTATCCGTTAAGCAAATTTGTTCTGACGTTCCTGGTGGCCTCCTATGTGCATGATTCTTTGACTCTTCCTTGGAGGTGGTAGTAACACAGTTCATGCCTCCTTCATCAGCGAGTTAGACAATATCTTCAATACGTGTTCGTTTTGATCTGAGAGTCATGATTTCACCTTTGTGGAAAATTGTCTTTTAATGAGTGGGAAGATAATTTAAGGGAAAGACTGTAATTCCTCTGTTAGAAAAGGAGTTTTTTTCATGCGTGTTGAACGTCCAGGAAAATTTGGATTAAACTGTTTTACTTATGAACTTGTAAAATAGAGCGGCAAACGGGAAAATCTAGCGTCTCTGGTCTCCACGGTTCTAGAACGCACATTGTGAGTTCGACATTCTTCCCTTCTTCTCTAAGTTAAATTGCTCACCTTTCAGGGAAAATAGCATCACTTTTAATGTGGTTTATGGATGAGTTCAAGATCGAAAACACAATTTGTTATTATTAGCAGCCACAGAACCAGGTTGTAAAATAGATCAGAATTATATAACCTTTCCAGCCCACACCATTATCTACACAGAAATAAAAATATTACTCTCCTTGGTGTGGCCCCTCGGGGCATACCTATAATTGCAGTTTCCTGATTATCTGCAAATCCCGCAGCTAAAGGTTTATATTGAGATTTCTGCTTCGTAGCTTGTGTTATGAAAACAATAAATTTTCCCCCCCAGTTGAGGACAGCTGATAGACACGGAAACGGCATTTACTGTTTTGATTGTCAGCCCTTATTTTCACACATACGTTAGAGGGCAAACTATAGTTTATAATCCAGGAAGATTTTCTTGCTGTAGAAAAAAAACCCAGACATGTGCCATTGGAAAGAAGAACCAGTGAGGATGATGAATTTAGGGACCACGGTCCTTCTACACTTACAAAGAACGCGTTCACGAAACTTGGGCCAGCCACATGGGAGTCCTGGGTCTGCTGGCCGCACAATTCAGGGGCAGGAGGGAAAGGCGGAGATCCATATGGGAGCGACCAGCAGATCATTACTGAAGCCGTGTTTTAAGTTCTGAGTCTTTCTTTTCTTCCATCACAGCACGGATGACAGTAAAATTAAGTTTGCAGAACATTTTTGAAAAATTCAAACCAGGTGTCTAGGGAGAAGTAACTTATAACCCAAATATTCCATGAGCAAGAGGCGTCTGGGAAGAAAAATAACACAGAAAGAGGTCTAGAAGCAAAAGCTGACCGCTTTGATGTGGGTGGAGGGTGGAATCTGACACCGGGGGCGGGGGGCTGTGGCCGGACCCTCCCCGGATGATGGATAATCGCTTCCCTTGTTTTGGCCCAGACCACACAGGAGACACTGTGCTTCACAGTGAGAACACAGCGTACCCCTCGGGATGCAAACGTGGGTGTTCACCGAGCCACCGGGGCCCCAGGAGGCGGGAGGAAGCCCCACGAAGGAGCGGGGTCCTGGGTCTGTTGTGTATCTGGGTGTGCTGCGTTGTCTGCGTGGGACTCTCCGTTGGTGACAGATAGTGGAGACTCGAGGTGCTGGGGAGGCAGGGGAGGGTGATCCCCAACGAGAGTAGCATTGTCCACGATGATGGGAACAACACTCGGTGACCCGCGGTCCCCTTCGCTGGCCGACCGAGGAACCCCACGTTCCTGTGCAGAATGCGGCTCATCAACACGGGGCCTAAATACAGGAAGCCCTGCTTAGTGGGTCGGTACCTTCACCTCCCGCAAGCCTGTGTTTCCTCCGGCTGGCAAAGTGATGCGGTGGAACCCTTTTAAAACCTTTTATTTCGGGATGAGGACAGATTCACAGGAAGTTGCAGAGGTAGAAGAAAGAGGTCAGTGGAGCCCGCGCCTGGTCTCCGCCGTGGTTACTTACGGACGACGGAACTGATTGTGCAGCTGCAGAGCCGGGGTGGACGTCGGCACGCGCTGTGGGTGTAGACGGTTGTTTTAAGTCAGGTGTGGGCTCCCGGAACCCCCGCGGTCACCAGGATGCCCACCTGTTTTACCCCCGCCCCAGCTCCTGGCAGCCGGGGGTCTGTCCTTCGTCTTTATAATCCCGTCCTTCTGAGAGAGGAATAATGAGAATTGCACCGTGGGGCACCTTTTGAGCTTGGTGGCTTCTCTCTCTCAGCCGAACGGGAGGCCTGTCCTGGTCACTGCTGCTTTGGGCTCGCGCCTTCTCGAGGCGGGTGGTCGCGCGTCGTGGCGGGCCCCAGTGCGCCCGGCACTCACCCGGTACAGAATGTTCTGGTTGTTCCCAGGTGCTGGCTCTCAGAAGAAGGCCACTGTAAACAATCGTGCACAGGCTTTTCTGAGGAAACGGCTTGTATTTCTGTGGGATAAATGCCCAGGCGTTTTGTGGGGTCACAGGGGAAGCATTCTTCATATTTTTCAACACTTCCGGACGATGTCCCGGAGCGGCCGTCCCCATCCACGCTCCCAGCCGCTAGGTGTGAGCAGCAGCTCAGCGTCCGCGCCCTCGTCAGCATCTGACACGGTCACCACCTTCTCTCTCCGTTGCCCTCATGGTGGGTCTTCATTGCCTGGCGGTAGCGTTGCTGACGTCTCCTCTGGGGCCTGCTGCCCGTACGTGCTCGTCAGTGCAGCGTCTCCTTGTGCCCCGCGTTCGCTTTCTAACTGGATTCTGCGGAGTTTGTGTAGCTGAGTTGTGAGAGTTCTTTACATGTTCTAGACCGCACGCCTGCGTCACACGTGTGGTTCGTGAACGTTTCCTGCTAGCTTGTGTTGCTGTCCTCTTCAAGGGCTATTTCACAGAGCTGAGGTTGTTAATTTTTAGGAAGTCCAATTTACTGATTTTTTTATATTCAGTTTTTTTAATGTTTGTTCATTTTTGAGAGAGAGAAAGACAGAGCATGAGTGGGGGAGGGACAGACAGAGAGGGAGACACAGAACCCGAAGCAGGCGCCAGGCTCCGAGCGGTCAGCACAGAGCCCGACGTGGGGCTTGAACTCGTGAACTGTGAGATCATGACCTGAGCCGAAGTCAGACATTTAACCCACTGAGCCACCCAGGCGCCCCAGGACATGTTTTTATAACTCATTTTCTTTCTACAATTAACCCCGTGTGTTTGGGCAGTCATGTTATTTATTTCATGCTCCTGAGCACGTGCAGAATGTATTTTTAGAAGCGCTGCCACGGGAGTAGATGGCACCTGATGTTAATAAGGAGCCTATTTTCTAATGGGAGGAAATGATGCAAGAAAATTGAGGAAAACTGACGATCCCGCACAGAAAAGAGATTTTTGCAATTTATGTGAATTTGTCTTAATTCAGATGAATCCCAGTGTGTTTTCCACCCTCCTCTCTTGGACCAGAAGGGAGAGGGCCGTGAGGGCTGGAGCCAGGGGGGGCCTGGGGGCCGCCCTGCCTGAGCATTCTGGGACCCCTGACATCTCTGTGTCTGTGGTTAGCCAGAGGGCGGGGGCAAGTTGAACCCTGAAGCCCGGGCCGGGAAGGTGCCTCGATTCTGTGTGAAGCAGACCGGAAGCAAGTGTGCGTGGCAGCTTCAGACTCGTGAAACAGCAGTAAGCACACGTGGCGTCTGGGCCCAACGGCCCTAAGCTTGTGGCTCAACACGAGATCTTCCTTTATAAAGACAAGCATCTTTGCAGCTCATGCATGTGAGACGGGTGGAGGCTTCCGGAAACGCCCCCAAAGCCCACTGCCGACAAAAATGGACTCACAGCCGCCCTCCCTCCTCGCTCCTGCCTCCTCTCGGCCCCTCTGGTTTGCTCCGCCGGCTGGCCGTGTTGGCGCCTTTTCCGCTGAGAACCTCAGGACTAGGTGTCACCTGGGTGCGGGGGTGACTTGAAAACACGTTGGGCTGTTTTGAGGGGACTGTTCTAATTGCAGACCCCGTGTGACTTCCCAGATTTTTCCTCTGTTTTGGCCCCGAACATCCCAGCAATTCCCGTGCCTGTTTCCCTCCGCTGCCGAGCCGGCTGACGGGCGGACTGTGAGCTGGAACCCGACGGTCCCGGGTCCTCAGGCTGTTCCTCTGGAGTCGGGGGGTTAACGGGACAGGGTGTGGGAAGCCACGGAGGATCGCGGTTGAGAATTCAGACCCCCCTGGAGGGTCCCAGAGTCCCAGGGGGCAGTGGAAAGACCGAGAAACTTGTGTTCCGGGGTTGTGCGAGCCCCACGTGCCTGTGGCCCCTGGTCCCCAGGGCTCAGTGGGCATCTCTGACCCCATTCCCCAGTGGCCGTGGTGCTGACCTCCCAGCCGCACTCAGCTGCAGGTGGACAGAAGAGGCAGGTGGGGACGCTGGGCTGTCACCTGCAGGTAAAACGAGCTCATGCCAGCACCACACGGGCATCTGCGTCGTGCGGTTGGGACGGGTCCTTCCACAGGACAGACCCGACTTCGCCACCTCCGACTCAAAGGGTCGCAGGACAAGGAGGTTTGGGCAGCATTTGGGCAGGGGAGGAGGGCGGGTGCCTGTGTCAGGGCCTTGGGGGTGACCTTGGATGACCTGATTGTCACCTCGAATAGGGTGCCTGTGGTCCACACGCGCCTGGGGCGAAGGGGACGTTGTTGTGCATGTGAGCGCAGCACGCAGGCACGTCCTCAGTGCCCCCCACCGCCTACCTCTCCCAGGAGCCAGGAGGGACAGCCCTGTCCACAGACGGCGAGCCCCTGCTCCGCTGGGTCGCAGGCCTCTCCACCCTGACCTCTTGTCCTCCGACCTGTTTCTGGAGGTGTTTCCTCAGTCGTCTCCTCCATGGGGCCCCTGCTACCGGTGCCGGGGTCCGTGTGGGTGTCTGCCAGGAGGGGCTGCGTCCGCCCTGCTCCCCTGCCTACAATTCTCGAAGACAAGGAACATCGGCCAACACCAGGATTTTGAGGCTGATTAAGGGGTTTCTTCATCACCTCTCCCCTCCAAAATTAACTTCGTTTTTCTTGCTTTTGTCAAAGATGGGACACCCCAGCCGTCTGGAGCCCTGGACCCTGGCTTGTCGGGAGACGAGCTGGGTTGGGGACGAGGGTGGCCGGCTGAGAGGACTGCTCCCCACCATCCGCCGAGGTCCCTGTGCACTGTTCCCTGAGCTGGGAGTGTGGCCTTTGACTCCTTCTGTGGCTTTCCTGAGGGTCAGAATTAAGGACCGTGGTGCCTTCTGTGTATTTGCTGGGAGTAGCGACAGGCAGGTGTCTCTCCCCCTGCTGTGTAGGAAAACTATATACTTGGACGCGAAGCAAACAGATTTCCAAGCAAGGGACGTTCATGAGTTGTTATCTCGTAGATTTGTCTGCGCCTGAGATGCGTCTTCCGGAAGCAGACACCCTTCTGCACTGTGATTATGGTCGGTAGGCAGTGGATACTCGATTAATCCCATTTTCTTCTCCCCAAATGGTTGAGTTTTCCGAGAAAGTCTCAGGCCCCACAGGAGACGCTCCTAGGGCCCATGTGACACCTACGTGAGTTTGGGGACATCAGGTGGCGTAAAGCAGGGCCAGCTTCCTGCTGGAAGGCCCGCTCTCTGCAGAACGCAGCCCCTCGGCGTCGGGGCACAAGAGGCGTGCAGATGAGGGTGCTGCCCCTCGCCCCGGTGAGCACACCCTGTTTCCTGGTCCCGTCACTCGCGAGGCTGCGGGGCGTCGGCGCCTCCCACGTTTCTCCAGGAAATGGGGCCGTGACACAGATGATTCACCTTCCTGTCTCTGGCAGCGCTGCTCCCCATGTGTTCACCAATCACGCTCCTGGGAACATTCTAGGCCTCCGTTCTTGGAGACGTGCTGAGGGCCTCCGTTCCAGCGGTTGCAGACTCCAGACATGAGGAGGCGGTCTGCTGTTCTTGGCGCAGGATGGCGCGGGGAGGAGCCTCGGATGCCAGGGCGGGAGTTTCCCGACTTGGGGTGTGACCTGGACCCCAGGCCCCGGGGAGCACCGTCTGCGCCTCCGCTCTTCTGACCACACGCGCGCTGGGCTTGCCGCGGTCGGGGCTGATTTTTAAATCCCCTCGAATTCGGGTCTGGAGTCAGAGCGTCGGGACTGGGAGAGGCCCTTTTGGCCAGAAGTGAGAGCGAGCCGGCTCCACGCTGCAGGCGGTGGGGGAGGGCATCGCGTCTCCCTCGGGCCTCAGCGCCCCCCGACGCGTGCGCCTGGCCGCGGGCTGCCTGCAGCCCTCGCTGGCACCCGCCAGCCTTTGCGGCACACGAGAACACATACACGCACCTGCCCGTGCACAGTGACGCCTCTGCCCGGGGCCAAGGGCACCCCAGCGATTCTAGGTGGGGCCGCCACCCGGTCCTGATTGGACTTTGCACTTCGTGGGTTTGTGTGTCGCAGTTCCCCTGCTCACAACCTTCCGTGTCCCCAAGCGGCTGCAGGATGAGACTTTGCACGTCTGAACACGATGTTCACAGTGGCTGGGACACTGAGGCGGTGGGGGGAGGGGACAAGTGGCTCTCAAATTAATGGGCGTCACCCCAAGGTCTTGTGAAAACCCCACCCCCTGTTTCCGACTGCCGGGGGGGGGGGGGCTGGGATGGGCCATGCCAGGCTCCTGGGTGATGCCTTTGAAGAGCGCCCTCTGCGGTGAGTGTGGGAAGGGGCACCGGCAGGTGGCCCAGGTGGCGCGAGGTCAGGGGTCTTGGGTGGAATGTGGAAACAGAGTAAGAATAAATGGAGGTTTGGCCTTTTTAGCTCTTCCCTGGACTCCCTTGGCTCTGCCGTTGCGTGGCTTGGCCCCTCCGCTTTCTCTTAGGGTTTGGTCAGCTCAACTCATTTCCCTGGTACCGGCCCCTCTGCCCTGACGCGGCAGGTGCTCGGAGAGAGGATGGCCTGTTGGTTTCCGATGCAGCCCAGCGCAGTGGACCGGGCTGTGGCTGGACACCCCCTCGGGCACTCCTGCCCGTGTGGCAGTGCCGACCCCGGGGGGCAGCAGGCATCCCTGCCCTGGGGGGCCTCCCTGTCGTGGAGGAACACAGGTGACGCACAGGCAGTAACCAGGCACGTTTCCAGTGGTGTTGAATGCCGTGTAAAAGGTGAACTGGGAAAGGGACGGTGGTGGGGGCGTCTCTAGGCGGTGAAGGTGTGAGCAGTTGGAGGAACCGGCCACGGTCCTGGGCAGGAGGGGTCTACGGAATTTCCAGGCACAGACAACAAGGCGTTAAGATAATGCTAGTACTAGAGGGAAACAAAAGGAGTGAAGATTCCGTTTTGCCAAGATATCAGTAATAAACGGCAACACGTAACTGTGTTGTGCGCTCGGGGACCATCAGCCATGGTTCTGGCACGCAGCCGATGACAGATGACCCTTTGGTTTTTGCGGTGGGTCCAGAGGGCACCCGTCAGGGCTGCTGCAGGCACATCTTGGCACCAGGAAAGAGGAACTTAGGTCCCGTCTGGAGCCGGATGGCGAGGGAGCCGCCCTGTCGCTCACCTCTCCCGCAGCAGGCTGGCTCCCGCGCTGGTTCCCACGCTGGCTCCCACACCAGCCCACACGGCCCCTCGACCAGGCGGGGTCTCATGAGCAGCGCTGGTGGATGAGACGATGGGGTGAGTGGCGGGCGACCATGTGAGAGGTACCGACTGGGACTCTGTGAGACACCGCGAGTCCGGAGCGGCCCTGGCTTCGTGCCGCGCTCCTGCTTCCGGAGCTTCCCGGTGACGGTTCTGGGCGGACCCCCCGCGATCCGTTTTGGGCAGAGCCGCTGCGGCCAAGTGCCCCAGCTGGCATCCAGGAGAGGTCCAGGGCTGGAATTTTCTCTCTTGGGGGAGAACAAGAGCCCCAGGTTGATCTGGTCTGCTCATTCCTCTGTCTTCATTCAACCAGCCCGTGGTAAGAGCCAGCTGGCCAGCAGGGCACAGGACAGACTTCCTGGTGGGGAAGACAGCACGCAAACAAATGAGTGAATATGTAATCTGCTGAGGAAGGGGTGGACAGCACAGGGGTTGGTACCGTTTCGACTGGGCAGGAAAGTCCCTCTGGGGTGACCAGGTGGCACAGACCTGCGGGAGACCATGTATCGTCGGCGGGGGGGAGAGCACTCTCAAGGGAGGACACGGCAAGTACAAAGGCCCTGGGGCGGGGCCCTGGCTTCTGGGCTGGTGTGAGCGAAGGAGAGGACGGGGTGTGAGGTGGCCGATGCCATGGCCTCTGTGACCATGACGGGGTTGAGCTGGAGGGTGGGTGGTCTCTTGTGGCACCAACCCAAGGTCTCCCGTGGGCTGGGGCGCAGTGCTCAGCTCAGTGCTAGGAGCCTGGCTTTTCCAGCGGCCTCATGAAGATATCCATCTTTTCGTTTCAGTCCCGCCGGCAGCGCAGCGAGGCCACCAACAGCAGCAACCAGGTCTTCCTGTATTGTGCCTTCCTGGACTTCAGGTACTGCCTGGGGCCACGGCAAGGACTGGAGGGGGGTGCGGGGGGGGGGGAGCGGGAAGGGAGGGGGAGGGTGTAGGAGAAAGCAGGGAGGGGAGCATCGGGTGGGCAGGGGGGAGGAACGTGGTGTTGGGAGAGCAGGGGTGGGGGGAGCACAGGGGAGGGGAGGGGGAGGGGAGGGGTGTGAGATTGGCGGGAGAGTGGAAGAGGAGAGCGAGGGGGGGGACCGCCGGGGGAGGGGAGCAGGTGCGGGTGGGCGCACCGCGTCCAGGTTATGGTCCGGGTCACCCTTCTGGAGGCAACACGGTAGCGTTGTCTGTAAATGCTGGAAACGCCTCGGGACGCAGGGCAAGACAAGAAGGAGGCACTGGTGCAGGTGTTCTCGGGGACCACGTGGGACTTAGCAGGGCTCCGCCCCTGAAAGCCCAGGCAGCCAGTGCAGCCAGGGCGCCACCGCGGCGTGAGAAGGGTCCGTCGCCCTCGGCTGTGCCGCACTGGCCGGTGGGGGGGGGGGGGGGAGGCTGGGCGGGGGGGCGCTGGGCAAGCAGCTCTTCCCCGGCTGGCGTGCAGGCCTCCCAGGCCTTCACGGCCCGCACTGGGGTGCACTGTCGCACCTCAGCCCTGCTGGAGCTCGGTGAGCTGGAGCGCAGGCCAGGGGCGCCCTTCTCTGTGCCTGCGTGGGTGTCCCGGGATCCACCGTCACGGACGATGTCGAAGAACGCCTGTCCCCTCCTGCCCTGCCCTCGATCCCCACACCGCCGGCGTGGTGTGGGCGTCCGCCGTCCCCGTCCCCACGTGTTCTTTGTCAGCCGGAAGTGCACGTGCAGAAACGGCCACACCTCTGTCACACGGCTCTTGAGTTTTCACAGACGAGTGACCGTGGGGGTCAGGATGCAGAACGGGCCCAGCCCCTGCCCCATCCGTGTGTCCCCTTGTCACTCGTCCCCGGACTCCAGCTCCTGCAGCCGCCGATTTGTCTTCCACCAACACGGTTCTGCGTCCGCGAGAACGCCGCGGGGACGGAACCGCTGTGTGCGTAGCCCGTGGAGTCCGGCTTCCTTCCGTTAGCATGAGGACACCCGCGTCGTCGTGTGTGTGAACAGCCCCCTGTGGTCATTTCCTGCCGGGCGGCCCCTCCCCGGCTCCCTCCTGTCCGAGGGCCGCTTCTGGGCAGCGTGAGTGAAGCTGCACGCTGGCCTGCTTCGCGTCCCGGGGAGGAAGCCCGCTTGCCCGGGTGCCTTGTTCGTTCACAGGTCGTCGAGTGTCATCTGCTAGCCGTGTCGAGGACTTCTGTGTCCGTGTTCGTGGGGGAAATTGGTCCGTAGTCTCCTTTTCTCGTCAAGCCTTTGGGTTTGGTAGCAGGGTGACCGTACCATTGTAAAGGGTTCGTTCCGGACAGTGTAGGTCGAACTGGTCTTGTTCCTTCTGCAGCATTTGATCGAATTCACCACGGGGCCGTCTGAGCCTTAGTTCTTGTTGTTGGCAGGCTTCGAAGCACGCGTCACGCGTCTCTAGTTGGCACAGAACCATTCGGGCCACGTGTCCTCTGTGTTTTGGCAGCTACTTTTTTGAAGAACGTGTCCGGACCATGTTTAAAGTGCGTGCACGGAGTAGTTCGCGGTGTCCCCTCGCAGCCTGAGTGCACGTCAGGCGGTCTGTGTCCTTGTCCCCTCGCTGCTTCCTCTGCTGGCGCCTGCCATCTGCAGCTACCCGCGCCTTCTCGCCCGCTCGCACGAGAGGTTTATCGGTCCTACGGATCATTCTCAAAGGCACCGCCGTTGGTTTGCAGTGTTCTCCCCTCTTGCATTTTTATTCTCGATTTTGTTGACGTGGTCTCTTCTCATCCTCTTGCCGTGGGATTCGTTTGCCCTTTACTGTCTAACTTCCGGGAGTGTGGGCTTCGGTCATTGGTTGAGGCCTCGACTCTTCCCTGACGCAAATGTTTCGTGCTGTGAATTTTCCTGTGAGCGCGGAGTTGGCTGTGTCCATGGTGTTGGCACGTTGCTCTTTTTCATTAGGCGAAACATGTTTTCTAACCTTTCTTGTGACTTCTTCTTCAAGCCACATGTTGCTTTGAAGTGTGTTGTTTGGTCCAGCTGCTTGGGGATTTTCCAGAGATCTTTCTGCTGTTGATTTCTAATTGATTTTTTTTTTTTTTTTATGATCTGAAAACATTCTTTTTTTTTTTTTTTTTTTTTTTTAACTTCAGTCCTTTTAAATTTGTAGAACTTGCTTCATGACCCAGCATGTGGTCAGTGTTGGCGGATGCCCCTTGTTTCCTTTACGAGCGTCTGTTCCTGACGGGTGCTGTTCTGGTCACACACTCTCCACTGCAGACACGTCAGATTAGTGACCTTCCGGAGCCACTGGAAATAAGAACACAACAATTACATGTTTTCCTTCACGCCTGTCTGTTTTCACGCTGTTCTGACTCTGTGCGCGGATGGAAGTTTCTGTCTGGCGTCGTATCCCTCGAACTCCGTACGTAGCGCGAGTCTGCTGCTACTTCCTGTTAGTCTCCAAATGTGTTTGTTCCATTTTACCTACGAAGGATGTTCACCCTGCGCTGAGAATGCTGGTCACTTCTTTCTAGACGTTAGGAAGTGATATAGGCATGATATCAGCACGTTATTCCAAGCAGGCTTCCCTGGGGACCTTCTTACCTTCCTGACCCCTCCTGTTCCCTCACGGCAGCCGCGATGCTGAGACTCAGGAGTGTGTTTTCTCCGTGACTGGTGCAAGAGTTAAACGTATGCTCAAAGGAAATCCGTGGTCTCGTTCCAATCCATGTTCCGTGTCCCATCCCACCACAGTTTGGGCTGTGGTCTGCCCACATCGCTCTTAACTGCCGTGTGGGATCTTGTTACATTTGTCCCACGTTTTAGCCATGCGTGCCAGTGAGTGGGCGTTTTGTGCGTAGACCCCGGCGTCCCAGGTCACAGGGTCGTGCAGGTTCTTGGTGTCGCTGGGCCTGGCGCCCGAGGCAGGTCCTTCGTGCGTGGCTGGGGAGCCCGCCTTTCTGTGGGTGTCACTCGAGGGAGGAGGTGCTGTGTAGGGCTCGGCTGCCCTGGCCGATGCAGGTGTCCTCACGCCTTTGTGGCTCCATCTGGGAGGATGTGACTCCCATGGTTTTTAGATCCCAGTGCTGTTCTGTGTACAGAGAGGCGCACCGTCCATCCCCGTGACCCTGCTCATGTGGCCCAGCGTCTGCTGGTTCCAGGCCAGCCTCTCAGGGGAGCGTGGCATCTGCGTGCTTCGTAGAGGGACAGAGGAGCCACATGGAGCCCAGCTTTCGGCCTGGCTGGCTGTCCTCGAGGTCCCGGGAGCATCAGGCTACGAGGCAGGGCCTTAGGGCCTCCGACTGACAGTGCTCTCTGGCCTCTGCTGGGCGCCCCACCTCCGTGTGGAGAGTGGACTGTGCATCCCAGAAAGTGCCTCTGAAGCCGCTGTCCCCACCCGGAGATGCCCCCGTGACCCTTTCCTGCCCCACCCGGACTACGTTTGTGTGGGGTGGCAGTGAAAATGCCACCAGGGCATGCTTCCCTAAGGGACGTGGGCCCCCCTGGGGTGGCCTCGTTTCTCATCTGCTCCATCCACGGCTGACAGTGCCACTAAAACTGAATGTAAAACAAAGAGAAACTCCCACCTGCTACTTTGTTCATCTTTAGGAAAGCTTTCCCCAAGGACCCCACCTTTGGCTGAAGCAAAGATCTGTCTTTGCCCATGAGTCAAAGTTGTCATTTTGGGAGGAACCATGGAAACATCATCTTGAGAGTTAAAAAGTACAAAGAGATGTACCGAAGAAAATCGTCATCACTGATATCGTCACCATAAGAAGGAATAATCACGGTTTGCTTGCAGTCACTTTAAGAAGGGTTACAAGTCCCAGGTCAATACATTCATCTCTAAAAAAGTAAAAATGTTGTGAAAAAACCAACATCCCTTTGGTTGCTGTGTCTCATCCTCTCTCGGGAGGTCACCAGTCTGGGATGTTCTCAATAATTCACGTGTGAGTTAGGCCCACGTTCACGGAGAACATACGATCTCTTCTGCTTCACGCTCCGCGTGCCCCGACTGCACCTCGTGCACGCGATGCGTTAGGGCTCGTGTTTTACCCACATTGATACACGTCCCTGACCGACGTGCTGCATTTTGTCACTCTGTGTGAGCCACACACTTTGCTCACCCAGCGCCCCATGGCGGCCACGGGGCTGCTTTAATGTTCTGTGGCGTCACTCGGCGAGGACCCCTGGGTGTGTCCTCTGGGCTCACGTGTGTCCCCTCGGAGCTCTCTGCAGGTGGGACTGCCAGGTCCGGGACGAGCACATCTTGTTTTTCTGGGCCGTGGGCCAGGGGCCTCGGGAGTGTGTCGGCCGGGAGGTTCCTTGCCCTCCTGTCCCTCGTTCCTGTGCCGCCCGGCCAGCACCGGCACGTCCACTCCCTCAGCAGGCTGCCCCTCTCTCCTGTGTCCCCAGCTCCGGAGAAGGGGTCTGGTCCAACCAGGGCTGCGTGCTCGCGGAAGGGAACCTCAGCTACTCCGTCTGCCGCTGCACTCACCTCACCAACTTCGCCATCCTGATGCAGGTGGTCCCGCTGGAGGTAAGAGCCAGGCGCCCGGGTGCCCGGACCCGAGCAAGCGCCCTTCCTACCCCAGGCCGCGGGCGGCTGGGGCGAGTTACCTGCCAGAGTCTCGGGCGGGGGGTTTCCGCCACAGCGGGGTGGACGGCAGCCTCCACTCGTCAGGGAGACCCTGTGATGAGGGACATTTGGGAAGCTCTACTTCTCTGGCAAACAGAACAAAAGAAGGAAACAAAGCTTTGCTGCAAGCTTCCTAAGGCAGCACCTGTGCAGACCCCAGGTCCTTCTGGAAGACCTGTGTGCAGGTGGGAGGACAGGTGTGCCAGCATTCTCTGCCTTCGGTCACCGGGCTGAGAAGCCTGTGCTGTGGGAGAGTCGGGGTGTGTCCAGCGCAGCACGGGGACGTCCTCGGCTGTAACCAGGGCGCACGAGCGTCCAGAGAAGGTGTCAGGTGGTGACACACAGGTGCACATATGCACTGTGTCCTCTGAGCGTTTCTGCCCTGGGATAAGAGGGGGCTGCGGGCGGAGCGCTGGACTGTTTCCAGACCTGACTTCCAGCTCCAGGGTTAGCAGGTGCTGTGGTGGGGAAGGGGACATCCAGAACCTTCTGCTGTCCTCCTCTCTCACTGGAGACATGACCTTCCCTGGAGACTCAGGTCAAGGGTGGAGGAAGGCCCTCCTGGTTGGGTTTCTCTGCTTCAGAATATTTAATCTTTATCTCCTGCCAGACCGCACAGTCGGCCCTAGGAGCTAGACGTTCATGTTATTGGTTTAAGGCATGCAACGTTTAGAAGACAAAAAAAGTGCTCTTTAAAAATGCAGCTGCCTCAGGATAGGCTCTTCTGAACTATTATCAGTCCCTGACTCCTGTGTGTGAATGACTTCATTGGCTTCCAGACCCCAAAGGAGACTGAATTTCTGTGTGCGGGCAGGAGGATGGGGAGGAGACAGGGATCGGTCCTCAGGCCCTTGGAAAACCAGGCACCTGTACAGACACGTTTTGTTTATCCCAGACTGTGTTTTGGAAATTGAAAACTCTGACTTACAGCTTTGACTTTCTGGCTCCTCTTGAAGAGTCAGCGGGTTGGGTGATGCTGGGCCGAGCAGAGGCTCCCTCCTCCTGCACAGCCGTGCACCGTCCCTGCTCGGCACGCGGCAACCCCCCCCCCCCCCCCCCCCCGCTCATCGGGGCAGGTGCCCGGAGCCCCCAGGCCCCTGTGCCGTGCCTGGAGAGTGAACTGGGGCCTGGAGGGCCCACTCCGCTATCGGGGCCCGCTGCGCCCAGTGCCACGACCGGCACATCCGGTCCACGGGGCACTGGTGGGAACCTGATGCGCGCAGGACTGTGGAAGTCTCGTTTGGCCTGGCGTGACTCCTCGCAACCCCGGGTCGCCACCTAAAGACTGGTTCCTCGTCCGTGACCACTGCACGTGCACCTGCCCTGGGGGTTTGGCTGTAAACTAGAGAAACGGTGTGAGTTCGCTCTTGAGGGGTTTGTGTGCTAGTGAGAAAGACAAGTAAGGAAGTGACGTGGATGACGCGTGTGGGGGTGGGAAGGCCTTTTGATCGTGTGGTCAGGAGGGGCCGGGGGAGAAGAATGCCCCAGGCCGCGGCACAGCGAGTGCAGACGCAGCAGGCGGGAGGGGGCTCGGGGTGCAGGAGGGGGCTCGGGGGGCTCTGGGCGGAGGTGACGAGCACGGGAAGGGCTCCTGCCTTTGCAGGACGTGCCATGGATCTTGTGTCCGGACTGTGAGTTGCTTATAGAGGCTCCAGAGGGGAGTCCCTCAGGCACACGTGGAAGGGGACTGGCGACTGCTTTCAGGTGTCCTTCAGAACATTCAGAGCTTTGCTGGGCGATGCTGTCACGGGCTTGTGTGTGCCTGGTGCCCCGCGCGGTATATCTGCGTTCAGGCAGGTGTGACCCCCAGGCCGTCCCAGTGGGAGTGACGTGTGGGCAGCAGCCGCCCCTCAGGTGCTGGGCACCCCCTTCCCTTCTGGTCCCTGTCCCCCGGGCCCTCTGTCACCCCCTGGCCCCTGGGGCTCTCTCTCACCCGCTTTCTCTCCCATCCCCCAATCTCTGCCCTGTGCTGCCTGAGTCAGGGCATGGACTCTGGCTCTGCCCCATCAGCAGCCGGGAGGTAAGGGAGGTGGGCCGGGGCCAGTGAGGTGGGGCCAGTGAGGTGGGGTGGAATGGAAAGTTCCAGAACTCCCTGAAGTGCAGAGGGGGCCTCAGCTCCCTGGGCTGCAGGAGGCACCCTGGGACACTCCACCCTTCCCGGTGTCCTGTGCCCACAAACACCCCTCACCAGGGGGCAGGCTGCGGGAGCCGTGCCTGCATTTCTCCCTGGGGGACGTGCCCTTCTCCTCTCCTGTCTTACCAGGGCCTCAGCCTGCGTGGCTCTGCCGTGTCCCTGTGGGTCCCACGTGGAAGTCAGTGACCCGCCTTAGCTGTTCCGGAGGGGGGAGGCCCCAGGCTGCCACCCGCAGAACGTTTGTGTCTGTAGGGCGGGGAAGGTCCCAGGGTGCTGTGGCCAGGTCCCCTCATTTATAAGTGGAGACAGTGAGGCCCAGGCAGGGGGCTGGGCTGAGCTCACTCATTCATCCAACAAGAAATTACTGGATTCGAGGTGACGACCCCAGGCCTTCAAGGCATAGCTCTGGGCCTGGGGAACACAGCCCTGGGACTGTCACGGTGCTTGCGATCTTGAGTGGGGACGCAGACGCTCCACACTTGAAAGCGCGCTCTGTCCTGTGGTGACGAGGACGACGTGGAAACCACGTGGGGTTGGGGAGGGTGCTGTTTGGAAGAGGGCAGCCCGCAGGGCCTCCCTGAGAAGCTGGTGCGGGTGGGCGGCCTCAGGGAGGAGGGCACGGCCGCAGGAGCCTGCGGGGACGGAGGAGGTACGAGGCTTGTGCACAGAGGCAGGGCTGGGTGGCTCTCGGGACAGGTGCCAGGCTCAAAGCCAGAGCTGCAGACTCAAGTGTTGGGGGCAGAGAGGTGACCGAAGTCAGGGAAGATGGGAGTGGGGAGCAGGCCGTGAGCGAGCGCTGGTGTGGACGGGACAGGTGCCCGGCGGGCACCCCGGCCGCAGCCTGCTCTCTGTCTCCAGGGGAGCTGCCGTCCTCCCGTCACAGGTGAGGGCCTCGGGGACTTGCCCAAGGTGACTGGGGCACGATCCTGAAGCCGGGGCCCTGCCCCCTGGAAAGGCCGCTGGCGGACAGGCGGGCGCAGGCCGGAAGCCGGCTCTGGGATGTTGGTGGGACAGGAAGTCAGCCAGTCCAGTCAGCTAGAAAAGCCAGTCACAGAGCATTTGTGATACAAATCTGTCACCGCTCAATGTAGGTGACACCAGATTTGGACAGTCTGTGGGTGTCTTCGTGGAAGCAAATCGTATCTACTCATTGCCGGGAAAGGTTGATTTGAAAATGATTCATAATTATCCGTGCTAAAAATGAACATTCTCAGGAACGTTAAAACATAAAGGCAGTTATCACACTAGGTGCCAAATCTGTGGCAGCTAATTTAGTAAGAACAGCGGGACTGGCTTTCTTCCGTCTTCCTGAGCCCCTCCCGGGCTGGGTCTTGGTCCAGGGTCTCTCCTGGGAGCTCACCACCTTCCCTCTGCGTGTCTCCCTGGGCCGCACCCCTCCCGCGAACCCCCCTCCACGTGGCGCCTGGGGCAGCGGGGCCGGGACCCCGAGGGATGTTCCAGGCCTCGCTCTGCTCGCTCTTCTCCGTGGGGCCCCCGCCTGTCCGTCAGCAGGACCCCGGTGGGGGCACCACGGCGAGCGGGAAGCAGGCCCGGATGCCCTCCCACTGATTGCTGATTGTGCAGAGTCAACGTCCTAGACACCCCGGCACGGTCCCCGGGTGGCTGGTTTGCGGGGATCCTTCTGGCCCAGAGCACTGGTCACCCTGGCTGTGGCTGGCTTTGGTGGCTGTCACTCCGTCGGACCTTACGTTCTTCTATTAGGAATCATTTAGTTAATATGATAGCCGATACACGTGTGTGTTCTCGACGATCAGGCGGCAAAAAGGAAGGCAGTGTCACCCCATCTGTCTCCTGGTCTCCTGATGCTGCTCCTGCAAAGCCACACCTGTTCCAGCGTCTCCCCTCCTCCCGGAAATGTTCCCCTCTCCCCCCGCGTGTGTGCACCCCACACGGGCTCAGGGCCGTCTCTCCCGCGGGCAGTGTGTCCCCACGTGCGCCCACACGTCCGCTTCGTCCTTGCCGCACCTGCTGCACATCAGGAGCCCGGGCTCGGAGGGCACTCGGCCGGTCACCTGCTGATGGGCTCCAAGCTGGCTTCCCGTCCTTGGTTCTTCCCTGCAGCCCAGCAGTGCACCGTCCGTACACTCTTCTCTAGGATGACTTCCCGGCAGGGGGACCTGGGGGCACTTACGCTGCTCTCGGGGGATCCTGTACCAGTTTATACCTCCTCCGACGGCGGACAAGAATGGGTGACTTTGTTGTAAACGTGAATCCCGAAAACTCAGCCCCAGCACTTCCCGAGCTAAGTACACTTCAGACGGGGCTGGGGAATAGCCCCACCTGTAGATCTGGGGCCACGTTCATCATGAGTCGTGACGCCAGGCACCTCCCAAAAGTCACTTTCGCCGAGAATCCCAAGAAATTAGATTTCTTTTTTTTTTTTTACTATTGGATAAAATTATCTTCAGGTTAATTTTGGAACAGTAGTTTCCGCGAATAGCCAAGAAAATTAAGGACAAGAACAGGAGAGACTTTGCACGGCACAGTGGACCCCTGTGAAGCCTAGTGGCCAAAATAACTTGGTGTCGACATAAGCCCACGAAAGCAGATACACGGAACAGACCCCAGAACAGACCGAGAATCTCAGTACACCTGTGAGAATCTATGTCGTAGAATTCAAAGAATGAGGAAGTAAGATAACACGTAAAGTCAGAGCATTCACAGCCTCGTCTGTAGTGGAGAGAACAGAATAACAGAAGTGTTGACCTAATGCCAAGGAGCGCACAGGTCCCGATACCTCTACGCCAAGGAGGACGGCCCACCTCCGCTCCTCTGTCAGCAGGACAAGGACTCCACCAAGGACGGACGTGCGGCTGTGAGAGTGAGTTGGAGGGACCGGCTGGCCTGGAGGGACTTCCACGGCATCGTTATGTGCAAAGGGCAGGGTGCAGAGTAGCGCCCAAATGTCTCCTCTTTATAAAGTCGTGTGAGGTCCCCGTGCACGCGCTCAGCGACGTGAAGTGATGTCTCGCTGTGTGATCGGAAGAAAGGTACAGAAGTGCCTTCTGGGCTGTCAGGGTTGGGAGACGCTGGACCGCAGTCCCGGCCCGTGTGCTAAGCCCCCGTGCGTGCATCTGTGAGGAATTAGGGAACGTGATTGAATAAGAAAATCAGCAGCCGGAAGAGGCCGTAGGCAAGGCCCGCTCGTGGGTGCGGGGCTTCCCTCCTCCTGACACCCAGTGGCTTGGTTGGAGCCTGGTGTGGGGCAGAGGCCGCGTGGTGTGAGCGGCATGTGGAAGAATGGGTCCGTTCCGCGGGAGAGGAGCTTAGGGAGACCGGGAAGCCGTGTCCCCCGACGCCAAGTGTGGCCGCATCAATAGTAAGCCTGACTCGTGCTGCCATAACGGCTTGGGCACACGGACCTGTTCGCCGTGTTCAAGGGCAGGTAGACGGGCGCCGGACTGGTCACCTTTCGGGACCGGCCAGCAGAGGCACCGGGGACGGGGGGAGCCGGGCCCTGCCGTGGTGGGTGCCGCGTGGCTGGCCCAGCCAGGACCCGGGAAGGGGTGGGGCCGCAGTAGCCGGCTCAGAGATGAATCCCTAGGAAGGGGAATCGGAACTGGCAGGATTTGGCGGAGGAGGAGGGGCTGACGTGGGGACCAGCCAGTCCCTCCTGTTTCCAGGCCCCCCACCCGAGGTGCACGTTCCGGGGGGACAGTCTGGTTGTCTGCACGGTGATGGGCGGCCCCACCGAGGCTGCCCCCCGTGGCAGGGTAGTGGTGGGCACAGTCCCTGAGCTGACGGATGCCCAGAGGCCCCCTTGCCCACCCCTTGGCTCCTCCAGTGGGTCAGCTGTCCCGGAGCTGCGGATGGGGGGTCGTCGCAGTGAAGGAGCAGATCTGAGGCGGAGCCGCAAACCCCAGCCCCGGTCTGGCGGCCGGCCGGTGGGCCTGCCTCCTTTAGCCCGTTGTCAGTATTTCGAGAGTCCGAGAAATTATCTGAAATTTTTGATTTTGGTTTTCTTCAAAAAGCAAAAAGTCTGTGCGCCCGGAGCTTCCTGACGAGCCGCTGCTGCCCCTCCCCGGCTCCGCTTTGCCGCCCTCCCCGTGCCTGGGGCTCAACCTCTCTGCTCCTCCTCGCGGTTCGCGCGGCTCTTCTGCTTCCCGAAAGACAGCAAAGCCTCTCTCACGCTTTCCTGGGAGAGGAAGTGACATATGCACTAAACGGGGTTTTGGAAAAAAGCGGAAGGTAAAGGTATTTCTTTTTGGAAGGACAGTTGCACTTGGTTACGATGTACGCAAGCTCCCAGGTGGCCTCGCGAATTTGCACGAAAAGCCTCTCGGGAGCCGTCGGGGTCTGTGGTCTGTGACTCAGAGGAACCCGTGTCCCGAAGCAAACTCCAGGCTTTTCTGGGCATTTCTAAATCTGGCCGCAGGGTGGGGAAGGAAGGGCACCGCTGGGGCACACCACGCCGCCTGAGACGGGAGCTGCAGGGCGTGTGTGCGTGCGCACGGGTGAGGGTGTGTACATGTGCGTGCGTGTGGGCTGGTGCATGTGTGTGTGTGCACGTGTGCGGGCGGGCGAGTGTGTGTGTGCGTGTGTGGGTGTGCAGGGGTCTCATCTCCCCAGCACTGCGTCCCTCAGGCTCTCCGCACTCGGGCCCCACGGTTACAGGACCCGTGCTTGGCGGCCACCCTCCAGATGCAGCTACCTGAAGCCACTCGAGGGCTCTGGCCTGGCCGCCAGGGAGGACGCGGGTGGCTGTAGCGTGAGGACCTAACGACACGGCCGCACTGGGGCTAATACGCATGCTCTCGGAGCTGTACTCGTGGTCCCGATGGGCGCTCAGACGTGTGGGCGGAGGTGGGCACGGTTCACCATCGGGAAGCCGGCCCCTTCGTCGGGCGGTCCCCGTGTGCGCATGTCACTTACCCGTGGGAGCACTTCCTGTTGTGTGGCTCTGCCCCCCTCGCCGGGGTGCGGTCAGCAGGGGCCCCGCTCTGGCTCCCGGTCAGCCAGCTCGGCCCGCGGCCAGTGCCTGCTCCGAGCCTCGGCCTCCCCGTCTGTGACGTGGGTTCCTCTCTCCGTGGAGCTGTGCCGGGGATCGTGCCCAGCCCTGAGCACTGAGTTCTGAGCACCCGGCCCCAAGAACTGAGCCCCAAGCATCAGCCTAACTGAGGTGACAGTGACTTCCAAGGGAGTGTGAGGGTGCCCCGGGGTGACCAGGTGGCTGAGGAGCCTGGAGGCGTCCTGGGGGAGCAGGAGTGGGCTGTGTGCGGCTGGCGTCAGCACGGAGCCTCCCCGTTCTTCACTCTTTTGAGGGATGGCCCTGGGGGACCCTGGGGGATGCTGGGGGACCTGTCTCCCTATTGATGGCCCTCCCCGCACCCCCCAGGCCCCTGGCTCTCTCTCCCCTGCCCCTCCCCTGCCCCCTCCCACCCCTTCCCACCCTCCCCTGCCCCTCCCACCCCTTCCCACCCTCCCCTGCCCCCTCCCACCCCTTCCCACCCTCCCCTGCTCCCTCCCACCCCTTCCCACCCTCCCCTGCTCCCTCCCACCCCTTCCCACCCTCCCCTGCCCCTCCCACCCCTTCCCACCCTCCCCTGCCCCTCCCACCCCTTCCCACCCTCCCCTGCCCCCTCCCACCCCTTCCCACCCTCCCCTGCCCCCTCCCACCCCTTCCCACCCTCCCCTGCCCCCTCCCACCCCTCCCCCCCCCCCCCTGCCCCTCCCACCCCTTCCCACCCTCCCCTGCCCCCTCCCACCCCTTCCCCCCCTCCCCTGCCCCCTCCCACCCCTTCCCACCCTCCCCTGCCCCCTCCCACCCCTTCCCACCCTCCCCTGCCCCTCCCACCCCTTCCCACCCTCCCCTGCTCCCTCCCACCCCTTCCCACCGTCCTCTGCTCCCTTCTGTCTCCTGCCTGCCAGTCTCCCTCCTCGGCTCCCCACTCTGGTGGCCTTGCTGCCTCTCTGGGGCCAGCATGTTGCCTGCAGCCCCATCCCTCCCCCCAGGACCCCTGTCACGCAAGGAGGCCCCCACGCTCACCCGGGATATGTGGAAGCAGGCGCCAGAGGCGGGAAGGAACCCAAGGGAGAAGGACCGTGCTGTGGAGGCGGCAGCTGGCTGGGTGCTGCCGGGAGCCGGCCCTTGTGCCAGCCAGGCCTGCAGTCCTGGCCACGGGCCTCACTGGAGTCAGGCCCCTCCTGCCACATTTCATTCTCCTCCCTCCTCCCGCCAGACCCAGGTTGCTACCGTTAGAGGAAGGAATCGCTTCCTTTACCGGAGACGCCTCTGGAAGAGGCCTCTGCTCGGGTGCCGCGTGGGGGCTGGAGCTGCCCCACAGAGGGAGGCCGACAGTGGCCTCGGGACCCTTGTGCTCCTCAGGCTAAGGCCGAGGGCAGTGGCCGGGAGCGGGGACGCAGGGTGACGAGCCAGGGGGAGCAGCGGCGCCCCTGTCCAGGAGGGTCTGACGTGAGGGACCCGGAGGCCAAGGGCTCGGTGCGGTCAGGCGGTCGGCTCCGGGCCGCCAGGCTGAGCTGAGGGCCGGAGCTGTGCTGCTGTGGTGGGGGAGCCCGGACACGTCCACCGCTTCTCGTCAGAGGCGTCCTGACTCTGCACCGTCGGGGGAGCCGAGGCGGAGAGGGGCCGCCCGGGAGCCAGGGGCCCTGCAGGAGCCTGAGGCCTCTTCCTAGGCCTGTGACGGAGAGCCGGGACAGGAGAGCACGGATGCTTCGTGTCGTAAAGGTGAAACACGGGCCGGGAGGATGCCACGGTGCAGAGAGCAGAGGGTGAGCACGAGGCTGGCCCCTCTCCCCGCGGGAGGCACGAGCGTGTGGCCCTCTGTTCTTGCCGCGGAGGGGAGCTCGCTCTGCACACCTTGGAGGCTGTGCCTCGGTGTGCCGACCCGCCTCACGGGTCTTGACCGTGGCAGGATTGCCCCCGGTCTCCCCCGGCCTCCGTGGGTAGACGTTCAGGCGTCCACAGCCCTTGGCCTCTGCCGACGTTACTGACTGTTCGCGGATGCGTCCCTACAGTGGATCCCCGAATCCAGCTGTGTGCAGATGTATATCGGCACAGGTGCTCGAAGCTACCGTTGGTGGGGCCCGCTCCAGCCCACCTCCTGCAGGGAGGGTCTGGTGGCTGCTGGGCTGGGTCCCCGTCTCCCCGGGCACACGCCTCCCCCGACAGAATGTACAGGCTTTGCAGCAATGTTGAAGCCGCCCCCCCCCCCCCCCCCCCCCCCGCCACGTATAAAACTGGTGATCACACAGTTTCTGTCAGCGTCTTAGGGGCCGGCAGCCTCCCAGCCCGACTGTCAGCCTCAGGGGCAGGGGTCCTTTAATGAGGGAGGTAGCTTGAGGAAGGCAAGTCACAAGTGTTTTTAAAGACACAGGAGCCCCCTCTCTGTGCACGGGGGTGGGGGTGTGTGTGGGGAGATGCCACTGGGTTCGCGCCCGAGGAATCCCCGATCCGGCCCCCGGCACTGCCCCTCAGCCAGCCAAGGAGCTCATTTCTGCTGTCCTCAGGGCTGCGGGCTTGAACCCGCAGGCTGGACTCTGCAGGGGATGCCGGCTGGCGTGCAGCCGGCACAGGTACAGCTGGCGAAGCCCCGGGACCGTCACCAAACACGGCCGCCCCTGGAGCCACGTGCTCGTACTGGGCCCAGGCTGAACGAAGGTGTGTGGCTCAGCGGGGGGCCGGAGGCTCCTGGGAGCTGGATTCTGGCAGCCGGGAGACAGGACGTTGGGGCAGAGCTGGGGCGGGCCGTGGAGGCGGAGGAAACCGCGCGGGTCAGGAGCCGTGAGGGGCCCCGGGGAGGGGCTGCCGGTTCCCCATTTGTCCTCGGCCCCGCTCGGCCTCGGTTCCCTTGACAACTGGCTTCCCCCCGGGTGCAGCCGAAGGGAGACGGGCACACTGCGGTCTGCCAGGTGCGCCCGGCCTCGCTGGGCCCCTTCCGCGGGCAGGTCTGCTATGGCGTCCGCCGGGCTCTGCTCCTGTCCCCTCCTCCCCTTGACCTTCCTGCCCCCCCGGCGTCGGGGCTGTGGCTGTCCTCCGGGGTGCCTCGCCGTCATTGCTCTGCTTTTCTGGGGTTCCCCACCCCCTTGGGACCCACTTCCCACGCCGAAGCCCGTCTACCAAATCCCGGGAGGGCCCTGCTCTCCTGTCTGGACCCTCCCGATGGAGCAACCAGGTGGTGAGCCGGAGATGCAGGGCGAGGGAGGGAATGTGGGTCTCATCTGGGGCAGCGGCCGGGGCGGTGTCCTGCCCGGGGGAGACCTGACCGAGGGGGCCTGGATGCAGTGGGGGGCGGGGAGGAGCTGGAGGGAGGAGAAGGTGGAGGCTCTGGAAACTGAGAGAGGACGGGCTCGGCTCGGGTTAGCAGGGGAACCAGCAGCACTGGGCGATGGGCGGCCTCTGAGGGCGGGGGAGGGGCCCCAGGGACCCTCAGATCGGAGGGGGGCAGGGGGGGTGAGAGCTGCCACCCCTCACTGCGCTCTCCAGGCGCCTGCGCCGTGGCCCCGGTTTGTTTCCATCGGGCCTCATCCAAGCTCGGAACGACCGACCTTAGTCATTCACTCGTGCCTTTGTCTGCTTCCCCGCTGCGCGTGAGCTCCGTGCTGGGCACACAGTGGTGCTTAATGCGTGCCTGTTGCACCCGGAGGCACAGGCCCACCGCCTCTCACTAGCTGTGCCCTTTCCCCTGCTGCCCTCCCGCTGGGCTGCCATCAGGACTCCCCGTGCGCACCCAGCAGGCGCCCAGTTGGGCAGGTGGGGGTGTGGGGCCAGGGCTGGACTCTGTTTATCAGAAGCTCCAGGCTGAGCGGCCGGCAGAAAACAGGCGGGTTTCGGTGCGTGTGGCCGACGGGCCGCGGCACGCACACCGGAAGCTTCTGCGCTGCGCCGCGAACCGGCCCACACTAGAGCCCCGGAGCCCCCCCAGTCGGCAAGTGGAGGGGCACGTTCCTGCTGTGTCCACAAGATGCGTATGCAGGCTGACGTAGGTTAAGGAAGTCTTTCGTGGGGGGCCGGTGAGGGGGGTGAGGCTTGAGACTTTCTCCCACCCCCAGCCTTCAGCAGACGCCTCTGGACGCCAGTGTTCTCAGAGCTCTGGGTCGTGACACAGCAAGAGATCCATTAACGGGAGCTCACCAGCTCTCTGGCAGAAAGATCTAGGTGGCAGTGGGGCGGGGAAGAGCTGGGGCCCCGCGGTGTGGAGATTCGTGCGGACTTGGCTCGGGGCCAGAAGGGGGAGAGGGCGTCACAGAGCCAGGCACTGTGGTCACCCTTCACTTGCTCATATTTCCGTGGTTGTTTAAATTCATTTCCATGTGGCAGGTGCCACAGAGGTGGCCCTTAGTTCCTGCGAAGAGCTGAGAGTCCGGGATGTCCGTAAACTCTGGAATCTGATGCTCGTCCACATCTCCAGGCAGAGCTAGTTGTGACGGTGACAGTGACACTTTCTTTTCTTTTTTTTTTTTTTTTTGGAAGTTTATTTATTTTGAGAGAGACAGAGAAGAGGAGGGGCAGAGAGAGGGAGGGAGGGAGGGAGAGAGAGAGAGAGAGAGAGAGAGAGAGAGAGAATCCCAAGCAGGCTCCACGCTGTCAGCACAGACCCTGAAGCAGGACTTGAACTCACGAACCGTGAGATCGTGACCTGAACCGAGACGGAGTCAGACGCTTAACCGACTGAGCCACCCAGGTGCCCCTAATGGTGACAGTGAGACTTCAGCTGCCTGTGACAGCAAGAAAGGGGACCTTCCCTGTTCAGTATTAGTGTTACGTATTCGGTTTTATTCCCAGCTTCTGGAAATTAGCGCCTTCTCCTCTGTAAGAGCACGTCCAGAACCATCTCTGCAGGTGTCGGGAGTCGCCCCCCCACCCCCGAGAGTTGGAGAAGCGACGAGTTAAACGTAGCTAAATATTTTGGGTGGACCCGCAGGATTTCTCAGAAGACTTGCACTGCTCATATCCACCTGAGTCGTTGTGGGGACAGAGAATGCGGTTTCCCTAACCGTGTCTGACACCGGAGACGTCACTCCACAGGGGATTTGCTAACCACATGTTGCGGGAACGAGGGTCTGAGGCCGTGTGGCACGGGCAGTTGGCTCTGTTCGCCCCCCTAGGGTGTCTGATGGATCGGAACACCTCCCGCCTGCCCATCTGCTGGGAGCGGGGGGAGAAGTTTGGGGTCCAGATCCCGGGATGTGGCTGAGAATGTAGCTGCGGGAACACACTGGTCCCCACACGTTCTGCCCGCTTAGGGAACCCACGTGGGTAAACAGGAGGTGACTAATGAGGGCTCGCCCCCTCCTGCATCTGGAGCTGCGGGTCCGGGCTTCTTCCCCACCTCCATTCCGTCACGGCTCTAAAGTGTTTCGTAGCCCCTGGGGAGTCAGTTGACCAGCAGTGAGTCACAGATCTGGAAGAAGTAAAACCCATTAAGTTGTCCGTCTTCAGGCGCAGTCCCGCTGGCTCCCAAATTGCTCTGCACGATCCACTTACAGTCCCCGGAATTGGGGCCTCCTGGGCCTGCAGCCCTCCCGGCAGCCCTCTTACATCCTAGGACTTGCCTCCTTTTATTCCCGATTAGGTCCTGACGGGCGGAGGCCGAGGCCCCGCGGTGTCGAGGCTGAGGCTGGAGGGACCTTGATGTCTGGTGTCCAGCGTGGATGGACGTCGGCGAGGGGGAGGGGGCTTCAGCTGGGTCTGTGATACAGACAGAGCCAAACCCACCACAGGAAGCACAGCAGGACCCGCTGCAGGGACAGGCACTGGGAAGCTGGTCTCCCAGGAGCGACTGAGGGAGCACAGAGCGTTTTGGAGCCCAGGGGCAAGTGAGCCTGACCCGAGGCTCCGGCTCCTCGGGCCGAGGGAGCCACCATTTGGGGTCGTGTTGCTAGGTGTGCCGTGGCCTGTGTCACCCTCCTCCGTGGCCCGTGGCACCATCCTCTGTGGCTTTGCATCCGATTTGTTTACCGTTCATTTACCAAGTTCGTTACGCACTACTTGATATCAGGGGTAATAGCCACCCCCACACAGACTCGCAGAGGGCATGTCTCGTCTCCCTGGCGCTGCTCTAAGCTCCGTAGCTGCATAAGTCCGTGGGGTCCTCAGCAAGCAGTCACACCCCACCTGGGTCATCCGCTGGGACTCTGTGGGCATTATGGCTCTGAGGTCAGGGGCTTCATCAGCCCCAGACCAGGAGGCATGGGGTACAGCTCGGCAGTGGGGGCGGGACGGGTTGGGAGGGCAGGGGTTAGGCCTTTGCAGGGCAGAGGCCGGATGGGCAGAGGAATTGGAGGCATTGGTGGGGTGATTTGGGTGGAGTATTTCCAGAGAGACCCAAGGGCCGATGCCATGGGACTGGACGGACCTGTGTTGGTGGTGTTAACAGGGCATCTGGGGGAGACGCAGGACCTGGTGGTCACCAGCACGTGCGCGCTGGGACCAGCCCCTGGGGCCCTTTCCAGTGGGAGCCCTGTCGCCGCAAGACCCGCGCTGACCCCTCTGCTCTGCCTCCCACGCAGCTCACACAAGGACAGCAGGTGGCGCTCTCGTCCATCTCTTACATCGGCTGCTCCCTGTCCGTGGTCTGCCTGGTGCTCACGCTGGTCACCTTCGCCATGCTCTCGTGAGTCATCCTCTGCTCTGCCCCCTCCGTGTCCAGGGAGGTCTGCCGCCATCGTGTAAATGTCAGCGCCGCCTGCCCCACTTTGATTTCCCTCTGGCATTTGTGGTCATGAGGTGGCAAATGTCTGGTCATCGTGCATTACAGTTGGACGGCTGTTCCAGAGTTACTTTTCATTTTGAGATCCAGGGTGCAGGGAGGGCTTGGGGGTGCTAGAGAGGAGGGAGGAGGGAGGCAAGAGGGGCTACGGGATTGGAGGGCACCCTGCTCTCAGTGAAGCTCGAAAGTTCTGGGAGGGTCTCCAGCCCACAGACTTTCTGGCCCTTGGACTCCTGAGAGCCAGAACTGAGGACCTCCTCCCCCAAGGTAGCAAAGCCGCGGCTCCATCGGGGGCCCTGGTGTCAGCCGCTGGGGAGGCAGGAAGGCGCTTTCCCAGGAGGTCCCCACCCCTCCCAGCTGAAGCTGCCAGGGCAGAGCTCAGGGCGTCTGTGCAGCCCCCAAGGAGAGGGTGGCAGCTGAGTCCCTCGGTGGCCCTTTATGAACTGGGACGGCAAGCTGAAATGAGCCCCGTTTGTGGGCGGACAATGGTGATGACACCCTGGCCGCTGCTCAGGGCCGTTGGCCTCACACACGAGTGGGGGGGGCCTCCTCCCTCTGGGGCTGCTTGGGAGCCTGTCTCGCCCACCTGCTCTGCAGGCGGGTGATGCTGCAGGGGTTCCTCGGGGAGCCCAGTGTCCCTCCTCGCCTGCCCTGGCTCCCTCAGGACACCTGCCCCTGGCCCGACTGTGACCACGGCGTCCCCGGGCTGGCAGCTGCAGCATCAACATCATCAGCGGGGAGAGGTGCTCAGCTTCCCAGAGCGCTGGGAACATGGGGAGGCCGGGGCAGTGGCATCCAAGGCCGGCAGGAGGAGCCGGGGCCCATGTTGGGCTGGGACATTCGTTCTTTGGTTCCGTCATTCCTCGGCTTTGCTCAAGAAGCCCGGTGCCCAGGAGCAGGAGCACACGCTCCCCGGCCAAGGGAGATGAGGTGGAGCTACTTTCCTGGCAGGAAGTCCTCCCCAGGGGCAGACCTGGCAGGCGTGGCTGGTGCACAGCTGAGCCTGGAGAGGGCTGGGTGTTTGAGAGCCGGAAGAGGGCACTGTGAGCGGGAGTAGGAGCAAGGAATGAACTGGGTCAGAGCAGGGGCCAGAAGGGGGGGCAGGGGCCAGGCTGTGCAGCCCCGAGGCCCGTGGAAGGAGCTGGCTGGTTTCTAAGAGCAATAGGGAGCCACCGAGGTGTCACAGTGGGGAGTGACCGCATCTAGGTGGGCTTCCTAAAGGCCTGTTTGGCAGCCCTCGGGGGAGTGATAGGGAGCAGCCGGGGCTGGGCCGGGCCGGGGCCTCACCCCTACGTCTCTGCCCTCAGCTCGGTCAGCACCATCCGGAACCAGCGCTACCATATCCATGCCAACCTGTCCTTTGCTGTCCTCGTGGCCCAGATCCTTCTGCTCATCAGCTTCAGCTTCAAGCCTGGCACAGTGAGTAGGCCCCCTCGGTCCCTCCCTCATCCTTCTGATGTCACTCAGGCTGGCACCTTCTGCTGGTTTCTTCAACTCAGAACTCAGACTGCATCCCCCAGATAGAGCAGGGGCTTGTCCAGGAGAAGCGGAGAAGGCAGGCCTGGGCTGGGCTCTCTGCTCCCCATGGGCTCAGTAGGGAAGATGAGCTTCTCCTCCCGCTAGGGCCCTGGTGGCGTGGGGGGCATGATGTGGAGAGCTGACGCAGACCAGCCCTCTAATCCTCGAGATAGGCCCAGGCTGTGCAGTCCTAACCTCCTGCTTAGAGATGTGGGAGCCGGTTACAGCAATTTGCCCATAATGACAGGTGGCAGGAGCTTCGCGGCAGACATAGAGTGACCGTGGGTGTCGGTCCCAGAGCGGCTGGTGGGCGGACGGTGCTCCCCTTGGGACGCAGAGACGCGAGCTGCGCATGCCTGATACTTGCCTCTGATGCGCATGTGGGGGCAGATTAGGGACCTCCAGCCGCGCCCCTGGAAACCAGGTGCCGAGCACACGATGCTGTCCTGAGAATGAGCTGATTGGGGAGCACTGTGAAAGCAGAGCTTGGAGCGCCCGACGTAATCATGCCGTTTCTGTTTTCAATTCTCTTACTTTTTTCTCCTTATTTTTATTATTTGAAGGTAGTATGTAAATTTATATCCCTCCCTCCCATCATTCCGCCCCCTTCCCGGCCTCTGTGGACACGGGCATGCGATCGGGGCGCCCCCGCTGCGGCCTAAGCCGGTCGGGGTTGCTGGTCCAGCTCGGGTACCCGCTCACGGCCGCCGGCCCACGTGGCTGACAAGCCCCAGGCTCGAGCGCCGGCTCCCGGATGGCTCCGCCCATTCCCCAGAGCCCACCCCATTGGCCGGTCTGCTCACGTGTCCGCCTCCAGCCAATCGTGCTGCGCACTCGTGTTTATGCTGATTGGCCGCGCCTGATCGCCCGCCCTCTCCTGAACCAATCGCTGTGCGGGAGTCACCCGCCCCAACCCTAAAGCGGGCGGGGGGGGGGGGGCCTAGAAAGGGAGCCAGGACCCCGCCCCACTCTGCCTTGCCGGGAAATGAGGGCACGTGAGCAGCAGATGTTCCGGAATTGGACGCAGGAACCGCCAGAGCGATGTCCGCTTGTGTGTCTTCGCTCCCAGGTCCCCTGCCAGGTGCTGGCCGTGCTCCTGCACTACTTCTTCCTGAGTGCCTTTGCCTGGATGCTGGTGGAAGGGTTGCATCTCTACAGCATGGTGATCAAGGTCTTTGGCTCAGAGGACAGCAAGCATCTCTACTACTATGGGATAGGATGGGGTAGGTGGGGATGGAATGGGGCAGGTGGGGATAGGGGGCAGGTGTGTGGAGTACAGGGGGACGGGATGGGGAGGCGGGGATAGGAGGGGGAGGCGGGAGTAGGTTGGATATGATTTCATCTTCACATGACACACCTCTAAGAAGCCAGGTGCTCTTAGACTTGAGCTTCCCCATGCTCTGTTCAAAAAAAAAAAAATCTGTTCCCACAGAGCGTGCTTGGAGTTCTCTGTGCTAATGGCCTGTATCCCCTGCACCTGGGAAGAGTTCCCGAGGCTCTGGAGCTAGGGCAGGGACCGTGTCTCATTCCTCTTGGACTGGCACCTCAGCATTAGAGCGGGGCCCTGGGAGGGGGGACAGCCTCTGATGCCGGCCTGCCTCTCGTAGCATAGAGCCTCTGCCCTGCGAGTGCCCTGAGGGGAGGGCAGTCAGGGCCCGGTGTCCTCAGCCAGGCCCAGCAGGGACATGCACACCGGACGTGGCGGCTGGATGGAGAAAGGGAGGTCTGGTCGCTGCTGCTCTTACCTGGAGTAGAGTTTCTGCAGGAGACACGCAGGCGGCCCACCCCTGTGACACAGTGTAGCTCTCGATGGGCCCGGGGACAGGGAGCAAGTCGTGTTCTTACCAAGACTTAGTAGGTTTTCTTGAAGAAGGTTTTCCCAGTTTGTTGTATGCTCTTAGGAAAACGCACAGAGTCGTTTGGTGGTTGTGGGATTTTTAGGCTACTTTTCACCAGTTAGGATTGTCTCCCCGAAGGGCAGGTCTGTGGAGCAGCTCATGGCTTCATTCCGGAAGCCCCCTCCCCACTGACTGGACTCCGTGAACTTCCTCGTTGCCCACCCCATCCCGAGGAGTCCCTGCTTCCTGCCGGAGTCTGCGTAGAGCGGGCTGTGTCACTGACACCTGGCATTCTTGCATTTGCTAGAAACGTTCACCGACTGTTAGGGACCTACTTGCTACTTGTCCTGGTTTTCTTCCCATGCATTTAGTTTTCACGGTCCTCATTGTGCAAGGAGAAGATAAACATGTTTATTTTGTGCTGGGAGCTGCTCGATGGGATGTGTTTGGGGGGTGGTGGACGAACACTCTATACCCTCACGGCTTCCGCAGCCGCCTCCCAGCTGCTGGGGCCACGCAGGGAGCCGGGCCGGGATGTCCCACGCCCGCTCTGTGAGCGCCCCCAGAGCCTGTGCCCACCCTGGGCTCTTACTCGGGCTGCAGGATTAGAGGAAAAAATAAATTATTTTTACCCATATTTAAAAATTGAGAGAGTTCATATAAATCATAGAGATCTTTAGAAAAGTGAGGTAATCTGGGAATCCCGAGTCTATAATCCTGCGTGATGGCGTTGTCTGGGCCTGTGTCATTTCTCATACTGATGTAGTCCCTGCGGGTCCTTGAGCGAGCGGCCCCTGATGGAAGCTGTCTGCAGAGAGAGCCCTGGGCAGGGATCCCGCAGCCTGCGGCCTCTGTCTCCCGTCAGCTTTTCCCTCGCTGATTTCCTCAGGGCTTGCGAGCTGCAACTCTGGTTCTGATTGGGGTGGAGTTCGCTTTGGGCTGCGGTAAAGACAGTCTGCGGGCAGCGGGGCTTCTTCTGCCTTCGGTTCCTAATTAAGGAGGAGCCGGAGGCTGACCCGGGGCACGGGGACACCTTGCTGCAGGAGCGCCCCTCTGACAGAGGCTTCTTCCCGGGGCGTCCGCCCTGGTCTTGAATCCCTGGGGACTGTGTTTCAAAGCCAAGTGGGGGGTGGCGCTGTTGAATCAAGAGCATACCTTGAGGTTCTGTTAGATGTCAGGCCCTTACAAGTTAGGACTTGTAAGGTGAGTGAACTGTAATCTGTCCCCCAAGCATCCCTGTGGGAGCAGGAGGAGATTATGATAACCGTGTGCAAGTTTACTTATCTGTGCAGCAGACGTACCTCTGAGTACACAGAAGTGACAGACGTGCAGCTTGCTTTCTTTTTCTCTGTTACAACTTAATGTCTTTGGTGAGTTCCTGCTCATCTGGGGCACACACTTAATCGTAGTTAATTCTGGGCCCCACTTGCCCTTGGTTGATCTGGAGCTCCAGGAGCTGGTGCGGTGCTGAGGTGCAGGTACACGGCCAGGGCAGGACAGGTGCAGGACCGCAGGTGCACGGGCCGGGTCGCCGAGCAGCGCCCAGCTCTCCTTGCCAGAAAGCCGCATGCCTTTACCTCCCGTTTCTGCTCCGTATCCCTAGCGGCCACGACAGTGGGAGGGACAGTGCCCGTGGCAGTCCCGGGGGGTGGAGGGGTCGCTGCCTAGAGCTGGTGCTGGTTGCTGGGAGAGAAAAGCGGATGTGGAGGGGCATCACACCGAAAATTAACTTCTCGGTCCAGAGAGGCGCCTGTCACTTCTATCCACAACCCGTGGCCCAAAATGAACCTGGTGGCCCCAACGGCCTTGGGGCGACGTGTGCGAAACCTCCACACGCCCAGAGAAGCATCCAGAAGTCCGTGGCAGATGGCACTGGGGACCCCGGCAGAAAGGCAGACCACTTGTCTCCTGGCTTCCCCTGCCTTTCTTTGTGAGACCTTCTCCCTCAGCTCTTTGCTTGTCCTGGCTGGTAGCTCCCTCCACCCCTCCCTGGGGAATCAGGGGGCCCGCTGAAGGTCACCTCTGAAGGTCGCCACGTTCCAAAGAGGGTGCGTCTACAACTCCGTGAGGTAAACATCCATGCGGCAGGGCCGGAGGAACCCCGGATTGTCCGCAGAAGCCCGTCATGACCCTGCACGGTTACCGGGATTCGAGTTTCTGGCGATGGCAACAGCAGAAGGGGAGTCAGAGTGGCTTACTAACAGCACACGGATTATAGGGATTGGCCTTACATGTGGCCGCATCACATGGGGTCCTCACAACAGCCTGGTGACCGGGTGCTCTCACGTGCATTTCCACAATGAGACCGTGGAGGCTCCGCGAGGGTCAGGCACTTCCTTGAGGCCACACAGCAGGCCCCGGGAACAGAGCCAGGCATCCCGTGGCCCCAGAGCCCAAGAGTTGCCTGCTGGCTGTCTCCTCAGCCTCGTTCTCCCGCCTCTGAACACACACACTCAGCCAGGTGCTGGGCTCCTGCCGCGTGCCTCAGAGACGGCAGAGAGTGGGGGACCCTCTTCTCGGACAGACCCTCTGTCACTGCCCCAGGGGGCGGCCCCTGCCGGACGGAGGGGGACGTGGGAAGAAACGGCGGGGGAGCCGCCAGCATCGCCTTTGGGATCAAAGGAATCGTGTATGCAGAAAATGCACCTGTCACTCCTCCGTTTCACTTCAGGCAGCAGAGGGATGCCAACCACTGCCGTGGGCCGGGACCGGGGGCGGGAGGGTGCGGGCCGCGGCTCAGAGTGAAGGCCTTGGCCACCCGGTTTGAAAATACCTCTCCAGAAGCACCTGCGGTCCTTGCCGCACCTTCTGGAACCCGCCGGGATGGGGCCCTGTGCCCGCGTGCTGTCCTGTGGACCCAGAGAAAAGACGCCGGCACCCGCCCTTCCTCAGCAAGGTGGGGCGCCGGGTGGCTGGTGGTGCCTCGGGTCGATGCCTCCTTGCCATCTCGGGTGCCACATGATCTTCCCACACCAGATGAGCTGGGCGGCGAGGATGCCCTGTGTCGTGTGTGGACACCGAGGCCCCAGGGAAAACAGCCTCTGGTGCGCCATCTCCTGTCACGTGGTCCTGGGGCCGCCCAGGCGGGAGCCGCGACCCACGGCACCAGGGCCCAGCTCGCCCATGGAGCACGCAGGTGTGACGGAGGGCCACGGTGAGGGCTCCTCTGTGGGCCGGGTGGCTCTCCCAGACGTTGTGGAACACATTTGAACTGCTTAGACGTCAGAACAGGGGCTCAGAGCTAGGACAGACCTGCAGGAACTCCTATTCCGGGACGCTGTTCAAGACTGAAATCAGAAGGGCAGGGAAGCCGCTGCTGTGAGCGCCCGGCAGAGCTGGGGCACACTTCCCTCTCCTTCCTCTGGGGCCCCGGAGGCTCAGCGCAGGCAGGTGGGTCCCCGTGTGTGGTCACCACCGCCAGCCTCCATTCTGGGAACAAGCAAGATGCAGCCCTCCTTGTCAGCAGCCCCCCCTGTCTGGCGCCCTGGGAATGCCGGCCAGCGGGTGGGTGGATCCTTCGCCGCCCTTGCCCTTGGCCCACCCTTCGGGGTAGGGGTGGGGCTGCTGTGCGGGTGTCTGTGGACAGAGGCCCCGGGACGCGCCGCTCTTCCGCCAGCCACCGCCGGTCCTTTTCAGAAACAGGCTTGGATTCGTAAGGGATGTGATTCAGAGTTCATGTGTACGTGTGTGTGCACCTGAGTGTGGGTTAGCCCTTGGCTTAGACTGAGGCTCCCGGAGGCCGGGGCAGCGCCGTTTCTGAGCACGTAGCTCTCACTCCTTACGTGCACAGGGCGTAGACGAATGAGAGACTGGCTGAATGAAGGAGGCCGAAACATTTCCTGCGCTCGTTTTCCACAGGTTTTCCTCTCGTCATTTGCATCATTTCCATATCGTTTGCCATGAACAGTTATGGAACAAATAACAAGTAAGTGACGGGGTGGGGGGGGGGTGGCTCCTGGCGTGTGGCAGGGCTTTCACAGGAAAGGCCCCTGTGTGAGGCCCCAGGCCGTGGCTCTGTACGGGGCTGGCCGGCCCTGAAGTAAGGGCGACCCCAGCTGCGCCCCCCGCATTGTCCTCCCCCCCCCACCCCCCAGCAGAGGCTTGATGGCGGGGCGGGGCTCACCGGCTTTCCTGAGAGGACAGGGACGCATAGAGCTCTGCAAGGACATGTGGGGAGGTGCTCTGTTTGCAGTCGCCCCTGTCCCGTCCCGGGCGGCCATGCACCTTGCAGGGGGCCGCTCAGGCTTGCTGTGCATTTCGCGGAAATGCTGCCTCCGCACGGGAGGTGTGAACGAGCACTCACAGGGGCCGTGTCCTGTCTCAGGGAACCCCTGTGTCCTGGAACGGGGGCAGAGGCTCCTGGGAGTGGGCGTGGGTCACCTGACCCCTCTGGGCCTCAGTTTTCTCATCTGGGTGTGGGAGTCATCGTGGCCCCTCCTGTGAGGGTGTCAGGGGATGCACACCTGGGGTTTGGTGTGCTGGGGGCCCCCCGTGCCACTCAATGAGCGGGATGGAGGGAGTGAACGAGGCCGCCTTGCGGGGACATCCACACCGGGTGGGGTGAGGACCGTGCCGTGCACGTGCCTGACCCTGGCCAGTGGGCAGGGCCCCCAGGGCTGTCCCCAGATCTGGGAGTGGCCTCTCCCGGGGAACCCCAGGCTCTTGGCCATCCCGATGCTCCGGAAAGAAACGAAGTTATGGGGAGGCTATTACTTGCCTGAGTTCCTGGAGTCCCACCTCGGAAGCCTGGAGGGATCCCCCATCCTGGAACTGGACGCTGCATCCCACACGAAGCTTCTCTAGAAATGCGAGCACTTGCTGGGATCCCCGGGGACCTTTTCTCTCAGGGGCGCTGCAGGGAGGTGTGACCTACCCTTAGCTAGGAGCAGAGGGGAATGGTCAGGACCGTGTCACCTCATGACTCCTCAACGCTCTGATCCCTTGCAGAAGGCACAAATTAGGTCAGTA
This sequence comes from Lynx canadensis, assembly GCF_007474595.2. Lineage (NCBI taxonomy): Eukaryota > Metazoa > Chordata > Mammalia > Carnivora > Felidae > Lynx > Lynx canadensis. Next base: position 92,197,732 of record NC_044314.2, read on the forward strand.
TTTGAAATGCTCTCAGCCCTTGCTGAAGGTCAGTTTGTTTATTTTTCGTAGCAAAGTTAAAACTTACTTTGGTTTTTGGCCGGACTCTGCCGAGGTGGTGATTTTTCCTACTGAGAGGCCCGTAAAAGCCGCCTTTTCCCTGAGGTGGTCTGCACACCTGGAACGTTCACCCCGAGAACGAGAGGCACGAGGTCATCGTGGGTAGCACGCAGAGACATCAGCTGGGGTTAACTGTTACTCTGGCCGCTCAGATTGACCCCTGAGCGGAAGAACGTCCTGCCTTAGCAGCTGCCCCCGTGGAGGTGCCCGGCGCCCCGGGGCACAGGAACAGTGGTGTGGGGGTAACGCTCTGCTTCCGTCCACAGCTGCTGGCTCTCCATCACGAGCGGCGCCGTCTGGGCCTTCGTGGCCCCTGCCCTGTCCATCATTGTGGTAAGTCCCGCCGCTGGGTGTGAGGGCCCCCGTCTGCAACCTGTCGCAGCCCCCGGGCGTGCAGCCCGGGACCCCTGTCCCCAGATGGCTGGCCGGGAGGCGCAGGTGCGCGCAGCCTGCCAGGGTCGGTGTGCACCGCGGGGTCTTTCCCTGAGGGTTCTCGCCCACGCCCTGTCCTCGCGGCCCCAGCAGGGACCTTAGCGCGCGCCTCGGGAGCGCGGGATCATGGGGGACAGAGAACGCGACCCGAGGGGCCGGTGATGTCGCAGGCAGGCGCGCTGGCCGCTCTGCCTGGCCCGGGCTCAAGGGAGGCTGCCGCACGCACGAGTGCTCTCACCTCCGGCCAGGTGGCTCCGTCCTCAGGCGGGATGCCCTGAGGTCCTGGGACTTCACGGAATTACAAAAATGGGTTTTGTGTTTCTTGCTATCGTTCTTCCTACATTTCCCACAAAAGTCTCTGGCGCTTCTGATGCACCTGGCTCGGAATGTTGCAGGTCGTGGGCCCCTCGCTGTGCCTGGGGAGGGAGTTCTCTAACTGGCCAGTCCCCACAGGGGCTAGAAGACAGAGTGTTCTGATTGGCCAGTCCCCACTGGGGCTAGAGGAGTAGAGTGTGCTCTGATTGGCAGGCCTGGGTCACCTCTCTAACCCTGGGGGTGGAGCTGGGTTTCAACCTTCCCCGGAAGCAGGCAGACTCCGGGTGGGGGAGGAAGTGCCCCGAGAAAGTCCGGGTGCGGTTCCCAGAGGAGGGGCAACGCACGCGTGGGACGGGACCGTTGCAGTGTCACTGGGTTCCCTTCGGTGTGAGGATGTCCCGGGTGCCCCTGCACCCCGCAGGTGTGCGGCCCCATCTGGTCGGGGCCCCGCTTCTTCCCGACTGGGGGATGTCAGGGGTGGCATTGGCCAGTCTTGGCTAAGTCCCCGTGGTTCCTCAAAGGAGGGTTCCGGAGTGCCCTCGCACGTGGTTTCCCACAAAGTTAGGGTTAGTAGTAGGGGTGCAGGCGGACGGAGCGTCTTTCCCTTCAGGTGTCACCAGGCTTTTACGTCACGTCTCTCTTGCCCCTGAAGTGTCTGACAGATGCCACTTCCTGCTTCGTGGAGGGCAAGCCAGGGTACTGGCGTGGGTGGGGTGAGCGGCGTGACAAGTCCTGGCCCCAGAGGGCATCGGTGTTGGTGGGTGTCGTCATCATCATCGTCCTCCTCCCTCTTCCCCTTGGTCCTCCCCTCCTCCCTCCTCCCCTTGGTCCTCCCCTCCGCCCTCCTCCCCTTGGTCCTCCCCCTCTCTTCCCTCTGCCCTCCCCTCCTCCCCTTGTTTCTTCTGTCTTTCCCCATGGTCCACCCCTCCTCCCTCCTCCTACCTTGTTCCTCCCCTCCTCCCTCCTCCCCTTGGTTCTCCCCTCCTCCCTCCTACCTTGTTCCTCCCCTCCTCCATCCTCCCCTTGGTCCTCCCCCTCTCCTCCCTCTGCCCTCCCCTCCTCCCCTTGTTTCTTCTCTCTCTCTTCTCCCCATGGTCCTCCCCTCGCCCTCTTTCTCCTCTTCCTCTTTTTCCTGCCCTCCCCCTTCTCCCCAGAGACACAAAGCAGGTTGAACCCCCGTAAGTAGAAAAGGCTCAGCCATGGGCAGTGCAGGGGGTCAGGTGCCCAGTGACGTCAGCCGGAGCCTTCTGCTCGCTCCGGGGTCCGTTGCCTTGGCGCTGGCTGCACCTGAGGCAGGCTTTCCCTGGCGGAAACAGGCAGAGTCGGCTCCTCGCGCGTCCCGCAGGTCTGTGATGGGGCGGAGGGGGAGAAGCTGTTCCCAGTGGTCCCAGGAAGTCCCGGGACACGCTCTGATTGGCTGCTAGGGGTCACGTGTCTGTCCCAGAGCCAGTCACTGAGGAGGCGGATGATCGGCCAGGCCAGCGTCACGTGACCGCTCGGGGGGCCAGAGCTGGGGGTTCCCCAGAAAGCCAGGGGGGCTGTGCTCTGGCACCTGGCCACTACCTGGGTGTGTATCTGGTGCGAGGCCTGCTTGGGGGCGGGCGTCTCCGTCTCTGCCGCCCCATCTGGGTGTCCCACCGGGGGAGGGCGCTGATGTCAGGAAGGGGTGGTCCGCGGGGGCCTCCCCACATCCTTGCTGCCCACCCCGCGCTAACCCAGTGTGTCACCTCCAGGCCCCACGTGGGACCCCAGATGCACACTCCACACGCCCCCCGGGCCAAGAACCTGGGACACGTTTTCCCCGTGCACCTTCGCCCCGGGGCCCCAGGCTGTGTGCTGACTCACACTTGTACTCTCCCCACTGGGACCCTAGGACACTCTGCAGAGCACCCCCACCCAGGACCCCAGGACGTGCTCTCTGTGCGCACCCCCCACAGGGACCCCAGGACACGCTCTCCACGGGCACCCCTTCTGCTGGGCCCCCAGGATGTGTTCTCCACACACCCCAGGGTGGTCACGAGGCCGTGGTGCTGCCTGTGAGCTGCTGCCTTTGAAGGGTGTGGAGTCCTGCCTTGGTTGGGGGGGGATGCCTCCCGGACTCCTGTCCCTCATTGTCCTCGTTCATTGCTTCCCCATCTGTCATCCCAGCCGACCGTCTGAGGACAGGTCACCCCTGCGGGCAGTCAGCGGGGCCTGCTCCCCCCTCCACCCCTGCACGGGGCAGGGGTCCCCTGAATCCCCCGCCCCTCTCCCCAGCGGCTCCTCTTAAAGCTCGGTTGGCCTCGTCCCGGGCTCCTGGGCACCAACGAGGCCGTGGGCCCTGGTGGGTGATTGGACGTGAACGTGAGGGAAGAGGCCGGAGAACGTTCTGCAGACGCCGCTCGGAAGCGGGGCCGCGCCTTCTCGGAGGAGACTTTCCAGAGGGACGAGATGAGGGATGCCATTGTGGCGTCACTGACGTCCGGGGTGAGAGGGACAGCGGGTGGTGCTGGCCCCACACACGAGCCGTGTCCTTGCGCAGGATCAATTTGGCTGTGTCTCCTGCCAGGTGACACGTGCTTGGGGTCAGCCCGGCGATGGGGGTGATTTCCTTCCCTTGTGCAGCCCTTAGAGTCTCCGAGGTCCTCCCTGGCCACGGGGCCTGAGCCTCTGCTAGAGGAGAGGCAGCGGAGGCCCCGGCTGTGGCCTGCGCGCTGAGCTGTGTGGGCCCAGCAGGGCTCTGCGGGGAGGGCTGGGTGACAGGGCGGTGGGGGCCCCTCCCGGGGTGATGCCCCTGCGGCCCTGGCCGCGCCCTGGGGGCTGGCCTGGACCCGGCTCCTGCTCTCTGGCCGTGGGCACATTTGGCCTGTGGGGGCAGGGGCTCGGAGGGCGGGAGGGGAGTGAGGCCAGGTGTTTACCCGCAGGCTCCTTTTTTTAAAAATGTTTGTTTATTTTTAAGAGAGAGAACAAGTGTGAGCAGGGGAGGGGCAGAGAGAGGGGGACAGAGGATCCGAAGCAGGCTGTGCGCTCACAGCAGAGTCACACGCGGGGCTCAGACTTGTGCACCGTGAAATCACGACCTGACCTGAAGTTGGACACTCGACCGACGGAGCCCACCGGGCACCCTGCCCTCAGGCTCCCTGTGCAGGACTGTGGGCGGCCAGGGCTGCCCCATCCTCCATAGGCCATGTCCTGGCCACGGCCCCTGGCCGCGGCCTCGTCCACAGCCCCGGCGCTCCCCGGGTCACTGCGCAGGTGCAGAGACCCAACGGTCTCTGCTCCTTGGGTGCTGACCCACATGTGAACGCCCATCCCCATCCCCTCGGCCCTTCTGTGTCCAGGAGGGGTGGTCCTCCCCGGGGGTGCCTGTCCCCGCCACTGCCCTGCAGCTCCGCCCACCAGCCCACAGATCTGTCCCGTGGAAGTTGTCGGAACGGAGGTACCAGGCACGTGCTGGCTGCCGTCTCCCCAGAATCCTCCAGGCACACGCCTAGGCTGGCCTTTCCCCAGGGGAGCGACAAGGGTGTGGGGGGCGCAGGGTCAGGGAGACCATGTTGCTGAGGGAAGATGTTGCTGAGACCCCAGCATGTAGGGGTGAAGACCCTGCCTCAGGCGGGGCCTGGGAAGAAGAGAGGGATAGGTTTGAGGCCCATTCTGGGGAGTCTGGGACGACAAGGAGGCGGACAGATTGTTCCGGTGCCGAGCGTGGGGCTGACGGAGACCACGAAGGCTCGTGTTCTTCACAGGGCTTGCGGGGACAGGCTCTGAGGGGCGAGCGCGCCCACAGAAACGCCCTGTGTGGCCCACCCCTTGAGTTGGCCTGACGGTTTCGTTGTTGTCGTATTTAAATTTGAATTCAGGGTTCCCATCAAATGGCTGGGTCCGTGGTGAGGCCAGAGTAACCCAGTAACATCGCCCCCGACCGGTGTTCTGGGGCCGACAGCGAACCCGCTGGTGGGCAGGGCGAGCGGGACCCTGGTGCAGCTCCCCCCACTGCCGACTCAGAGCCCCGTCCCGGTGATCCCTGGCCCCCACGGGCCGCCGCCCTGGGAGGCTGAGCCACCGTCTGGGGACGGACCGTGGGCAGAAGAGCTTCCTCGGGGGAGAGGAGCTCAGAGGAGCCCGACCCGGCACAGAACCCAGCAGGGCGGGGCGTGCACGTCCAGGGCAGATCTCACACCTGCTCTGTACAGGAAGTCTCCTTCCAGGAGGGGCCGAGAGGTCAGGAAGGGGACGGGGTTGGGGATCGGAGCGCCCCTCCTTTCATTAACAGGGAGCGCAGAGGTGGCCCATGTTCCTCTGTTAACTGATTTTACTTTAGCTGCAGGAGGTGATGTGTCCATGTGTGATGGAGCCTTCAAATCCAGGGGCTGTCCCCTGTTTCCGATGCTATCCCTTGTCCCAGGGGCTGTCCCCTAACCCTAGGGTTGTCCCCGGGGGCTGTCCCTTGTCCCCAGGGCTGTGTGAGGCTCGGCTGCGGTCACTTTACCAGAGTAAATCACTTTAGGGGATTACAGGGGCTTCAGTCGGATCCTGTGTTCTCTCTCTCGCTCTCTGGGGTCCGGGAGGACAATTCGCCTGCTCAGCGCACAGGTAGAAACAGGCTCAAAACAGACTCCAGGCCCCTTGGTAACTGAGCCCCCCTGGTCAGAGCATGGACATGGCGGGGAGGGGGGTGGTTTGAAGGAACGTTAATGACAAGGGTGAAGAAGGAAGTAGCTGAACGTATGAGCACCACGTGCCCTGTTCTGTGTCCGCACTGACCTCCACCCTGCAGACCTGAAGGCCCAGGCGGGAGTGGCCCCCCCTCCCAGATGTTTCCGGCTGATCTGAGTTTTAACGTGACTTTGGTCAGTGACAGCTGGGGACCCGGAGGAGCGCCCACCACGGCATGGGGTCCGGTACCGGGTGCCAGCATCCCTGGTCCCCAGGCTGGCTGGAGCCACCGTTACCATTCCTGAGGGGGCGTTAGCTCCTGGCCCCGTCCAGTCCCCCCTCTGGATGTCAGCCATAAACCCTCGGGGGCAGCAGTCCTCAAACTTGTCACATGATGGAATTATTGGTTCCCACCTGAGCCCCACCTTTTGGCTTTACTGGACCTGGCCCTTTCCCAGCTCGCAGGCGATCCCACTGGGGAGGCGGCCTGAGGACCGCGGTGCTCCGGGGGGACATAGGAGAACCCTGGGGCCAGGCGGGAGGAGGCGCGAGCTGAGAATGGGTTCGGTGATTTCATAGCCAAGCGCAGGGGTCCACTGACCGTGGCCAGTGTGGCCCACTGTCCACTCTTACGGACTGTTTTGTGGGTACACAGCCACTGCCGGGTACTTACAAGCGTCTGTGGTGGTTTTTGTGCTACAGCAGCCGATTTGTGTACAGGGACCGTCTGGCCCACAAAGCTGAACATCCTGTTTGGCCCGTCACAGAAAAAGCACGTGGACGGACTTAGGGCCAGGGGCTGCAGCGGGGGGTCCTGCCCACTCTGTCGGGCCTCACACTGGCCTGGCTCTTGGGGGTGCCTCTTATCCCCTCAGAGGACCCCTGCTTGTGTGCCGGGAGTCATGTCCCCATTTTCTCAGATGCCGTCCGCCTCACTTCCCAACCCTGCCCGTGTGGGGCGTGCAGTGCTCTCTGGGTGCACACTCACGTGAGTACATGCTCGGGAAAGAGGTCTGGCTGGGGCCGGGCGCCGGTCTGGGGAGGATGGTCCGTGCCGTTCTGGTGATGTTGGCCCCAGCGGGACTTTGGGGGACAGTGAAGGGTCACCGGGGCCTGCCGGGCCTCGAGCTGGGGAGGAAAGGGCAGAAGTGAGCCCCTTGCGGTAACAGCCCGCCAGGTCACTGCACAAACGTCCTGATGAGGAAGCGACGTGGATGCCACTCCCTGAATGACTCCAGTTAGGTTCTGCGCAGGCTCACAGGGTCAGCAGGCTTTGCAGAAGCTGTCGACCCCCGACGGCAGGGACCCCGGGGGTGACAGGGTCACCTTTGCCTGCGTCCCCCAGGGGCTTCTTCAGTGCAGGCTCCATGGGGCAAGGGCCTCCGGTTTTGGGGAGAATCTCGGGAGTTCTGGGACCTCCTCCTCTGAGAAGCCAGGGTGGTCCTGTCTACGTAGAGGCACAGATATAGAGGGCGACAGCGACAGTCACAGATGCCCAGACGCAGAGGTCCACAGGGACAAAGGTCGATGCACACAGTGGTGTCTTCTGTATGTTTACATGTGATGGTTTCCCCGTGAGTCGTGGTGTATGTCCCGACAGCGTCTCACAAGGCCAAGGAACAGGACGCGGCGCAGACCCCAGAGCCCTGTCCTGGGCTTCCCCCCACCCCCGCCATCAGTGGTCACATGACCTGCAGTGCACATCCCGCCCCCATCTAGTTTGCTAAGACGCAGCCCATGAATTATTCCTTCGGCGTCTGTCGGCTGTTGTCACCCAGAGGCGCTTGGCTGATGAAACACCCGCTCTCGTGGTGCACGTGCCTCACCCCAGGGCCTCTCCCGACGGCGACCAGGCACCAACCAGGATGAGTGGCCGGGGCCAGGGGGAGGCCCACTTCTGTTTGGGATGTTCCCGAAACACGAGGTGTTTTTGTCTCAAACCCGCAGCCTCCCCCTGAATGAACGGGGGTCGCAGGGTTGGGGGTCGGCGCCTCCCGACTGTCCCGGCAGATGGGACTGTCCTATGGAGGCCAGGAGAGTGCTTGCCAGATGAAAGCACACAGACCCAGGCAGGGAGAGAGCCCGGGAGGGGGGGAAACAAACCCCAGAGAAATCTCTGGAGGGACGGACGTGATGACAAATCGTAGCCGGGAATGCCGGTGGCCTAACCGTGGCTGCCGCGCTTCTTTGTGGGTCTTCATACGGAGCCAGCAGGTGACAGAGGGCTGGAAATCCCATCGGTCACCAGCTGTGTGCCCCCCCACTTCCCACAGTGGTGGGGGGGAGTCACGTGAGCTCGTCCAGTGGCGGGGGCGGGGTGAGGCTCCCGCTCCCGCGGTGCCGGTTGACGAGAAGTCGTTTGACTTGGGCATTTTACCACACGTGCTGAGGAAGCTGAATGTGTCCGGACGGTCTGCCCCCATCTCCCTCCGCTCCCGTTTCCGCCTCCTCCAGCAGACACGCCCGCCGACCGCTTGTGCCTCCTCGGGGCCTTCCGCGGATGCCGGCGAACGTGAACGTGTGCTCGCCGTCCGGGCCCGTTCCTCACCGTGTCTGTTGGCCTCTGCCTTTAGCGGCATGGCGGGGGGGGGGCAGCGGCTGCAGAACCGGCGGGCTGTGACCCCCAGACCCGCGGCCTGCTCCGGACAGGCAGGTGGTTCCCAGCCTCTTGTTGTTCCAGACCAGGCCTCGGCTTGGCCCAGGGGTCGAGGAACCCAGGACGTGAATTCGCAGCGTGGATGGGGCCGGGCTCGCAGGGCGTCAGACGGGACCAGGGTGAGCCTCCCCTCAAAACGCACGCAGAGCCCTGCCGGAACCGGACGCGTAAGAGCACAGACGGTTCAGAATTCAGAACTCTAGGTTCTACTGAAGGCATAAAGCTGAAAAGCAATCATTCAAGAGAACCGAGTCCCGCGGTTTAACGCGGGCTCCTGGCCTCCCTGCCCTCGCGCCGCTGGGAGAGGCAGGGGCGCTGCCCGCTGATGTCAGAGCGGAAACTGCTGAAGCGGTCACTGCATCTCTGTGGCCCTTTCTCCACGTGGCTGAGTGTGGTTTCTTGTGGTCCTAACACGATTAGCCGGGGAGGAGGGGTGGAGGGCTCTGCCACTGGTGAACTCACATCGTTGACCTCTTCCGTCCTCCCTGACCCTGGGCGACTCTGTTAGGGTCCTCGTTGCGCAGGCGACAGATGAGGGCAAGGGACGTGCGTCTGGAGCCGGGAGCCGGGCCACCCGGGGTTGAGGTGTCGGCGAAGACACAGCCAGGCTGCGTGTGGCACTTGAGCCTTCTTGGCGGGGTGTAGTGGTACAGGCCGGGGCCCCTCCCGGCCGCCAGCACGGAGCCCTGGAGGCTGGGCGGCCGGGCCGGGAGGAGGCTGACAGCGGAGAAGGAGTGGGGAAGCACTGAACTCTGGGGGAGGGGCTGTGAGGCCCCGGGCGTAAGGTGGTGTCAGCAGTGGAGCCCGAGGAAGGCCTGAGGCCGGAGCCCCTGTTAGGAGGCCTCGGAGGCAGGTGCCAGGGCTGGGAGCGCAGACCTGCCCGTGGGGATGGCCGTCAGGGTGGGAGGCCTGAGCCCCTGCCTGCAGTTCTGCGCACCAGGCCGGAGGGGGAGGGCCGCCTCGCCTGTGAGGTCGGCTGGTGAGGCCTTGTCCTCGCCCGTGGTCAGGCCCGACCGTGCGCACGGGGTCTGGGCCTGGAGCAGGACTCCCGGGCGAACTTGTCGTTGACCTCCGGCTTTTGCAGAGGGAGGAGAGAGGTCCCGGCCACAGCACGGGCCTGGGTCCTGCAGTAGCAGAAGGAAATCCTGGCTCTCGCTCCCCCTTGCAGCCTCCCGCCCCTGCCAGGTTCGCTCAGCGCCCTGCAGAGCTGCTCGGGAGGGGACAGGTTGTGCCTGAGGCTCCGCAGAGACCTCCTCAGCACCCCTGCCCGACAGACCCCAAGGGGAGCCTCCCAGCAGGTGCCTAGCCAGGAGGCAGATGCGCTGCGGCCTCCAAGGACCACGTAGCCGCTGGCCTGGGTGGGGCCAGGAAGTGAAAGTGGCAGGTGCCTTTATGGGTGCGAGTTCGTGTCTCTTCAATGATCCGTTTGCGCTGTGGGCGTTGCCACTGTTTCTCATCGGATGGGGAAACTGAGGTTCCAAGGGCATGAGCACATCACGTGGGGTCCCACACAGTGAGCAGTGCTGAAATGAGGTTTGAACCCCAGGCCTTCCCTTGCCGTGTGCCTGGGGGCAGAATGGGCTGGGTGGCTGCCCTTTCTCGGCACAGACGTGGGCTCCCAGAAGGTGCTCGTCCGTGTGCCCAGTGGAGGTAAACGCTCAGGGACCCATTTGGGTTACGTTTCTGCAGTGACGCCACCTGCTCGCTCAGAGCGAGGGGGGTGGGGTGGGATCAGGACCCTCACCTTGGCTTCCGTTGCTCCCCTTGTGCAGGTGAACGTCGGCATCCTCGTGGCCGTGACCAGGGTCATTTCACAGATCAGCGCTGACAACTACAAGATCCATGGGGACCCTAGTGCCTTCAAGTAAGCTGGACTCTGGGCCATCGCTGGTGGTCTCGGCCACACGCAGCTGCCCGCAGGTAGCGGGCGGGGGGCACCGGGGAGCCCTGGGCTCACATCCTTGCTTGCCTGTTACGTAGCTCCTCTGACCAGGCCCAGCCTCACTGCCCCATATGTGAAAGATGGGGGCTACTGGATGCTATCTGGGGACAGCTCCACCCCAGGGGCGAGAGGCCACCTGCGGGGGCGAAGGAGGAAGATCGCAGGTTCCGTCCTGCCTCGGCCCTGCCAGCAGCCCCCGGCTCTCCCGTCTGTAAAGGGCTGTCGCACGGAAGAAACTCCTCTTGGTGCAGCTGCCCGAGGTGCTCCCGGGCTGGTCCGTCTGCAGGAGGAGCAGGTGTCTCTGGGGAGGGACTCCACCCCCACCCCCGCTCCTTCCACACGTGACAAGGGGACCCCGACAGCCCCGGCCCAGTTAACAAGAGGCCTCAGGGAGCTTCAACTGGATGTATTCTCCCCAAGATCTTCTGTTTTGATGTTTCAATTTTTAAGAAAAAGCCAGCACGTTTTGAGACCCATTTCTCACAGCCACTCCTCTCACATACGGGTTTTCCAGGATCTGAAGATGAAGCTTAAGTGGTCCGTGATGGTTTGTTCCCAGATTCGAGGGTTTTAACTGCAGTGACTTTAAGAAAACTTGTGGCTGCGGCTTCCCCGGCAGCTGACCTGTGTGAACCGTCCTTGGCTTTCGGGGTTTGTGGCCGGGAGCTGCCAGGGCGGGGATCTCGGGCATCCGACCGGGAGGCTCAGTGTGGCCGTGTCGCACCTCCTCCCGGAGCTGCCGGACGCGTGTGAGGCACCTGTGCCTGCTCGTGCGTTTGTCCGTCACTCACTCACTCACTCGTTCAGTCAGGGGTCACGTCCCGAGAGCCCACCGGGCCCTGGTGCGGTGCCGCGCTCTGGGGTCGCGGGGACGAGGCCCCAGCCCAGCCGTGGGGGAGCTCGCGGTCTAGTGAGGAAGCGGACGTGTGGTCACCGTGCCCAGTTAGGAGGGGCAGGCAGCCGCCGAACTGAGCGCACAGCTCACGTCTGTCTCCGGGCTGCCCGCTGAGGCCCTGGGACAGAGGCCCTGGTGTGCAAAGCTGGCTGTTTCAGAGGTCGGGGAGACAGTGCGCTATGTCAGGACACCTCGGGGTCAGACGTTGGTCTGGCCGGCGCTCGGTGGGCGCTGACTCCGTGCAAGCTCCGCCCCGGGCTTGCAGACGCGGGAGGGACCACGTGCCTTCATCACGGAGCCCACATTCCGAGAAGGAGCCTGCGAGGCTGATGCGGGGCGTGCCTCCCACCCCGCTGGGTCCGCCCGGCCGGGGCCCGGCGCTGCTCTCCGCCGTGGGTGCCCGGGATCGGCGTTCCCATCGGATCGGGGTGGTCAGCGAGGGTGTCCAGAGGGCGCGCCGGCTGCCGGGTGCGGAGCGCCGGCGGCAGGGGAGCCGTAGGGGAGCTGCCGGCAGGGGAGCCGTAGGGGAGCTGCCGGCTGGGTGGGGACCCCGTCTCGGGTCCCGAGCGGTCAGCTCCTCACCCAAGATTACCCGCCGGGCGGAGCCCAGGCCCGGCCCCCAGCAGGGCCGTGTCCGCTCCCGCTCAAAGGCCTCCGGTCGAGAGGCCGGTCCCTTAGACCCACCGTCACCTACCCGCCCCCACTAGAGTGGCCGCGTCCATCTACTTCTCTCTTAGGTTGACGGCGAAAGCTGTGGCCGTGCTGCTGCCCATCCTGGGAACCTCGTGGGTCTTCGGCGTGCTCGCTGTCAACAGCCAGGCCGTGGTCTTCCAGTACATGTTTGCCGTTCTCAACTCCCTGCAGGTGAGAGCCTGCGGACTCCCGGGGGAGGCCGGCCGCCGCGTGAGCGGATGTGCGCGGCAGGCTGCCACCGGGGCGGGAGGGAGACCCCCTCTCTGTTCTTGCCACACCCCCTGGGGGCCCACGGCGTGAGCCTGCCCCACGGCCGGGCGCAGAGGCGTCGATGGGGCACACGCCGGGCGCCCAGCACGCGGGGCCCGTGGGGTCGCCACCCAGTTCATCCCGCTGGTGGCTGGGACTGGCGAGAGGCACACTCAAGCCTGAGAGGGAAGACGGCAGCCTGCGGGCAGCTCTGGAAAGGGGGCCGGGCGTGGGGAGGCGGCGACGGCGTGTATCTCGGGTCTGGGTTCACACGTGTCCCCTGCGTGGACGGGCAGGGAAGGGTCAGCAGCCTGGAAACCTGAGGCTTAGGGTGCTCAGACCTGCGTCCCCAGACACACAGCCCCCCCCCCCCCCAGAGGAAGGGTGGAAATGGGTCCCCACCGCCACCCACAGCCCACACGGCCGAGCCGAAGGCTGGATCCTGGCAGCCGCGAGCACGGCCCACCGGCCCTCGCTGTGCAGTCACACCGCGTCCGGGTCTTCCTGACCGGGGACCGCATCTCACGGACGAGCGTCAGGCTTCCAATTTGTAACAAGCTTCCGCCCGTCGTCTCCCTGTGGTTGTTCACAGAAGAACGTGACCGGTTTGGCTGGCTGTAGCCCTTACACGCCCTGGGTCCTGGGCTGCCTCCCCCATTCAACGAGAACGGGCCCCAGTAATGGGGCTGCTTCAGCGCTGAATGAGATGACTCGTGTGAGGGGTCGCCTAGCGCTGGACACGTAGCAGCTGTCTCCGGGGCTTGGGGGACATCCTCATTCTCGTGCCTGTTTTGTTGTTATCATCGTGCTGAGATGAGGACACCACGGCTCAGTTTAAGGAATTGTCTGATGTCCATGCCGTCGTCCTTTCCCAGCATTTCTGCTCTTTCCCGGGTCCACCCTGTCTGGGAATCCACCTCTGTAGACGCCTTCGCCCAAACAGCGTGGCCGTCACGCTGGTGCCCGCCTCTAGGTTAGATTTCAGGGTGGGACCCGGGACGCCCCTCCATCCTCGGGTGCTCCAAACCATAGCGTCGGGATTGGCACACAGCTCACCTACAGGCTTCCTGGCACTGAGCCGTGCCAGGACCTCTCCAGAGCCCATGTGGCCTTGGGAGGAAGCCCTGGAAAGTGCCGCGATAAAACGCAAGGGCCCTAATCCTGTGTTCTCCCCTTCCTCCCCAGGGGTTTTTCATCTTCCTTTTCCATTGTCTCCTGAATTCAGAGGTATGTCTACTCTACTTCCTGATGTTACGAAGCAGGCTATTCATTTCTGAAAGGGCACGGGGCGCAGGAACCGTCTTGCCCCGTCAGGCCGGTGTCTGGGAACGTAACCCCGGACAGGCTTTGGTAGGGGCGACAAGTTGTGTGCAGTGGGGCTGCTTTCCGTCAGCCCTTCTCTCGACTTCTGGCTGCTGAGCAACACTCAGTGTCCCCCTCCTGGTGTCAGGAGGGCCCTGCCGGCTCTGCGGAGGGCAGGGGGGATGGGGACAGTGGAGGCAGCCGAACCGTACGCCCTGGACCTGCTCGCTGCTGCCTGGCACGTCAGGGACAGTAAGATGCAGGTGGCCTCCCAGCAGTCCTCCCCGAACGCATCTGGGGTGTAAGAAGGAGGCCTCGAGACCACGGGGTTTGGGGGGACTGTGTCACAGGCCCTCCGCAGGCCCTGGGGCAGCTGGGGTGGGCTCGCTCTCAGTACGGCGTGGGCGTTGCACCTGCCGTGCACTTGGCCTCGGGGAGGGGAGAGGCTCCAGGCCTTGTCCCTCAGGATCCGTACTTGTACCAGGCAGAGGTCCCACCCCACCCGGGTGCTCTGCAGAGGGTCCGTTTGTACAGGGCTGGGTCGGGCAGCGAGGGAGGGGAGCTGGGGGAGGGGCGGGGGGGTCGCTGAGGATGATGGCGACCGGTGGGGGAGGGCTCACATGATTGCCAAGACCAGGGAGCAGCCCGGCAGAGCCCGAAACTGTGGCCCACCAGGTGGGAAGGCCACGCGCAGCCTTCCCTGCGTCTGTTGGCTTTTCGTCTCCATTGTTTCTGCTGCCGTCACACTCTGCCCCCTCCACCACTCCTTGTTGAGTGTGTCCCGTGCCCCGTGCAGCACCGTGACGAGGCCGGCAGGGGCCGGGCCGGATCCAGCTCTCTCCCTGTGCGGCCCTGGCACGGCGATGGGGACGAGGTCCGCGCCTGCCACATGAGGCAGAGTCTGGACCTGATGCTTCCAGACCCTGCCCGTGCCCTGCAGCTGGTGTCCCGGGGCTCTCTTCCGGCACGAGCTGCTAGGGACCTCTGAGAAAGATCTCTTACTGTTGCTGTTCCCACCACCGAAATTGCTCCTAACCAGTCCGCCGTCTGCCTTCGAAGGTGAGGGCCGCCTTCAAGCACAAAACCAAGGTCTGGACCCTGACGAGTAGCTCCAACCGCAACACTAACGCGAAGCCCTTCAGCTCTGACATCGTAAGTGCCACGCGGCGTCCCGTCCGCGCCCCCGCTTCTCGCTTCGATCCTGTCCCGAGCGCCTGCACCCCTACCGCGTGGACCCGCAGGCGCTCGTCTGCTGCGCTGTCCCCGTTACCTGGAGGGCCGAGGCGGCTTCCGGCTGCGCTGAGCTCACCAGGCCCCTGCCCTCGCGGGCCTCCGAGACCCAGAGCCCCCGGCGCGCCTCTCGTCCCTTCCCCGAGCCTGTTCTCGGCAGGGCCACGTCGTGCAGGTGGCTGCCCGTGCGGGTCGTGGCGGCGAGGCCCGGGCACCGGCGGTTCTTGCTCAGCCTGCTCACGCCTGACGTGGCCTGCAGGCTGCGTGGGCTCTGGGTGACGTGATGCCCACAGCGGGGTCCTCCGTCCTGGTGGTGTCACGCAACCTCCTCTCCTGCCCGTTTCCCCGGGGGCAGTGCTTCTGTGTTGCGTCAGGAGGACGGAAGGATCAGCTGACCGGGAGGCGGGCCCCCGGGCATTCTGCTGGTGTCCCAGGGAGGCAGGACGGTCACCAGGCACAGCCCAGCCATCAGGGGTCTCCTTCCTCTGCAGACGCCCAAGGACCGGGGTCTTGGCTCTCGGGGCTCTCGACAAGCCTGTCCTCTCAACACCGGGCTCCTTCGCCTCCCGCGGAGATGCAGGCAGGGCCACCGGGCGCCTGGGGCACATGTCGGGCGTTCTCATGGCGCCACCACCTCCGAGCTGAGCTCAGGGGTCCCGTCCTCGGGAAGAGCCTCCCGGGTGGTGCGGAGTAATGGCACCCCCGGTGCGGTGTTGCGCTGCCTCCGTCTGCACCGTTTTGCTTATTTGTGCGAGCATGACGTTGTCTGCCTCCCACGGGGTGCACACCCCCGGGAACAAGGACCCGGTTGGCTCTGCTCGCTGCCGTGACCCCGCAGCCTCCGGCAGCAACGAGGTGTGCTCGGTAAACGCACGTGGAGAGCGCAGGGCCGGGCGGGCGCGCGGCAGAGGGCGCACGCCAGCCCCCAGACGCAGGGCCGAGGAGCCCGGGCGGAAGGCGGAGAGCAGTGTGGCCTCGGAGTTCAGGGTCCTCTTCCTCGGGGAGCACGGGGGCCCGGCGGGTTCGAGGGGAGCCTCACGCAGCTTTCCGGCCCGGCGGTTCCGCGCCCGCCGGGACTGGTTTCCCATCGTGGGGCAGGGTCTTCTCAGCTCACTCCTTTGTGGTTTGCAGATGAACGGGACCCGGCCGGGCACAGTGTCCACCAGGCTCAGCCCCTGGGACAAGAGCAGCCAATCTGCACACCGTGTGGACCTGTCTACCGTGTGAGCAGGGAGGCTGCAGCCGCCGTCCTGCTGCTCAGATCACAACCGCAGACGAACCACGAGAAGCCCTCTGCCTTCACCACGAGACCCTCTCCTCGCTGCTGTCTGGATGTGGGGGTCGTGGCCCCCGGGACAGGCTTCCTTGCCTCCCACCCGCCCCGTGTGACAGAGCCCACCGCCGGTCCCGCAGCCCTCCCGGCTCTGGTCCTCCTGTGGCCGAGCGACTGTCCCCCGGGGCACCTGCCGTGGGCGCACAGGCCCCAGGGCCTGCCGCACCAGGAGGGCGGGTTAGCCTGGGAGCCACGATGGGGCCTCGGGACCAAAGGGGAGGGTCCCGCGGGGAGGCGGAAGCCCCCAGAGGGTCAGGCAGAGGCGGACGGGCCGTGTGGGCAGCGTGGGAAATGTCCTCGGCCTGCTGAATCAGCCGCAACAAGCTCCGAGGAGCCAGCGCCAGCTGAGGGGGGCCCCTCACGCTCCGGCCGTGCCACCCCTGCCAGGCCTCTGCGGGGCCGGGGCTTTGGGCTGGGGTCTCTGGCCGCTCAGGCCCGGCCGCGGGCGAAGAGCCAGGTGGGCCGCTGCTGGGAGTGCTCCGGTCCCTCTCGAGGTCGGCCTTGACGTGGGCCGCGCCGTGAGCACCCGAGCCTTCCCCGCGCCCGCGGCCCCCGGGAGCTGGCTGCCGGCCTGCGGTTGGCTTCCCGCGGCCCGGCTTCCCGGAGCTGCTTCCTGGTCACTCACAGACCCCTGTCTGTGTTTAGCGGGCAGACGCGGTGGCGGGTGGTGCGGCGGGTTCCGCGTTGCTGCGACGGCAACCACACCTCGCCGCCCGCACGGCCACCCGAGCCAGGACCCGGGGACGGTGGCCTGACGGTGGCCTGGTCTTCCTGTTGCTGTTGCCTTGCAGACTGGGACTCGGCCCCGTAGGAGATGGGAGCGACCCTTACCCCTCCACGCGCGGGCAGGGTCCTTGACCCTAGATGTGAACCCAGACGCCACCGAATATTCGGAAGCAGGCTGTGACCACTGGCTGTGACCGTGGCGTCAGCACTAAGGGTCTGTGAGATGCGTGGGTGAGAAGTTCAAACCCGTAGCTGATACTGGAAAATCTTCCTGTAAAACTGTGACCGTGGTAGCATTAAGCCCTTCCCGCCCCGTGTGCCCACTGGGTCTCGGAGTGAATTTTCTCCATGGTTCTGTGGACCTTCTCCATCTTGGTCGGGTGCCTTCCTAATGTAACGCGCGCCCCCGTCACGGTGGGCGCAGCAGTCACCCACAGGCGTCTCCTGCGTGGGGAGGGGCTGGACACAGAGCCACGTGTCGACCGCAGGGAATCTTTGTTCTTCCGTCCCAGTGAGGCCCCGGGCGCAGCAGCGACTCGGCAAAGGGTGACGATGTCCATTACCTTCTGTGCAGCCCCTGGGGACGGGCTGGGGTGTCGACCGCCACAGAGACCCCGTGTGTAGTGAGAAGTCCGAGCGTGCCCAGCCCCTGCCCAGGCTTCTCCTCGTGACTCCAGAAACCAGATCGCTTGTAACTCGCGGGCATCCTTGTCAGGCCCGTGAGCACCTAGAAGTGAGAACACTGTATCCTAAGGTCTACACTTGGATTTTTGTTTCTTTTGTTTCTGGTGAAGCAAATCAAGTAAGGAACCGTCTTCGCTTTAGATGGATTTCTTTTGTTTTAAACTCAGCATATTCGCTCTACATAGCTAATCTATCAAGGGAAGTAATGAACAAATTTTTATTTCTAATGAAGGAAAGCAGTGCACTTTATTTATAGGCTATAGATTTCGGCTTTTGCGGTGCTTTATTATCTACACGTAATTTGGCCAAAGATAAGAAATTGGAAAGGACAGTGTGTTTAGAGTAGTTTATGGCACAGGAAAGACGATGGATGCCACTGAGGAGTGAAAATATGTTGTAATTTTTATGAAATAAAATCTTAATGTCCTTAAGATAAAGTGTGGTCCTAAGGTCTTTTGCTTGTGGGAGATGAGCGGGACTGAGTCTCATGACAGAAATCTGTAGAGAGACACGTGGGTGAAATCTTGCCCTGGGATTCACTCACCGGTTACTTATTCAGTGCCTACTGTGTACTGTGTGCCCGGCACGTCCTAGCTCTGGGGACACTGTGGTGGATGACATCCCGGGGCTCTTGGGAGCCTCCCTCCCGAGGGCGGGCCAGGGGGACAGGCCCCGGCCACGGGGCAGGGGGTGGGGGGGCAGTGGGGAGAGGGTCCGTGCAGCCCCGTGTAGACGTGTGCTGGGTGTGGGAGCTCCGGCCACCGCCGGCCACCCGGCCCCGCGCATTCACTTTCCCACGGTGTTTGCAGGGATGACAGACGTACCCCGCTCGGCCCTACGTCGTATCTGCTGCGCAGCCATCCGCTTTTGAACTTCTCAACCACCTTCCGTATCGCTGCGTCGCGTTCATGATTACAGTTGTAATGGGTATGAGTAAAACATCCAGTTACATGCAGCGTTTTACCAGATCCTTGAATTGTCTTGGGATTTCCACGCTTCGGTGTTCTATACGGTTTGTATGCGTGTGACGTTACTGTTTTGATAGACTTTCTGTCTCCGTGCGTAGGTAGGTGCGTCAGTAGATGGAAACTGATGTCTTTGATGTTGTGCTTATGGCCTTTTTTTCTCATCTTGACTGTTTTCCAGGTTAAAATTTCACAGTGGGGTTTCTGCGTCAAAACGGAAATAATTCCGTGGCTCTTGAAACGTTTTTCCAGATTGTTACCAAGATAGGTACCGGGGTCAGCGCTCAACACCAGTGAGAAGTTATTGATGACTCTTGTTTTTTTTGTTTTCAACTATTTTACCAGCAAGGCGTGTTTGTCGTCAGTATTTTTGTTGCCAGTTTAATACGTGTGAACGTGTCCTAATCTGCATCTCTCTGGTCCCTGCTGAGAGCTTTTCACGAGCCTTTACTTCCTTTCCCTCCTCCCGGAAGGGAGCTGATAATTGGGAACACACAGGGCGAGTAAAATCACGTATTTGCCGTGTAACTGTCTCACTTGGGTGCTGGGCGTCCCTGTCCCAGCCTCCTGTGGGGGGTGTGCCCTGTGATGGACACGGCCCCGGGCACCACAGAGGCCTCCTGCTCTCGGACTGAGCTCAGCCCGCGGCCATCCTGAAAATGCCTCGCTGCTTCTTGGGGTACCGCATCCACACGGTGGGCACGCTTCCTGCTCGCTCCACCCGCCCTGATAGGGAGGCAGGTGCGGTGGGTGGGCCGAGGGCCCCCCCAAGGCGGCTCCAAGGAGGGTCTCGAGGCCCCCTGGTCACACCTCCTCCCGCGGGAGCCCCAGAGGCGTCGCGCAGCGGCCTCCTCGTACTCACGCGGCTCCCGCGGAGTCCGCCCCCGCAGGTCTGTATCTGGCTGGGCGCAGATCGGCCTTGACAGCATCTCCCGCCACGTTTAGGCGGTTCGGCCGTGAGGGCTGAGGTCGAGGGATGGGGGGGTGCTCCGTTCACGGCGTGGGACCGTTCCCTACTTTTAGAAAACGGTTTTGTGCGTTTTTGTCGGGGGATGGTTGACGTACAGCACCCTGTCGGCTGCAGGTGCTGATCACGAAGTTTGATGCTCGTGCACGGTGTGAAGCGGTCCCCACAACGAGCCTGCGCTGACGTCACCAGACACGGTTGCAGATGCTGCGACGAGGTGTCAATAGCCATGCGTGAAAACACCCGCCACGCGGTCTGTTCCGCCCGGGACCGCTCCGTTTTGCGAGTGCGGGTTTGTACCCCCCGACCCCCTCACCCACTGCACTGCCCCCCGCTCCTGCCCCCAGCAGCCAGCAGTCCACTCCGCTTCTGCGCGTCGGCCTTCTCCTATTCTCCACGCGAGGGAGGTCTTGCAGCCTCTGTCTTCCTCCGCCCGACTTCTCGGCGCACGACTCCCTCCCGGCTCTCCGGGTCGTCCCAGATGGCCAGCACCCCAGTGTGTGCACCACCTTTTCTCTCTCTACTCTTCGTTGACGAGGGTTTCGTATCCTGCAGCCTTACCAGATTCCTTATTAGTCCTGTTCGGCGACTTTCCCGCGTACAGGGTTTTCTGTGCATGACATCACGTCGTCTACACACGGAGGTGATGTCACCTCCCCTGTAGGATTTGGGTGCCTTTTACCCTCTTTTCCTGCCTGACCGAATGGCCAGGGCCCTGAGCTCCGTGCTGACGGGAGGTGGGGACAGGCTCCCTTTCTCGCCCCTGATACGCAAGGCGAAGTTTTCACCTGCGGGCTCGTCACGTGAGGACTTTATTATGCTGAGAGTTTTCTTGATCGTGAGAGGACGTTGACTTCTGTGCACGCTGTTCCTGCAACTGTCCACAGGGCATCGGATTCTCTTCGTTCGTCCTGTTGGTGCGGCGTGGCACGTTTTTTGGTGCGCATGTGTTGAACCATCCAGGGTGGTTTTAGTGAGTCGCTCGCTGGTGTTCTGAGAATTTCCGCATCCACGTCCGTCAGGGGTATCGGCCTGCGGCTTTCCTGGAGTGTCCTTGTCTGGCTTGGTTATCAGGGTGACGCTGGCCTGGTAACCGAAGGCCAGGGGTGTTCCCTGCTTTTCAGTTTGCTAGAAGAGCTTGAGAAGGGTTGGTGCTAATTTTTTTATATGCTTGCTATGCCTTCGCTCGATCCCGCAAAGCACGGGCCAAGCGCCGAGAGCCTCCCTTCTGCTCTCCCGGGGCAGCGTCACTTGCTCGGAAGTGTGTGGTTTCTCCGGAGAGCGCACGGGGAACCGGCCACGGGTGCTTGTGTGCGTGGTGAGCTGCGCGGTGTTGGGGGCTCCTGGGGCGAGTCTGGGGACCACGGTCCAGCTTCCTCACAGAGTCTGCAGCGCGCTCAGTGGCGACTCTGCCCTTCGGATGTGCTCCGAGAGCCCCGGCTGCGTCGTCCCGGCTGCCGCCTGCCGTCCAGTCCCACAGCCACCTCGTACTCCGGGCGGGATGGGGAGTGCGCGTCTGGCAGTGTCCGTGCGGCCGGGGAAGCCGGCCCGCACTCACACACCCTCGTCCCCGGGAGGAATCACAGGCCAGAGGGTCCCGGGCGGCAAGCCGGGCCAGGCCAGCCGGGCCACTCTGGGGAAGGGGGTGTGAGCGGCGAGAAGCTGCTTCTCCACCCTCTGCCGTGCACTTGCCGAGTGTCTGGACTCCCGTGCCTCCACGAGCGCTGTCCTCCGTGGGCGACTGTCTACAGTGGTGTCCCTTGGGCAGAGGGTGGTAGAAAACTCGGTCCGCCGTGAGGACGGTGTGTCGCCCCCACCTCCCCTCCCCCCCGCCCCGAGCAAATCGACGGATCAGTTTTATCTTTTGTCGGTTGTACTTCTGGCGTCGGGCCGAAGAAATCTTCAACAAATCCCAGATTGAAAAGATTCCCCTGTATTTTCTTCTAAATACGTAATGGTTTGCCTTTAAATTTAAACATAGGGTCCTTTTAAAATTGAGTTTTGTATACTGTCGGAGGTTTGCATCGAGACTCGTTCTTGTCCGTGGAGACCCTCGTGGCCTCCAGTGGCCCCAGCCCCATCTGTCTGGGGGGCTGTCCATTGACCGCGGGGCGGTCTTCGCTCCGTCGTCCAAGGTCAGTTGACCGCTGTGTTTGTGAGGTTCTAGTTCCGGGATCTCGACTCCGTCCCTTCCTTCATCTGTTGGTCTGTCTTTTCCTTCCGACACCGTGCTGTCTTGACGACTGTGGTTTTGTGGTTAAGTCTAGAAATCAGGAAGTGAGTCCCCCAACGGGGGTTTTCTCTCTCACTGTTGTGGCCGTTCCAGATATTTTGCCTTTCCCTATAAGTTGTAGAGCCAGTCTGTCGAGATCCACAAAATAGCTCGCTGGGATACTGATTGGGCGTGTGGTCAATCTATAGATCGATCCTGAACAATTGACATCTTTGTGATATTGGGTCTTTCAACACATAACTCTGGAGTATCTCTCCATTTACACCTTTAGAATTGCTACAATTGCATCTTTAAACGTTTGGTAGAATGCAGGCTTTCAACTTCCCATAGATATTTTAACTGATTTCTAAAGTAATTTTTCAAGCACACCGATCCTCTCCTGGGCTGCGGCTAACCTGCTGGTGAGCCCATGACAGGCACCCTTTGTTTCCCTCAAAGGGTGTTTGATTTCCAGCATTTTATGTTGGTTCTTTCTTGGAGTTCCCATCTCTCTGCTTCCATTGCCTGTCTGCTTTTGTACACTGTCTACTCTTTCCGTTACAGCTCTTAACATCGGTCACAGTTATTTAAAATTCCCCGCCTGATGATTTCATCGCCACCTGTGCAGTGCGTGAATCTGGTTCTGGTGCTTTTTTCTTCCGTGATTTTTTGGCCCGCCCTGCCGTGTTGCTGTCATTCAAAGCTGTCCGTGTCTACGTTGGGTGTTAGGAACCAAGGTAGGCGGGACATCAGCGGGAGGGTTTGTGCCGTCCGGCCGGGAATGGGGCCGTGTTGAAAATTTGCCACGGCCGCAGATGCCCAAGGCGTTAAGTTCCTCCGTGGTCCTTGTTTTGGTCTTTGCTCCAGGCCATGGACCTTCCCTGTGCGCTCCTCGGAGAGCAGCTCTCTCAGCTGTGAGCCTCGGGCACCCTCTGGACCTCTAGCCACGGTGGTACCACGTGGGGCGGGGGATCCGCTCTGTAATTTTATGACACAGATTCATCTTTTACCGGGTCTGTGTCTACGATGGTAGCCCTCAGCAGTGTTCCTCCGGTGGGCAGGCACTTCCCCCTCTCTGGGGACACAGGCAGACCAGGGGGCCCGGAGAGGGGGCGAGGTGCCCGCCCCCAGAAAGGTTAGAGCTCTGATACGGTCCTTGCCCCGCGGGGTAGGAACGTGATGATGACGGGGTGGGTATGAGCCGTGGCCCCTGGCACCCAGCAAGGCGTGCTTCGGCTGCGAGGAGAAGCATTTCTCTCCTCCGGCCCCGGACCTCACGGCCTCTCTGGAGACGCACGGGCCTGAGGAGGGGGCACCAGCAGGCAGGCTCTCAGCGGCGGTGCCCGGGTATCTGGTCCTCCCTCCTGGGGACTTTGGTGCCACATGAACTCCCTGGAACTTGGACTTAGCTCTGGAAAGAAGGTGGAAATGAAGGCACATGATCCCCGAGTCACCGAGTTGTCACCTGGCAGGATGGAATCTGAAACAAAGGCTCAGTTTCTCCATGTCTGTGTGTGGATGAGTCCTGGGTCCCCGACCCTTTGGTTGAATTTTATCCTGTAGAACAAGGGAGCAGTGGCGGGGACTTGAACTTTTTCTCCACACGTCAGCGCGCGGCACGGGGTCTCGGCCAGCACCGACCCTGCGCCTTCCTTCCTGGGATGGCCTTGAGTTTTGTGGATGTCCCTCTCCCACGTGACTCAGGGAAGGGTGACCCCGGCCCCAGCTCAGGAATGAAACCCGATCGCCATAAAATGGGCTTTGTGGTCCGTTCTCCTTTCCAGGGACTGGTTTACACAAAGGCATGGGAGGTACCTCAGCCGGTGACAAGTGAAGGGACACGGGCCCCTGCCCAGGAAGCCTGGAACCACGGGGTGACACAGGTTGCTGGGGTCCCTGTGACGGCGGTAGGAGGACACAGGTTGCTGGGGTCCCTGATGGCAAATGGAGCTGCTTCTGGACCCGTCTTGGAGCCGCTGCTGGGAGAGAAGTTTCCTCCTCCCTCGGGCCAGAGAGTTTTCTGTTGTTCGCACCGGAGGGCCCCTGGCATCCCTGGTTGGCAGGAGGGGCCCCATGTGCCTCTGCCTCGTGTTTGGGGCCGAAGGGCTGTGAGGGCCAGCCCTGGGGGACGCCGCCTGCTGCCCTCCTGTCCCCCGGCTGACGTGTGGCTCTCCCTCCCCAGCAGGCGTCCTCACGGGAGGGTTAATGAAGGAGGTTAACGGGCCTAATGGAGTCTGTCCAGATAAACGAGAGAGGGGCCTGACCCCTGCAAGCTATGGGGACTGTTCCCGTCACTGGAGGTCCTGGGGCCCCCTCCGCTTCTATTAGGTGAACAAGCTGTGTTTGTCCGTTTGCAAACCACTCTGTCCCTCTGTTCTCCAGGTTTTCCAGATCTCCGGGTTTCCAGAGATTTCTCCTCAGTGAGTCGACTTTCTTCTCTCCCTGAGGGGTCCTCCAGATGACCCCGGGCAGGCTCTCTCCCCATGTGGGGGCGGGGAGCACCGGGCCCCCAGGACGCTCACGCCTGGCCCTGCCCGGAGAACCACTGTGCCTTCCCAGCGCCCATCCTGGGACGCGGGCCGTGGCTGCCGTGGCTCTGCGTGAAGCTGCTCCCCGAGCCCGGAGGTGGCCGGGGAAGGTCGGGAGGGCGGGGTCAGATGAGGACGGCGGCCTGCCCGTCCCAGGCAGCTGGAACGTGGATGTGGGGGCTGGAGCTCATGCAGCCTGCTTCAACATGAGGAGGAACCAGATGTTGAGAAATTCCTAGAAACAAGACAGACGAGTGTTCTTTCGCGAGTGAGAAGTCACTTCTGTCTTGCCTAGGCTCCCGTGGACTGTGGTTTCCCGCGGCTCGGGGCTGACGCGCCCCCCTGGCGGGTGCAGCCCCACCAGGACGTGTCCTGCCCCTCCCCCGTGCTGTGCTGACTGCGGACTGCACCCGCCCTGGCCTTGGCTCAGCCCCGGGCCCCTCAGGGCAGGGTGGGCTGGGGCTGGCCTCCTCGAAGATGCTAGGCCGGGGCCCAGGGTCTGCCTCTCCGAGGGGCTCCCAGGGCGTGCCGGGCCGCACCGGGGGCAGCAGGGGCTTGGAACTCACCTGCCTGCTGGGGTCCCAGCCCAGGTGTTCTCACCTCCTGTCTGCGCCCCCCGCCGCCCCCTGCCTGCGAGAACAGCCCCCAGAGAAAAGCAGTGGGCAGAGAGGGTTCTGATGTGGACAGGCCCGGCTCACGGGGAGGGCGGGCTCGGCCGTCGTCGTGGGTCCTGGAGGCCCCTCGTTACTCTTCGGTCTCGAGTGACAGAGATGTTTTACCTCCCGCTCCTGGCCGCTCCGGCCAGCTTCCTGTCGCGGCGCCGCCTCGCACCTGTAAGACAGGACGCTGGGCGTCAGCGGGCGATGCCTGGAAGCGGCCCAGGACGGGCCCAGGGGATGCATTACCGGCCGGGCCGGTGGGTTTCCAGGCTGCTGGGTTAAGATCGGCTTCATTTGTCTTTTCTGATGCTCGGCTGGCGACGGGAGGCTGCGGGCAGGGGGCGGACGGCCCGCACTCCCGCCCCGCCTGGAACACTGGGATTGCCGAGTGGAGGCGTCGTGAGTCCCTCCTGAGCAGAGCGTGTGACTTCCTCAGGGAGACCTCCAGAGCCCTCTGCCCTCTGGTGTGGTGGCAGCAGCCTGGGTCCTGGAGCTAAGCCGAGGTCCTGGGGAAAGTGGTCAGGGAGTGAGGAGCAGGGCCAGGGTGGGAACCGGGTGGGCAGAGAGAAGTTACAGGAGACACGGGGGGCCGGGCCGGCGGGGCCAGGTCACGGCAGAGCTGGGGGACCCAAACTTAGAGACGTGGGATGGGGCAGTGAGCCGCAGAGACAAGGCACGAATGAGCCTACACAAAAGGGCTCTGCTGCAGACACGTGGATTCTGCCAAAGAACATTCCAAAATTGGGGAAAAGCCAGTGAATTCTTGTCGCCATACTCTCTGAACTCTTCCTCGGGGAGCCCCAGGGCAAAGGGCTGCGACTGTTTCCAGAATTTTGATCTCCCCAAACTCCAGATGCCCTCGGGGGGTCTTGTCAGGTCGGCCTAGGAGGTGGGAGAACCCCGCCTTCTTGTCTGTCAGTGGCGGATTATTCAAGGAGCGCCGCTCATTTCTGGTAGTGTGTCCGCACGCTGTCCCATCTAATTCCATTGGATGTCTCGCTTTCAGCCCCATGTGACTTTATCAGAGGTTCCTCGTAGGAATCAACTCTTTATGCCTGGTCGCCACCTGATGAGCCCATGCCAGAATCTTCTGTGCTTTGTGAGGTGGTGGGCGTGCACTTCTAAACAGAAACCAGCTTTTACAGCTTTACGTCTGTGCCTCCCCGAGAGTCGTCAGAGCTTTTCCGGCTGGAGCCCTAACCGCTCTCTTCAGAGGTGCACACGGCAGGAAGCAGGTGAGGCAGGCGCTCGGTGTAGACATGGGGGGGCTGAGGACCAGCACGGGACAGCAGGATGGTGGGAGGGGGGCTGGCTAGCAGGTGGGGCCACGCAGGAGGCAGGACAGAGTCTCGCAGCGGGGTGCAAAGTGAGTGGGGGACATTGGATCTGATCTTGGGAATGTGGGTCCTGCGGGGGACGCACTGGGCTGTGTGTCAGACCCAGCACTTCCCAGGCGGAGACCGTAAACTTGAAGAACACCGGCTGGGCAGGACTTAGAGGTGTCAGCACTTAAGCAGCTTGGCTGGGCGGCCAGTGCTTAGCGAGGGAGGAGATTCACATGCGGTTCGGTTCCTGGACGTTCTTGCTCGGTCGGGGCTGGCCGAGCCCGTCCCACGTGGCGGCTGTGCTGGCTGGCGCTGGGCAGACAGACACCCCTTCACCAGGTGCGCTGCCCCCCGTCCATTGTGTCTCCAAACCACCTGTCTGAGGGTGTCCCAAGAGGTCAACTTTGCATCCATTGGAAATTGAAGACTGCTCTTGACCTTGAGAAGGTTTGAGCCCCGGGTGGGAGGAGGGCGACGGACAGAGGAGCAGTTCAGCAAATCACAGCATCCCGTCGGGGAAACGGGGTAGGAGAACCCCGAGCCAAGGCTGTGGAGGTGTGGCTGGCAGAAGGATGTCCCCGAAGGTGTCCACACTCGATCCTCAGGACCTGTGACCGTGTCCTTTTACAGGGGACAAGGCACTCTGTCCACGGATGAAGTTACCCATCTTGAGATGGGGACGGTGTTCTGGATCCCCCGTGTGGGGCCTGGAACGGGGGACCTTTCCCGGCTGGCGGGGGACCAGACAGAAGGAGGAGGACAGGCTTGCAACGTCAGAGGGGCTCTGAAGGGGGAGCGAGGGGCCCCTCTCGGAGGAAAGGCCCCCGGCTGACCGCCCAAAGGACACGGGGTCAGCCCTACGACCCCAGGAGCCACCAACAACCCCGCGTGAGCGAGCAAGCGGGTCCTGCTCCACAGCCCCAGAAAGAAGCGCAGCCAGACGGTCCCCTGACTGTAGCCCAGGGAGCCCACATCAGACCTGTCACCTGCACGACTGGGACGGAAGAAATTCGCGTCGTCCGAGCCGCTGACTGTAGTAACTCGTTAGGTCAGCGGCAGGAGACCCAGAAGAAGGTTCAGCTGGCACTGACCGGAAGGTGCCCCACCTGACGCCAGGTGTGTGCGCAGGTGCTGGGGTGGACGTGTTGTGGGGTCGGGACACAGGAGGGCGAGGTGAGCAGGGCGGGTGTGCGGTCCGAGAGGCCATCGGCACTGTCAAGAGTCGCCCGCGGACGTGATCGGGTCACAACCCAGGATCAGGGCGGCCCCAGGCCCGGACCCGCAAGCAGCATCCGGGCGGGACGTGAGGAGCGGCCCTGAGAGGTGACGTCCGACGGCTGATACAGGACGTGCCGGGCGACGTGTGGGTACAACGGACGCGTCAGACGTGCGGCTCCAGGACGTGAGTGCGCCCTGCGCCGCTGACCGATGACGTCACACGTGGGGATCCGGGACGTGACGTGCGCCGCGCGGCTCCGACAGACGACGTGGGACCGTGAGATACGGGAAGCGACGGGGGCCGCGTGGATACAGCAGATGACGTCAGACCTGCGGCTCTAGAACAGGACTTGGGACGTGCGGCTCTGGCAGATGACATCGACGGGCTGATACGGGAGGAGACGTGCGCCCTGCGCCTGGGACAGATGACGTCACACGTGGGGATCTGAGACCTGACGTGCCAGACGTGCTGATATCACAGATGGGGACACCCGTGGGGATCCCGGACGTGACGTGCGCCCCGCGGCTCTGATGACCACGACGTCGGAGAGCCGCACCCCGAGCCGCGTCCCCGCAGGATGCCCATCCAGCCCGAGCGGCCGGGAGGTCCCCGCGCGGAGCCCCCTTCCCCTCCCGGGCCGAACTCCTCCTTCGCGGCCGGTCCGCAGAGTCCCCTCCGCGCCAGCACCGCCCGGGGCAGGTGTTCCCCGCCACCCCCCACGTCCCCCCCTCAGAGCGGGTCTCCGGGCGGCAGGTCCAGACCCGGTTCGGCCGGCGGGCCCGTGTCGGACGGACCGGGGGACGGGGCGGCGGCCCCGGGGGAGGCGGTGCCCGCACCCTTCCTCTGCCTGAGCACACGTCCTCCGACGGAGCCCGAGGGCCATCGCCAGGCCCCAGAGGAGGGGCCCCGACGTGCCCGGGGCGACGTGGTCCCCGCCGGTGTCATCTGCCAGCCGCCGCCGCGGGGAGGCCCGCGTGTGCCAGGGAGGCAGATGGTTCTCTCCTCTGCCTAACGGGCCTCCTGGCAGCTGGGCCAGCTCAGGGGCAGGAGCAGCAGGTGTTTTCCTGCCCTGCGCATCAGCAGGGAGCAAGTCCCGCCCCCGCCCCGCCCCGCCCCCCAGGGAGGTGCCGCCTCCTGCCCTCCCCCCAGCTGGACCGCCCAGCGCGGGGGGGGGGGGGGGGGTCCCCCTGGGCCGCAGCCGGAGCCACAGAGCAGAGGCCCAGTGGCTGGGAGAGAAGGGCTGGCTTCCTCCACCCCGAGGACCGGCCCCGTGTCCCAGGAGGGAGCGGCGGTGCCCGCGGCCCGTGACCCAGGCACCGAGCCCGACGGAAGGGAGGTGAGGTGGGGTCAGCGGTCGAAGCGAGAGGCCTGCCCGAGTCTCAGACGCCTGTCCCTGCATCTCAGGCCGCAGCCCCGAGGGTTCGGGCCCCTTCCCCAGTCGGGGCCTCTGACAGCCCCCTTGAGGCCCCCCCAGGTGAGGCCCCCTAAGTGTGGACCGCCCCCCCTAGTTATGGACCCCGGGTGAGGATCCCTCCGTGTGGACCCCCCCAGATACGGACCCCAGGTAAGGTTCCCCCGGATGTGGGCTCCCAGGTGAGGCCCCTTGAGAAGCCCCTACAGGTGAGGGCCCAGAGAGCTGCCTTCGGGGGTCTGAGCTCATGGACTTGATGGGGACCAGGCCTGGCCACGCACGGGGTCTTCTGGGAGGGTGGCCCACGCACCCCCTGTACTCACCCTCAGGCCGGTCTCTGGGAACGGGGCTGCGCGTCTCTAGACAGTGACGTTGGCACCAGCAGTCGGGACGCCTGGGTCCCCACGGCTCCCTGGCCTCTGTGCCCCCTGGGGAAGTCAGGGCGGGGTCCGTGCATCGCCCACACCTGCCTGAGTCCCCAGGTGAGTGGCTTTGCAGCAAATGCCCGAGCGTGGGTGGGAGGGAGGGAGGGAGGGAGCCCTGCCAGGGGCGGCCCAGCACCCTGCTGGGTGTCACCTGCAGCTCAGCCCAGGGATGAAGGGCAGGTGTGTTTGCTGTGCTCCGTGGCCTTAACTGCAGGCGTGAGCAGGAGGAGGAGGGTGTGTGTCAGGAAGGAGTAAGGAGCTCCTCTGTAGGGAGAGGCTCCGGGTTTCCAGACTGTGGAGCCGGCGTCCTGCCTCAGGGCCCAGCCCGCGACTGGATCACAAGGGGACCTGCGTCCTAGACCTCAGGCCGTGGGGCCGCGTTCGGGGGCAGCAGAGCCCGGCTCCGGGGCGAGGACGTCGGCCTTGCGTGATGAACGTGGGTGCAGGTTAGAAGCCGCGCCCGGGCAGAAAGCAAGCGGGACGTGCGGCGGGACCCCCCGAGCCCCCACGGTTCCCTCTGAGCCGTCAGATGGAGCCCCGGCTGGTGCCTGTGTGGGCGCTGGGGGGTTTGCTGTGCCCCCGAGGCTGCAGGAGGGAAGGGTCTGTGGGGAGCAGGGGTCCTGGGCACCTGCCTGCTCTGGGACCTGAGGGGCTGTGGGGGCGGCTGGGGGCAGGGGCCCCGCCGGAGAAGACCCGACTCAGGAGAGCAGGAAGTGGGGGTGCAGGATGGAGCGGTGCTGTCTGCAGGGCTGGGCCAGCAGGGAGGGGTTTCCCACCGTCCCGTGGGAGGCTGCCCGACGGGTGGTGAGCTCCCCGTCACCGGGAGGATTCGAGCACACATGGGTGACTGGGGCTCTCCTGGCCCCGGGCTCTGAGACAGGAGCCCTGGGGGGGTGGGTGGCTGGAACGTCCCGTCTGTGGAGAGGAGCCCTGGTCGGGGATGACCCGGCCTGGAAGGCACTGGCAGGAGGCAGGACTGGGAGAAGTCTGGCCCCCAGCCCACGGCGGGGTCCCTCGGGAGGGGTCTTCCTGTGGGACAGCTCAGGATGTGCTGAGTCACCCCCTCCCTGAGCAGTTGTGTTTGGTGAACTGATAGGGAGGCTCGTTTCTGATTCAGGACCTGGTCCCCCCCAGCCCCCCTGTCCCTCTGTCACAGGTGGGGGAAGGGGAAGGAGGAAGTCAGGGAGCCCTGTCCCCGTGGCAGCCCCCCTTGGCATCGCCCCTGTGTTAGGCCAGGGTCCTGGTGTCTGGGAGGGGC
Organism: Lynx canadensis; assembly: GCF_007474595.2. Lineage (NCBI taxonomy): Eukaryota > Metazoa > Chordata > Mammalia > Carnivora > Felidae > Lynx > Lynx canadensis. Next base: position 92,227,892 of record NC_044314.2, read on the forward strand.
AGGTGGCCAGGGCAGGGTGTGGTCTCAGGCATGGCAGGGGATGCCACGCAGGGCGGCGGGCAGCAGGTGGGGTGCTCAGGATGCTGACGGCTCCCCGTGCTAGGCTGGTGGACAGATGCAGAGATGGCAGGACACAGTGCAGCCCCAGGAAGGGCCCCAGTCCGGCCTGCAGGCCCTGCCTGGAGCGGAACCTGTTCCCTCTGGGACAGTCCCTGCACCTGGGGCCACGGCAGGGAGGGACCCCCAGATTCCCACGGGAAGTGATCCCAGCGCCAGGTGCGCGTGGTGTCGCCAGCGGGGCACGGTGGTCGGGACGGCCCGTGGGCTCTGTTGACCCCGCCAGGGTTTGTCCTGCTTGTTCGAGTCCCCGCAGGGGTGGGAGGGGGGGCCTGGGCAGGGTCATCAGGTGAGGTTCGAACACCCCTGGGTACCTGACTGAGCCCCGGGCAGGCGGTGCCTGCAGCCCTCAGGGTCACCTGGGCTTCGTGCCCCGGGAGCTGACTCTCCCAGGGGGTGGGAGCGTCTCTCCCCACCTGCCTCCTGCCCAGGGCTGCCCTGACAGCCTCCGCCCAGCTGAGGGGGCCGGCAGTGGGGGGGTGGGGGTGGCTGCACCTGTGTTTGCACAGAACACCTCGGGTGTCTGCTCTGACCCCATTAGAAACCCAGGATTCGGCCACAGACAGCTCGTCCGATACTTTACTAGAGCTCCCGGGTGCTCCAAGCACACAACCGGCAGAAACCCCCCGACCTCCCGGGGCCGGGACACCTGCACTTCCTGGGACCCTTCAGTTGGGGAGGAAACATTTGTCGTTCTGCTGTCAGATTTGGTGATTTATGTCAGAGCTTTGCTGAGTCATTCAGAAGCTGCTAAAAAATGCGATTTGCTTAGAGTTTACTAAACATTCAGCAGAATGTTAAATTCTTATATTTTGCATAAAAATTTAATATTAATAAAAAAGGTTGCTAGTTAATAAAAAAGGTTGCTAGGATTGTTAAGAATATTTCCTAACAGTTCAGTAAAGTTAAATAATTCAGCAGAAAGCGTGAAAATCAAGCTGGACATATTTCTGCTTAAGGACAATGCATTTAAAGACGTATGGATTATTCCCTTAATTTCTCCTGAAATGCAACCGTAAATCCTTATTATTAGATTTTTAACGAATATTAACTTCTCAAATGAAAGTCAAGGTTCTGCTCTTCTCGGAGAGGCCGAGGGAGGGGGCAGAGTGCATCTGTCAGGCTCCGGAGGCCCCGAATCCGAGGACAGGTCCTGGTACCCGGAGCCCCCGGGGCAGGCCCACCAGCCGCGTGGGTCTGGGGTCTTTACAGGAAGGAGCAGCACCTTCCCTGCCCCTGAGGAGGAGAGGGAGGCAGGACTGAGGCGAGGGGACAGAGATGTGGCAGAGATGTCCCCACCCATCACGGTTCCATGGAGCAGGTCTGCTCAAGCAGAAGTTTCGGGTCTGAGCCTTAGGGGCCCGTCCGGGCCTCAGGGTGCGGCTCGCTGGGTGCAGGTCCCCCAGATCAGGCGTGAGCCCGGCCCGCTGGAGGGCCGGTGGGGCCCGAGCGGGTGCGTTGCGGGGTCAGGGGCTCCGGGGGAGCTCGGTGGGCGGCCAGCTCCGTCCTCCAGCAGCTGGCTCAGAACTGCAGTGGTCCTCGTGAGTCCCAGCCGGTACTCCCGGGCCCTCGACACTTAGCTCCGGGCAGCGCCTGTCCCACAGTCCGGCTGGGCTGTTCACCCTGGAGAGCCGTGGGCCGTGTCCTGCAGTCTCGTCCTGTAATTATCAGCCACTCAGGGACGAGGACCGGGCAGTAGCCGCGTGCCTCCCTCCTGAGGGGGGTCTCCTGTCCCGCAGCATCCTCAGCAAGGCCTGATTGGTTCCCCGGGAGAGGCCACCCTGGGGGTGCTGACTGAGCCTCCCTTGGCCTCCAGGACATGGGTCTGAGGCTCTGGGTGGCTCCGGTGGGGGCTTGGGGCTGCCCAGGGAGCTGGGCGGGTGGTCCCCGTGCAGGGGGAGCCTGGTCCCCTAGCCGGGCAGGCAGCCCCAGGTCACCAGCGAGGCCGCTGGGGCACAGGTCGGGGCCCTGGGCTCTGGCCAGGCTGCCTGGGCTTGACCCCGGGGCCGCCACCCCCTGGAGGTGAGGTTGAGGCATCCTTGATCGAGCCTTTCTGCACCTGCGGGTTCCCGCCCACAAATGGGGGTGATGATAAACGCGTCCCCAAATGAGACAAGGAAGTGCTCTGAGGGTGGCCTGGTGCAAGGTGAGCTCATTCAAACCCAGGGTCAAAGCCCAAAGGAGGCTCAGGCCCCGGATCCCACATCCCGCGTGCTCAGCAGGCAGCGGAGTTTCTGACTGTAATTAACACCCCCCCCCCCCATGGGAAGTCAGGCACCGCCCACCCTGACCAGGTGCTTGTGGGGTGGAGGCCTTCCCTGTGTGGGCACTTGAGGCTGATCAAGGAAAAGACCAGGTAGGTGTTGTGGACAGGTGCCTGCAGGGGCGTCCCCTCCAGCCAGCAGAGGGGGGAGCCCAGGCGGGGCCGCAGAGGGGCTCTGGTGTCTGTGAAGACCTTCACGGAGGAGCCTGGGTGGCAGGACCGCAGGGGCCAGAGGGGTCTGGGCTCTTTCCTGCCCCAGGGTGTGTGTGGTCTGCCACAGAGGCTGGCTGTAGTTTCACTGCCTTTGCAAAGCAGGCGAGCCCTAAAAGGCTGAAAGTTGCTCCTTTGTCTCCATTTAAAGCAATTAGACGTGTCAGCCTTGGCATCTGTCTGGCAGGGGTGGGCTGGAGGGCAGTGCATGCTGTGAAGTCAGCGTGTGGGCTCAGTGTGCGGGGCCAGGGGGAGCCCTGGGCCGGCTCCCAGTCAGTCTCTCACAGCCGGCCTCAAGCGCGTCCTCCTCCAGGGGGCAGAGGCACAGCGGTGTGTGTGCAGGACGCCTGCTGGGGTGGTGGCGGTTCCCTGGAACCAGGCACCGCTCGGCCTGGAGGGGCCTGTGCTGCACAGTTCTGAGTTTCGGAGCTGGGAGGGACTGCCACGTGATGCAGCCGGGGAGAGCAGGGACCTTCCCTGTCCCAGGACAGTCCTAGGACGTCTCTCATATTCCCTGGCACTTCTGCTCTGACTGGGATGCCTAATTCCTGGGGTACATCCACAGTGACCCGACCTGTCTCCATAATCAGGCATATCTCCTCTGGCCTGTGATGTCCTGTGATACCCAAGGTGTGTCTAATGTGACCTTGGATGTCTCCCTTATTCCCAGGTGTGTCTGAACTGGCCTGGGAGCTCCCCAATTCACCACATGTGTCTACACTGGTAGTTCTTATTCCCCAGGTGTATCTACTCTGACCTGTGATGACTAATCTGTCGTGTTTACTCTTACACTGGTTACGCCCGAATTCACGAGTGTACGTACAATGACCTCTGATGTCATCCCGTTGTGCAGGCTTTTTGGCTTTGACCTAGGGTGTCCTAATTCCCTAGAGGTGTCTACCCTGAACTTGGATGACTTTCTAACTCTCCAGTGTGTCATCTACTACATAGAATGTCTCCCTCATACCACAGGTGTCTCTACCCTGACCTGGCAGACATGGAAGCACGTTTCCTAGACTAGTCTACACTGCTGTGAATGTCTCCCAGCTTCCCCAGGTGCGCCATCACTAGCCTGCGATTCTCCATAATCTCTAAAGTGTGTCCAGCATGAACTTGGATGTCTCCCTAATTATACTCACCTTTGGTATTTCCCACACAATTGTCCAAGTGTGTCTACACTTGGGACGTCTCTCTAAATGTGTCTACACTGTGTTCGAGGTGCACACAGTGATGTGTCTACACTGTGTTGGGGCATCTCCCTTAATCCCCAAGTGTTTATACTCTGATATGTGCTGTGTCCCTAAATTCCCAGGCTGCATTGACTTGAGTGGTCTCCCTGATTTTGCAAGAGTTTCTCTAGTGACTTTGAAATCCCAGTAATGACCCCAGGAGTGTCTTTACTCACTGGATGTCACTTGAATTCCCTGGGTGTGTCTTACCCTGACCAGGATGTCTTCCTAGTTTCCCCAGGGTGGAGAATGTGGTCTAGGGTGTCTCGTTATTGCCACTGTGTGTCTCCACCGACCTGGGAACTTCCCCCGAGTCCCCAGGAATCACCCTAAGAAACCTACCCAAGACCTGGGAATCTTCTTGGAGAAGCTAGATGTGTATACAGTGACCTGGGGGGTCCCCCTGCTTCACCAGTGTGTGCATCCTGACCTGGGGGGTCCCCCTGCTTCATCAAGTGTGTTTAGACTTACCAGGCATGTTGTTCATAGTGCCCAGGTGGGTCTAAATTGTATCGGGATGTGTATTTCCCAAGTTGTGTCTTTTTAACCTGTGATGTCTTTGTAAGTCTCGGTTCTATATACCGCAATCTCGGATCTCTCCCGAATTCCAGGCGTGTGTATACACTGATCTGTGAAGTCTCCCTCCTTCTGGGATTTATCTGTGTCTCCCCAGATGTGTCTCACCTTACCCGGCATTGCCCTATAACTGCCTGGGTGTGTCTACCATGAACATGGATATCTTCCTATTCCAGATGTATCCACACTGACCTGGGATGTATCTACTTAGGAGTGGCTACTATAAGCTGTTTCATATCCCTCATTCCTTGTGTGTATCTACGTTGACCTGGAAAGCCACCTTAACAACAGTGTGTTTACGCTGAATTAGAAAAAAAAATCTCTCTAGCTCTCCACGTGTGTTTACTTTAACTTGATGGTCTCCCAAACCCCAAGTATATATACGTCGTCCTGGGATGTCTACAGAATTCCTGAGGTGTCTCTAACTTAACCTAGTGTTTCTGCCACATAACCCAAGTGTGGGTACTTTGATTTGGGATGGGTCCCCGATTCCCCCGGTTTGTCTACACAGACGCGGGATGTTGCCCTAATTGTGTAGACACCTGGTTATCTATACCTTGAGCTGGGACATCTAATAACCCACGTGTGTCTCTGTTGACCTAGAAATTCTAATTTCCCAGCTGTTTCCATACTGACCTAATAGGTCTCCCTAATAACCAGGCATGTTTTTGACCTGGATGTCTCCCTCCTCGTGTTGTGCCTACTCTGATCTGGAATGTGCCGCTAATTCCTCAGCTGTGTCTACACTGACCTGGGACGTATTGTTCATTTTCCAGATGTGTCTTCAATAACCTTTGATATCCTCTTAATTCACCAGCTACGTCTGCGCTGACCTGGGATCTCTCTCTAATACCCTAGATATTTCTACCCTGACCTGGAATGTTTTCTTCATTCACCAAGTATGTCTGCCCTAAACTTAAATACTCCTGAAAATTCCTAGGCATGTTTTCTCTGATACCCCCTTGTAGCCCACTTGTGTCCACACTAACACGAACAAATTCCTAATTCCCCTCCTTCCCCAAGTATGTCACCCTCCTTCCCCAAGTATGTCTGCTCTGACCTGGCACATGTCACTAATTCCTAAGGTGTGTGTCCACTGACCTGGGATATGTCATTAAAACAGGGGCTTATCTGTACTGCTATGGAGTCTGTTTCTCTGTTGTCCCTACAGTGGAAGTGTCTCCTAACTGCACAGGTGTTGGCTGTCTTGAACCTCAGTGTCTTCCTAATTCCTGAGACGCATCTAGACTGACTTGGACCGTTTCACTAATTCCTCAGGCATACCAAAAATGGTATCTTTTCCTAATTTATCAGGGTGTCTACACTGACCTGGATAGTTTCTTAATTCCCTAGGTGTTTCAACACTGAGCTACTGTAACTCCATAGGTTTCCAGGTATGTACACCTCAACATTAGATGTTTTGGGTTTTTTAAAATTTTTATTGGGATATAATTGACTTAATATAACATTAAGTTTTAGCACATTGATTTGATACGTTTTTGTGGTGCAATATGATTACCACTGTAGCATTAGTTGATACATTTATCCCATCACAGATTATTTCTTTTTTGCAATGAGAACAGTTGAGATCTAGTCAGCAGCCCCGACGTTTGTAACACAGTCCTGTTGGCTATAAACACTAGCTGTACATTCGATTCCCGAGCTGCTTTATCTCCTGGTTACAAGTTTCCACCCTGACATCTCCCCGGTTCTCCCACCCCCCAGCCAACGCAGCCACAGTTTGCCCCGGTTTTGCAAGTTTGACTTCTTGTTTTACATATGAGGGTATACAGTATTTGTCTTTCTCTGATTCATTTCACTTACTGTAATGTTCTCAAGGTCCATCCTGTGGTACAAATGTCAGGATTTCCTGCTTTCTCGTGTCCCAGTATTCCATGGTGTGTCCACACCACACCTTTAAAGCTGTTTTTTTAAATGTTTATTAATTTTTGAGAGAGAGACACAGCATGAGCAGGGGAGGGGCAGCGAGAGAAGGAGACACACAATGCAAAGCAGGTCCAGGCTCTGCACTGTCAGCACAGAGCCCGATGCGGGGCTCGAACTCACAAACTGAGATCATGACCTGAGCTGCAGTCAGATGCTTCATCGACTGAGCCACCCAGGCGCCCCACACACCATCCTTCTTATCCACTCACTCATCGGTGAACGTTTCAGGTGTTTCCATATCTTGGCTGTTGTGAATAGTAATTACTATAATGGGGCGCAGATATCTTTTCGATATTGTATCTTCGTTTCCTTCAGGTGTATACCCAGAAATGGGTCTCGTGGGTCATACGGTTGTTCTGCGTTTTTAAAGTAGCCTCCATATTTTCCATAGGGGCTGAACACTCCCACCACGGCGCACGTGGTTCCCGTGTCTGCGCGTCCTCACCAACACTTCTCCCTTGTCGTCTTGGTGACAGCTGTTCCAGCAGGTGCCAGGTGGTAGCTCATTATGATATTGATCTGTATTTGCCTGATTATTAGGGTTGTGGAATATCTTTTTTTTTTTTTCAACGTTTATTTATTCTTGGGACAGAGAGAGACAGAGCATGAACGGGGGACGGGCAGAGAGAGAGGGAGACACAGAATCAGAAACAGGCTCCAGGCTCTGAGCCATCAGCCCAGAGCCCGACACGGGGCTCGAACTCCCAGACCGTGAGATCGTGACCTGGCTGAAGTCGGACGCTTAACCGACTGCGCCACCCAGGCGCCCCATGGAATATCTTTTCATGTATGTCCCTGCTGACTATTTGAATGTCTTCTTTGGAAAAATGTTAGTTCCTCTGTTTTTTAAAAGATTGTTTGGTGTTATTACTGAGTAGTATGTTCTTTATATAGTTTCAATTTTTACCCTTTCCTCAATGGTTTGCAAATATTTTTCTCATTCCACAGACTGCCTTTTTGTTGGTTTTTTGTTTTTTGGGGGTTTTTTTTTGTTTTTTTTTTTTTTTTACTGTTCCTTTGCAGTGCAGAGGCTGGTTACTTTGACACCGTCCCGCTGGCTTTTTGTTTTTGTTGTACTTTTGCTGTCATATCCCCAAAACCATTTCCAAGACCAACCTCAGGGAGCTTCTTCCGGCGTTTTCTTCTGGGAGTTCTGTGGCATCAGCCTTTATGTTTAAGTCCTTAATGTATTTAGAGTTAATTTTGGAGAGTTGAGTGGTGTAGGATAGGGGTCCAATTTCATTTCTCAGCAAACAGCTGTCTAGTTTTCCCAACACCATTTGCCGAAGAGACCCTCCTCTCCCTATTAGGTATTTTTGACCCCCTTGTCAAAGAGTAGTGGATCGTAAATGTGTGGGTTTATTTCAGGGTTCTCTGTCCTGTTTTATTGGTCTTTGTTTTTATGCCAGTACCATATTGTTTTAACTGCATGGTTTTGTAGTACAGTTTGAAACCAGGCATTGTGATGTCTCTGGATTTCCTTTTTTTTTTTCCTCAGGAGCGTTATATTTGGGGGTGCCTGGGTGGCTCAGTTGGTTAAGCATTGGACTATTGTTTTTGGCTTAGGTCATGATCTCACGGTTTGTGAGTTCAACCCCCTCACCGGGCTCTGTGCTGACAGTGTGGAGCCTGCTTGGGATTCTCTCCCTGTCTCTGTCCCTCCTCCACTCACTCTGTTTCTCTCTCAAAAATAAATAAACTTAAAAAAAAAAAAGATTGTTCTATTTGGGTCATTCTTTGGGGAGCGTTCCATATAACTTTTAGGATTTTTTCTGTTTCTGTGAAAAATGCCATTGGAATTCTGACAGGGGTTATGTTAAATCTGCATATGGCTTTGGGTAGTATGGCTATTTTAACAACGTTAATTCTTTGCTTCCGTGAACATGGGCATCTTTCCTTTTGTTTCTTCAATTTCTTTCATCAAGCTCTTGTAGTTTTCATTGTGCACATTTTTCACCTGCTTGGTTAAATTTATTCCTATTTTTATTGTTAAAAAGTTGCTCTTGTGAATATGATAGTTTTCTTTTTCAGATGTTCCACTGTTAGTGTATACAGACACAGATTTCTGTGTGATTTTGTATCCTGAAATTTTACTAAATTCATTGATTAGTTCTAATAGCTTTTTTAGTGGAGTCTTTAGGTTTTCTATGTATAACATCGTATCACGTACAAAGAATGACAATTTTACTTCTTCCTTTCTGATTTGGATGCATTTTCTTTCTTTGTTGCTTGATTTCTCTGGCTGGAATTTCCATTGCTGTGAATAGGAATAGTGAACTCTTTTCTTGTTCCCGATCTTGATGGTGAAAGACTCAAAGCATTTCTTCTGGGTATGAGGTTCGCTGTGGGCTCGTTGTTAACCAGCTTAATTATGTTGAAGTGTGTTCCTTCTGCACATGACTTGTTAACAGGTTTTATCATCAAAGGTATAGTCTGTTGAGTGCTTCTTCTGCATTAACTGAGATGATAGGAATTTTTTTCTTTTACTCTCACATGTATCACTTAGTGTATTTTGAACCACCCCCGCATCTCACGGATAAGTCTGTTGCTTGTGGTATTATATAACTGGTCTTAGGTGTTGAACTTAGTTTACTAATATTTTGTCAACCTACTATCGGGGTAATACTTGCCTTGTAAAATAAGTTTGGAAGTGTCCCCTCCTCTTCAGTTTTTGGGACTGTGTTGGGGGAGGAACAACATTAATTCTTCTGTAAACGTTTGGTAGATTTCAGCAGTGAAGCCACCTGGTCCCGGGGTTTTCTGTGTTGAGAGGTTTTTGGTTGTTGATTCAATCTCCTGACTATTCAAATTTTCTATTTGGCCTATTCAAATTTTCTATTTCTTCCTGATCCAGGCTTGGTAGTAGTCTCTTATGATCCTTTGCATTTCTGTCGTATCAGTTGCAATATCTTCTCTTTCATTTCTGATTTTGAGTCTTCTTTTCTTAGTCTAGCTAAAGGTTTGTCAAGTTTATCTTTCCAGAAACCCAGCTCTTAGTGTCATTGATCTTGTCTGTTGCTTTTCTGGTCTCCATTTCATTTGTTTCAGCTCTGATCTTGGAGAATCTACTTCCTTCCCTATGCAGACTTTGGGTTTAGTTCTTACCTTTCTAGTTCCTTGAAGCATAAAGTTACATTGTTTATTTAAGGTGCTTTTATTTTAACATTTGCACTAGTTACTATAAACCTCCCTCTCAGAGCTTGTTTTGGAGCACCCCGTGGGTTTGGGTGCATTATGTTTCTGTTGTCATTTGTTTGCAGGTATTTTGTTTAATTTCCTATCGATTTCTTCTTTGACCCATTCATTGTTCAGGAATGCGATGTTTAGTTTACACATTTGTAGATTTCCCAGCTTTACTCTTTGTGTTGATTTCCAGTTTTGTACCATTTCAGTGAGAAGAGATACTTGATATAATTTGTCTTCTTAAATTTGCTAGGACTCATTTTGCAGCCTGTCATATGATCTGTCCTGGAGAATGTGTGTATTAGGGAACAATGTGCATTCTGCTGCTGTAGCTAGAATGTTCTATAAATGTCTATTAGGTCCATTTGGTCTAATGTATGGCTCAAGTCCAATGTCTCCTTGTTGATTTTCTGTCTGGATGATCTATATCCATGGCCGAAAGAGGGCTATTAGAGTCTATTATTGTGTTGTCTTTTTTTCCCTTTCAGATCTGTTAGCATTTGCTTAATATATTTAGGTGTTTTAACGTGTGTATGTTTGACTGTCATATTCTTGGTAAACTCCCTTTATCATTATGTAATGACCTCTTTTGTTACTGTTTTTGGCTTAAAATCTATTTTCTCTGATATAAATACCCTTGCTTTCTTTTGGATTACACCCTCATGAAATATCATTTTCTGTCCCTTGACTTTGAGCCTATGTGTGTCCTTAAACCTGAAGCAAGTCTCTTAGAGCCAGCATGCAGTTGGCTCTTTTCAGAAATCCATTCAGCCACTGTGTGTGTGTCGATTGGAGAATTCAGTCCATTTGTATTTAGTGTGATTACTGGTAACAGAGTGGCTATAGGAAGCCCTTATTACCTGTTTCCTACTTGTTTCGCACTTCAATTTTCCCTGTGCTGTTTCTGCCCATTTTTGTATCTCGATTTTCTGTGGTGGTCTGCTCTCTTTTCCCTTTGCTCTTTTGTGCCTCTACTTCAGAATTTTGCTCTGTGGTTACCAGGAGGCTGACATGATCTATCTCAGATAAAACAGCCCATTTGAAGTTGACAGTGACTCCACATACAGAATCCTCACTCTTTACCACTTGTATATTGTTGATGTCACAGTTTTTCTCTTTTGTATTGTGTATTAATCAATCATAGTAGCTGTAATTTTTATATTCTTTCCCCTGGACCTTTATGTTCCAGCAAAGTGGCTAATCTACCGTCGCAATCTGACTCGTGTGTCGTTTCGCTGATTAATGTCCCTTCACCTCAGCTGGAATAACTTCTCAGCATTTCTTGTAAGGAGGGTCTAGTGCAATGAACTCAGCTTTTGTTGGAAAAGTGTCTATTTCTTCATTTCTGAAGGATAACTTTACCAGATATTCTTGGCAGGCAGTTTTTTTCCTAGAGCACTTTGAGTTATCATCCACTCTCTCCTGGCCTATAGGCTTTCTGCTGAGAAATGCACTGACCACCCAGTGAGGGTTCCTTTGTAGATTACAATATTCTCTGCATGCTTTTCGGATTCTCTGTCTTGGATTTTTGACAGTTTTGTCATGGTGAGTGTGTTTTGGGGAAGGCCTGTTGGCACCGGGATAGGAGGGTGGTCTATCGGCTTCCTGAACTTGGCTGCCCAAGTGTCTCCCCAGGTCTGGGACGTTTCAGCCATTATTTCTTAAATAAACTCCCTGCTCCTTTTCTCTTTCCAGAATGCAATTTTTCTGATACTTGTACTTTTGATGGAGTCGCATGGATCTTCTAGGCTTTTGTAATGCTTTTTAATTCTTTGTAATCCCTATTGGGTTATTTCAAAGTTCCTATCCTGTAGCTCACTGATTCCGTCTTTCATTTTATACACTCTGCTGTGAGTGCCCTCTATTGCATTTTTCATCCCATTCATTGAATTCTTTGGTCCCAGTTTTTTGTGATTTCTCATTGTTAAATTTCTCATTTTGTTCATGTACATACAGTTTTTCTGATTTTTGTTAAATTGTCTTTTGTGTGTTTTCTTTGGGCCCCTTATCAGCTGGGTCACAAACTTCAGCCTTTGTGTTTGGTTGTTGGAGGGTTATTGTTGCCTTATGGTGACGATGCGTTCCTTGATTCTTCACTCACGTTCGTTGTACTTTTGCGGTGCTGCTCTGGTGTAGGAGTGGCGGACATCGCCTCAGTCTTTGTGATCCCTTTCAGGTGGGAGATGCTGTTAGTCGAGCCTGTCGGATCTGGGCTTTTTCTGTCCTTGTGTGGACATCCCTGTCCTTGCTTCCTGCCCTGTCCTGTAGCAGAATTCTTGAGCTTGTAGGCCTTCTCTGGTCTGGAGAACTCCCCTCATTTCCCGGAAGATGGCCCTACAGACACTTGTGTGGTGCGTCCTCCGCCCACGGGGGCAGACTGGGCAGGTGTGGGCTCAGTACTCTAGGTGTGGTGGATCCTCAGGTTGGGTTCTTCCAGAAGCTCACATTTGGACTTCAGTGCTAATATTCTCATCTGTCTGTTTGCTGATCCTCTCTCCCCTGGAGTCATGGACGTCCCTCAGTACTCTGGGTGCTGCTGGAGAGAAATGGGGTTCTCCTGCAGCCCCCACACAGCTGGGGAAGCCGGCACTCCCGGTGCTCCCTCCCACCGTGGGAGAGGCTGCTGCTGCTCATTGAGCCCCACGTGGCGTCACCTTTGGGGAGGGGTGGCACCGGCAAAGTTCCTCTATTTCCAGTGCATCGAGACTCCGGGGATGTGCTGGAGCCACCCCTGGGGCAGCTTGGACCACACCCCCCACCCCGGCCTTCCTTGTCTGTGCATTTCTGTCCAAGTCAGCATGCTCGAGGCTTCCCCGCTAGCGGCAAGAGGGCTCCCGCTGGTTTGCAGCCCCTCAGAGGTCTGTCTACCTATTTCCAGGTACACAGTTGGGTGATGCTCCTCCCAGATCCTTTGGCGTATGGGGCTGGATCCCAGAGGCACTTGTGTCCACAGATGGATGCCTGACGAGTTATTCAAAAAGGGAGACACAAAGCAGGGATGTCTTACATTGCCATGATGCTCTGAATGCCTTTCTGATACTCCAGTTACGTCTACACTAGCCCGGGATGTTCCCCTCATCCCCCCTGGTGTCCACACTTGACCTGCTGTGTCTACCTAATACCCCACGTGTTACGCTGACATGGCTTACCTCCCTGTTCCCCAGGTGCACCCACCTTAATCTCAGCTGTCTAACTGCTGAGGTGTGGCTGTTTATAGCTGGGATATCTAATTATGCAGACGAGTCTACACCGAACAAGGACCACTTTCTAAATCCTCAGGGTATGCCTATCCTGACCTGGGGTGTGTTCCTCATTTTCCAGGTGTATCTACACTGACCTGTGATGTCTAGTCCCCTGTCTAACCAGACCTGGACGTTTCCCCAGTTCCCCAGGCATGTCCACGCTGATCTGGCGGGACGTCCACCCTGACGTCTCCCTTGTCACTCTGGCTGTCTATCAGAGCGCCTCTTTACACCACACAAAGTCTAACGGGACGGTAGTGAGTGCTTCCTCGGGTAGTTCAACTCTGACGTGGGGTGTCCCCCAATTCTAACGTGATGCTCTCGTTCCCCAGGGGGAGCTACCATGATCGAGGACGTCACCTTGATTCCTCAAGTATTTCTGCATGGACCCGGGAAGTGTCCCTGACCCCCCAGTTCTGTCTACCCTGATCAGGGAGACAGGTTCAGGCCATAAGCACTGAGGCCTCCCTAGTAAGTCAGGTGTGTGTGCACGTGCCTGGAGGGGCATCTGTCCTGACCTGGGTTGTCACTCCAATTCTCCAGGCTTGTGACGTCTCCGTGACCCAGGATGGTGTCTGGCCTGAGCGAGGACTCCCTCCACACTCCAGTGTTGCTGGTCCTAGCGGGGAGGTGGACTCTGTTCCGCTGGGGTGTCTACCTTTACAAGTTAGGTCTCCAGAATTCTCCAGCTGTATCTCACTGGAACTCCATAGAAGTGACTTTCTCTATCGCAGAATATCTACCGTTACAGTAAGTGTTTGTGCAGTAGTTAGCTCGTTCCCTCCCTTAGCAGTACCAGTCTTATTCAGAGAGTAAAGAGTCTAATACAGGTTTTGCTTGTATAAACAACGTGCAAAAAATTGAAACCCATCATGAAAGGTGCAGATTGGCTTATAAAAATAAAAACTGAATTTAACCAACTAAAATGATCAAATGAGTACACTGGCATTTGATGAATTCAGGAGACATGGTCAGGGTCTATGCACGAGTGGGCAACAGAAAACGTCGCAGGTCAGAGTAAACACCTGGAGAACCCATGTCCCAGAGCTGCTCTGACATGCCTGTTACAGAGACCTTCCAGGTCAGTGTGGACACAGTGGGATATCAGGCAGACATACCAGGTTATGGTGGGCACTTAAGCTATTAAAGCACTGCTGGTCAGTGTAGACCCAAGTGCAGATAAAGGGAGGTACCCAGCATGGTGTAGACACACTTCAAGACTAGGGAGACATCCCAGGTCAGGAGATCAACACCTGTGACAGGCTAAAGGCAAGTAAGGATAATATAAGGAAAGAAAACTACAGACCAATATTCCTGATAAACACAGATGCAAAAAGTCTCAACAAAATATTAGCAAACTGAATCCATCAGCACTACTAAAAGGATCAGACATTATGATATACTATGATTCATCCCTGGGATGCCAGGATGGGTTCAACATACACAAACCAATAAACCTGAAGCTGCATGTTAAAAGAATGAAGATAAAAATCATACAATCATATCAACAGATGCAGAAAACACATTTGGCACAATACAATATCCTTTCATGATAAAATCCCTCAACAAACTGGGTACAGAACATACCTCAACATAATACAGGTGACCTACGACAAGCCCATGGTGAACATCATACTCAATAGTGAAGGTTAAAGCTTTTCCTCTACCGTCAGGACAGGATGCCCACTCTCACACTCCTGTTCAACACAGCACTGGAACTCTCAACCAGAGAAGTCTGGCAAGAAAAAGAAATAAAAGGCATCCAAATTGAAAAAAGTAAAATTGTCTTTATAGACGATATGCTCTGAAACACAGAAGATCTGAAGGACTCCAACAAAAAAAATTAGAACTAACCAGTGAATTAAGTTTCCAGATACAAAATCAACCCACAGAAATCAGCTGTGTTTCTAGACACTACCAATGAAATATCCAAAAAGCAAATAAAGAGAAGTATCCCATTCACAATGGCACCAAAACCAAGAAAATATTTAGGAATAAATTTAGCCAAGGAGGTGAAAGTTCCGCACAATGAAAACTGTAAGACCCAGGAGGAAACTGAAAAAGACACAAATGGAAAGATGTTCTGTGTTCGTGGATCAGAAAAATTACTGTTGTTAAAATGGCCATACCACACAAAGCCATCTATAAGGCCATCCCTATCAAAATTTGAATGTCGTTTTTCACATAAATAGAAAAAAAAATCCATAAACGTATGGAAGCACAAAAGACCCTTAAGAGTCAAGACAATCCTGAGAAAAGAACAGACCTGAAGGCATCACACTTCCTGATTTCAAGTTAAAATACAAAGCTGTAGTGATTAAAACAACATGGCACTGATCTAAAATTCAACACACCGACCAATAATGGAATGGAACAGAGCACCGAAACACACCCTTGCATATACAGTCAACTCCTATCTGACAGAAGAACCAAGATTACTCAATGGGAAAAGGCTGGTCTCTTCAATCAACCGTGTTGGGAAAGCTGTCTAGCCTCGCGAACAAGAACAAAACTGGACCCCTAGCTTACACCATCCACCAAATAACGTGAAGCTGATTAGTGATGCAGAATACCTGAAACCACGGAAACCTTCCGGAAGGGTGTGGGGAACAAGCTTAGGGATCCCCTGAGCTTGCACCAATGGGTCAATAAGGCATAAAGAAGTAGAAAGCCACAGGATGTATGCGTCCAAGATTAGGTAAACAGGGCAAAGGCTGCCAGTATAGGACAAAGGTATAGGAATAAGAAATCTCAGGATGAAAACCTCCAAGATGAGGTAAACAAGATTAGGTATGCAGGGCGGAAATGCTTCCCAACTTAGTACAACAGCAGAAAGCTGCTTTCACAGGAAGGAAGGACCAAAATAGGTAAACAGGTAAATAGGACTTTAGACCTCTACGGTATGAAGTTGCCCAGAGAGGAGCTAATTAGCGACAGAAAGGCTCCTTGTTGACCCTGAGGTAGCATCTCCCTCTCATCCCCCAAGCTAGCTAAGATAAACAGATGTGGTGCCTCATGCCTGCTGCAAACAACCATCTGCCCAGCACCAGACTTTGTTTTGTATTGACCCAAACCCCTAAGACCGCATACCTTCAAAACCCTCTTTCCCTCATATCTATGAGTTACCATTCATGGTTTCATTGTCTCTCTGTGCACGTCCATTATGCTTGTAAGCCTTCTGAACCTAATAAAAATGGAGCAAGGACCTTTAAGTCTCTTGTCTCAAGTCTCTTGTCTCCTCCCGGACATTAGCCTCTCTCACATTTCAATCCTGCGTCCACTCTCTTGCTGGACAAGAGAGAACTCCAGACCCAGAGTCTACAACAGAAGGGAACACAATGAAGCAGCACCCTGACATTGGTCTTGGTAATGATGCTTTGTCTAGGACACCAAAATCACAAGCAACAAAAGTGAAAATTAATAAGTGGGATTACAACAAACTGAAAAGCTGTGTGCAGCAAATGAAAATCCACAAAATCAAAGACAACCTACAGAATGAAAAAAAAAATTCATGAATCAGATATCTGATAAGGGGATGTTAATATATATAAAGAACTCCTACAACTCAAACTCAAAACAGTCAATTTAAAAATGGGCAAAAGAAGTGAATAAATGTTTTCTCCAAAGAAAGCATCCAGATGGCCAGCAGGTACGTGAAAAGATGCTCAGCATCACTGAGCATCAGGGAAATGCAAGTCAAACCCACAACGAGACATCACCTCACACCTGTTAGGATGGTCATCGTCAAAACCAGTGGAGGTAACAAATGTCGGTGAGGATGCGGAGAGAAGGGAGGCTTGGCGCACTGCTGGTGGGAAATGGAATCGCGAGGGTTGCCATGGAAAACAGCACGGGGCCTCCTCGGAATGTTAACAACTGAACTACCCTATGGTCCAACGGTCCACTTCTGGGTGTATTTCCAGAGGGAATGAAACACGGTCTCAGAGAAGTGTCTGCACTCCCACGTTCACTGAAGCATTATTCGCAATAGTCAAGACACATTAACAGCCTAAGTGTCCACGGGCGGGTGAGTGGACAAAGATGTGTGGACAATGGAGTTCAGCCTCAAGAAAAAAAGAAAATGCTGCCATTTTCAACAACATGGATGGGCCCTGAGGGCATTAAGCTAAAAAAAAAAGGTCAGAGAAAAACAAATACTGTATGATCTCACTCATATGTGGAATCTTACAAACAAAAAATAATTCAGAGGCAGAGTGAACTCAGAGAAAGAATGGTGGTTATCGGGGGCTGGGGGAAGTAGGGAGAAGTTGGTCAAAGGGCCAGACTTCCAGTTAGAAGGTAAATTCTGGGGATCTGAGGTACAGCATGGCAATTATAGTTAATACTATAGAGTAAACTTGCAAGCTGGGAGAGAGTAAATCTTGACTGTTTTCACCACAAATAATGCTAATTATGTGAATGTAATGCAAAAGCTGACACCTCCATCAAAGTTCCGCATCAACACACATTCACCTTAAACTCACACAATGCCGACTATAACTCAGTAAGGCTGGGAAAGAAAAGGAAGTGAGCCGTCAAGCCCCGAAGAGACGCGGAGGAACCTTGGACGCGTATCACTAAGTGAGAGCAGCCGCCCTGGAAAGGCCACGGGCTGCATGATTCCAACCGTATGGCATCTGGACAAGGCAAAACCAAGGAGACAGCAAAGGATCAGTGTTGCCAGGGCTCGGTGAGGATGAACAGGGGATTCTTACGGGAGTGAGAAGACTGTGTGCGGCCCCGTCGTGGTGGATACATTCTATTATACCCTTGTCCAACAGCAAGCCCACGGAACGTCCACCACCAGGAGCAAACCCTAGGGCAAACCGTGGCCTCCGTGATGAGCTGTTGTTGTAGGTTGATAAGTAATGAATGGCTCAGCCGGCAGAGGAGGTTGATAACGGCAGGGGGGTGGGGGGGTGTGCACGGGGCAGGGAGACATGGGAATCTGTACCTGCCTCTCAATTTTGCTGTGGACCTAATGCTACCCTAAAAAAATTAAACTGTTTCCTTTTTTTAATGATAGTTGTTCTAAGCTAAGTTTACAGAGTTGGTTATTACACATGGATTCATAAATGCTTATTTGCACAAGTGACCTGCTGTTGCACAGACTGCTCTGAGACGGGCTTTAAGTAGGCCCCACACCAACTAGGGGCTTGAACTCACCACCCCGAGATCGAGAATGCCATGCTCCACCAACTACGCCAGCCAGGCACCCAAAACAAACTATTTTAGGGGTGCCTGGGTGGCTCAGTCGGTTAAGCGTCCGACTTCGGCTCAGGTCGTGATCTCGCGGTCTGTGATTTTGAGCCCCACGTCGGGCTGTGCTGACAGCTCGGAGCCTGGAGCCTGTTTCAGATTCTGTGTCTCCCTCTCTCTCTGGCCCTCCCCCCATTCATGCTCTGTCTCTCTCTGGCTCAAAAATAAGCGCTAAAAAAATTTTTTTAATAAATATTTTAAAATAATGACTCATTTTTAAGCTTAAATTCATGTAAATGGCCCCAAATTGCCCTCTTACTAATTGCTAACCAAATACAGCCTGTGAGGGCTCTGAGACTCAGCCTCCTCTCTCCTAGTTTAAAAATGATTTAAAATGCAAATGCAGCCACCACCATACCCACCACACTTGCTCCTCCTGAGCCCCTGCCCCTTCCAGGTCCCTTTCCCCAGGACCCTGGCCTGACACAGGAGCCATGGCAAGGGGGGCTGCCACGGGGACAGGGCTCCCTGGCTTCCTCCTTCCCCTTCCCCCACCTGTGACAGAGGGACAGGGGGGCTGGGGGGGACCAGGTCCTGAATCAGAAACGAGCCTCCCTATCAGTTCACCGAACACAACTGCTCAGGGAGGGGGTGACTCAGTCAGCACATCCTGAGCTGTCCCACAGGAAGACCTCTCCCGAGGGACCCCGCCGTGGGCTGGGGGCCAGACTTCTCCCAGTCCTGCCTCCTGCCAGTGCCTTCCAGGCCGGGTCATCCCCGACCAGGGCTCCTCTCCACAGACGGGACGTTCCAGCCACCCACCCCCCCAGGGCTCCTGTCTCAGAGCCCGGGGCCAGGAGAGCCCCAGTCACCCATGTGTGCTCGAATCCTCCCGGTGACGGGGAGCTCACCACCCGTCGGGCAGCCTCCCACGGGACGGTGGGAAACCCCTCCCTGCTGGCCCAGCCCTGCAGACAGCACCGCTCCATCCTGCACCCCCACTTCCTGCTCTCCTGAGTCGGGTCTTCTCCGGCGGGGCCCCTGCCCCCAGCCGCCCCCACAGCCCCTCAGGTCCCAGAGCAGGCAGGTGCCCAGGACCCCTGCTCCCCACAGACCCTTCCCTCCTGCAGCCTCGGGGGCACAGCAAACCCCCCAGCGCCCACACAGGCACCAGCCGGGGCTCCATCTGACGGCTCAGAGGGAACCGTGGGGGCTCGGGGGGTCCCGCCGCACGTCCCGCTTGCTTTCTGCCCGGGCGCGGCTTCTAACCTGCACCCACGTTCATCACGCAAGGCCGACGTCCTCGCCCCGGAGCCGGGCTCTGCTGCCCCCGAACGCGGCCCCACGGCCTGAGGTCTAGGACGCAGGTCCCCTTGTGATCCAGTCGCGGGCTGGGCCCTGAGGCAGGACGCCGGCTCCACAGTCTGGAAACCCGGAGCCTCTCCCTACAGAGGAGCTCCTTACTCCTTCCTGACACACACCCTCCTCCTCCTGCTCACGCCTGCAGTTAAGGCCACGGAGCACAGCAAACACACCTGCCCTTCATCCCGGGCTGAGCTGCAGGTGACACCCAGCAGGGTGCTGGGCCGCCCCTGGCAGGGCTCCCTCCCTCCCTCCCTCCCACCCACGCTCGGGCATTTGCTGCAAAGCCACTCACCTGGGGACTCAGGCAGGTGTGGGCGATGCACGGACCCCGCCCTGACTTCCCCAGGGGGCACAGAGGCCAGGGAGCCGTGGGGACCCAGGCGTCCCGACTGCTGGTGCCAACGTCACTGTCTAGAGACGCGCAGCCCCGTTCCCAGAGACCGGCCTGAGGGTGAGTACAGGGGATGCGTGGGCCACCCTCCCAGAAGACCCCGTGCGTGGCCAGGCCTGGTCCCCATCAAGTCCATGAGCTCAGACCCCCGAAGGCAGCTCTCTGGGCCCTCACCTGTAGGGGCTTCTCAAGGGGCCTCGCCTGGGAGCCCACATCCAGGGGAACCTTACCTGGGGTCCGTATCTGGGGGGGGTCCACACGGAGGGATCCTCACCCGGGGTCCATAACTAGGGGGGGCGGTCCACACTTAGGGGGCCTCACCTGGGGGGGCCTCAAGGGGGCTGTCAGAGGCCCCGACTGGGGAAGGGGCCCGAACCCTCGGGGCTGCGGCCTGAGATGCAGGGACAGGCGTCTGAGACTCGGGCAGGCCTCTCGCTTCGACCGCTGACCCCACCTCACCTCCCTTCCGTCGGGCTCGGTGCCTGGGTCACGGGCCGCGGGCACCGCCGCTCCCTCCTGGGACACGGGGCCGGTCCTCGGGGTGGAGGAAGCCAGCCCTTCTCTCCCAGCCACTGGGCCTCTGCTCTGTGGCTCCGGCTGCGGCCCAGGGGGACCCCCCCGCGCTGGGCGGTCCAGCTGGGGGGAGGGCAGGAGGCGGCACCTCCCTGGGGGGCGGGGCGGGGCGGGGGCGGGACTTGCTCCCTGCTGATGCGCAGGGCAGGAAAACACCTGCTGCTCCTGCCCCTGAGCTGGCCCAGCTGCCAGGAGGCCCGTTAGGCAGAGGAGAGAACCATCTGCCTCCCTGGCACACGCGGGCCTCCCCGCGGCGGCGGCTGGCAGATGACACCGGCGGGGACCACGTCGCCCCGGGCACGTCGGGGCCCCTCCTCTGGGGCCTGGCGATGGCCCTCGGGCTCCGTCGGAGGACGTGTGCTCAGGCAGAGGAAGGGTGCGGGCACCGCCTCCCCCGGGGCCGCCGCCCCGTCCCCCGGTCCGTCCGACACGGGCCCGCCGGCCGAACCGGGTCTGGACCTGCCGCCCGGAGACCCGCTCTGAGGGGGGGACGTGGGGGGTGGCGGGGAACACCTGCCCCGGGCGGTGCTGGCGCGGAGGGGACTCTGCGGACCGGCCGCGAAGGAGGAGTTCGGCCCGGGAGGGGAAGGGGGCTCCGCGCGGGGACCTCCCGGCCGCTCGGGCTGGATGGGCATCCTGCGGGGACGCGGCTCGGGGTGCGGCTCTCCGACGTCGTGGTCATCAGAGCCGCGGGGCGCACGTCACGTCCGGGATCCCCACGGGTGTCCCCATCTGTGATATCAGCACGTCTGGCACGTCAGGTCTCAGATCCCCACGTGTGACGTCATCTGTCCCAGGCGCAGGGCGCACGTCTCCTCCCGTATCAGCCCGTCGATGTCATCTGCCAGAGCCGCACGTCCCAAGTCCTGTTCTAGAGCCGCAGGTCTGACGTCATCTTCTGTATCGTGCATTTCACGTCCCGGAGCCACACGTCTGGCGTTGCCTGCAGAGCCGCCCGGCACAGGTCATGTCCTGGATCCCCACTTGTGACGTCACCTGTCAGAGTAGCGCGGGGCATGTCACGTGCTAGAGCCGCAGGTCACATGTCCTGTCCTGAATCCCCACCTCTGATGCCATCTGTTGTATCCACAGGTCGCGCACCTCATGGCCAGTATCAGCCGTCCAATGTCCTCTGCTGGGCTGCACGTCACACCTCTGTGTCACCCTGTCCACGTGCTTTCTCAGAGCCCCACAGCCCACCTCACGTCCCGGGTCCCCACGTCCGACGGTCCATTGTATCCGCAGGTCAACGTCCCTGAGCCGCACATCGGAGGGTCACCACCTGTTACCTTCCCAGGTTGCACATCACATCCAGAGCCGCACGTCTGTGGCCGCCATCTAGGGGAGCCGCAGGGTGCACGTCCTCCCGTCCCCGACGACGGCGTCCACAGCCCCGGCAGCTGCTCCTCCCAAGCCCCGCGTCCTCCGGAGCCCCGGGCTCCACCGGAGCTCAGACAGCGCTGGCAGGAGGCCGCACGAGCCCATGGCCGGGCCGTGCCCCAGATGCAGGGTGCAGGGCCCCCAGGGAGTCCCCGGCCTCCCACCAGCCCACACTTGACGCCCGGCCTTTTCCTTGCAGACCCTGGGCCTGGAGTGTCAGTCACAGAGAGACCCGCTGGGGCCTTGTCGGGACGCGCGGTGGGGACCTCGGCCTTGCTGGATGGGACTCCTGCGGGCCCTGGGCTCGGGCAACAGCTGTGGGGATCCTGAGGCGGGGCGGGGTGGGCCCAGGCAGTGCGAGCTCCTGGACCTCGCCGATGTGCACGGTGGACCACACCGAGTCCACGACGTGAGCTCCTGCTTGAGGGTGCCCCTCCCCGGGAGTCCTCGTGCCCAGCGACCACCGGTGTCCGAGACCCCAGTTCGCCATGGGGCTGAGCCCTGACCTGCACGCAGTCCCTTCTGTACAGGTTTGTCCCTACGGGGGGTCTCAGCCAGGGGTCCAGGCAGCCTGGGGGACAAGCAGCTCTGCTGTGTCCTCGTCAGGGGATCAGGCCGGGGTCTCAGCTTCTCTGTGAGCTCCTGTTTTCCCAGGACAGGAGCTCAGCCAGCCAGGAGAGAGGGTGCGAAAAGCCAGTGTCCTGTGTCCTGCCCTGCGACTGCCCAGTGCCCAGCCCTCTCTGGTAACAGTCCCTGATGGGGACCACCTCGGACCTGCTGCCTGGCCTGGCCAATCGGAGCCCGGTTCTCGGACTCTCGTGATTGGCTCAGAGTATGCTTAGGACTCAAGGTCCATCCAAGCAGAGCCCCGGGAGCTGCGTGGCCGGTCCCAGAGGGAGCCTCTATACTGTGGGATCTGAACCTGGGCAGGTGGCCTAGAGGTGGGGTGGCCATCTGCCTGGGTGCCCCGTTATGTAAAGTAAGACAGGGGTTGCGTTTATGTAAGTTAGTATGGTGGGGGGGGGGTGAGGGGGCTATCATTACATAAACTTATGCAGAGACTGGCGTTAGATAAACTAATAGAGGGACTGTTAGATAGACTACCGCAGGGGCTGCCTTTATAAACTGATACAGGAATTGCTGTATAAACACAGGGGCTGTCACCATATAAACTAATACACTGGGTGCCTTTACGTAAACACAGGGCCTATTCTTAACTAGCACAGCAGCCACCTTCAGGGAGCAGCTGGCATTATATAAACCAATACAAAGATGAAGCCATAAAACGGACAGGGAAAACTGTCCGTGGATCTAACTGTTTGAAGTCCTGGATTCTGTTCAGTCAGATGAGTCGGTAAATCTCCTACTTTCTCTAGGCCAGTCTGCCCTGGGTTTTCTGTCTCTCGCACCCGGAGGGGCCTGGCATGATACGCTCCAAAGTCCTCCAGGCACTGCCTCTACGTCTCCCTGTGTCTCTTACCCACAGCCCCCTGCCTGGGCCAGCTCACAGTCCAGAGGACAGCACGGTGGGGGGAACAGCCCGAAGACCTGTGGCTTGAGGAGCACTGCCAGGTTGACCACATGTCCTCACAGAGAGATGCCCGGCACTCAGCGGCTCTTGGAATCGGTCCTGAGCCGAGCTCAAACCATCTTGCTTAGCGTGCAAAAGGAAGAGCGGGGCCGGGCAGGTTCCCGCTAAAACGTGCTGGGGATAAATCGTTTCTCTGCAAGAGAGGCATCCTTCCTAATGCAAAAAGCATGAGTTAGAGGGAACTGGGCCCAGGGCCTTACTGTCCCGAGGTGGCGGTGGGGGAGGGGAGGGGAGCCTGGGTCACAGGCCATCCAGGTGTGGAGAAGTTTCCAGAGCAAACGGTCACTCTGGCAGAGGAGCTGCCTGGGAGGACTGGTCGAGGCTCTCCAGACACCGTGACAACACACACTCCAGACTCCATCAGAGCCATCGATACTCCTTTCCCGATAACCGTAACTCCCCTGGGGAACCAGGGCCACCTGTCGCGAACTCGGCGTTTCTCCCAGCTTTTACCCTGAAACCGAACAGATGCGTCCGTCCTCTTCCGGCCCCAGCCGCGCTTCTCCGAAAGGCACGGTGCCAC
This sequence comes from Lynx canadensis, assembly GCF_007474595.2. Classification (NCBI taxonomy): domain Eukaryota; kingdom Metazoa; phylum Chordata; class Mammalia; order Carnivora; family Felidae; genus Lynx; species Lynx canadensis. Next base: position 92,251,681 of record NC_044314.2, read on the forward strand.
GTACCGCAGCTCCAGGAGCACAGCCAGGCCGAGCCTGTTTTCCAACGGGTGGATCTGTCCACCGCGCAAACAGGTGGCTGGCGTCCAGGCCTGAGGCTGGCTCAGACCTACACACCAAGTCCGGTTAGGGATGAGTGGGGCCAGGGAACGAGGCGCCACCGTGTCCGACGCTCCTGTCGTGACGCGGCTGCCCTCCTGAAGTCCTAGTGTGGGTGGCACTTCTGTAGGAGGCGCACGTGGCTTCCCGTCGACACGGCAGCAGTCACTCACACCCTCTGTTCTTTTCCCTAACACGGTAACTGAAGAACCGCTAAGAGCTCGGTGCCCTGCTGGGCAGCGGTCTGTGCAACGGAGAGGCTCTGTGACTGTGGCCCAACGTCTCCCCAGCCCTGTGACAGCAGCACGTGAGGAAGCTTTTCTCACCTAAGGAGCAGGAAGGTGATACCAGCGGGGCAGGGAGTATCCATCAGACTGGTTTTCCCCGTAGCATCTACATTAGATTTCGCCGTCCATCCAAGCAGCCGTTCAGTGAGTGTTAGTAGCACGTACCGTGTACCAGGCCCTGGGCTAGCTGGGTACGGTCCGTGATCAGACTGTGGCCCCACAGAGAGTCATGGAAACAGACCGAATAGTCAGAACTGGTTTCAGGTGACAGGGTGACAGCAACACAATTCCGGGGGCGCCTGGGTGGCTCAGTCGGGTAAGCGTCTGCCTTTGGCTCAGGTCATGATCGCGCGGTTCGTGGGTTCGAGCCCCGCCTCGGGCTCTGGGCTGACAGCTGGGAGTCTGGACCCTGCTTCGTTTCTGTGTCTTCCTCTCTCTCTGTCCCTCCCTGCTCATACTCTCTCTCTCAAAAATAAATAAACATTAAAGAAGAAAAAAAGAAACAGAACTCCAAATGCCGGAGGTCAAGGGCATTTGTTGGTCAAGGCCCACGAGGACGGGTGCTGAGCTGGCTGTTCTCTGGGCGCCCCTCATGTTCCACTCGTCATCCTTCCTGCCCTGATCGGTCCAGGGAGGCCGGTCCCAAGTCGGCCTGGACGCAGTTCCTCACCTTCTGGATGGCTCAGCCAGCTGAGGGAGTCTGAGGAGACTGGAGGACGGCAGGAGAGGGCAGTTGGGGCATTTCTCCTGCCTCTGTCCTGCGGGCCTGCGGCTCTGGCGGAGGCTGCGCTTCTCGAAGGTCACAGATCTGCCTGCCGCCGCTCTCCCGGGGCTACGCCGCTCCCTGGCCGCCAGAAACCTTGCTCTTCCCATCACGCAGACAGGACCAGGACAAAGACTGCCGGCTCTCGCGAGGCCAGGGCTGCCCTGGCAGTACGCGGGGGTCCCCTTCACTTGCCTGCACCCCTGACAACTCTGGACCCTTCGGCCGTCCGTGTCGGGTTGCCACCCGGTCCCTCCCGGATCCCACCTGAGTCAGGTGTGCCATCACACCACGGGAGGCAGAGGGGCGTGAGCTTCGGGAGCAGCAGACGCCAGACAACCGAACATCCTCCCGTCCCCTCACTCCCGGCTCCAGCTCCGTTCTCTCCCATGATGGGCCAGCCTCTCCGGGTGGTGGGAAACATGGGGGTCCACAGACCCTGAGCCTCGTGCCTTCGGGCCACGGCCACTACAGAAATACACGCCGTGCGTGTTCCCCCTTGGAAAGTATCAAGGAAGCGCTCCGACTGCTTTGGTCCATCTTGAACCCCAACAGGTATGGGGTCGGTGCTTCTTGGGGGTCACTGAACGCGCGTCCACGTTGACGTGTGAGTCAGACTGACACTATTGCTTCCCCGACGTCCTCTCACGGTTCCGGAGAATGAGCCAGAGACTGCTGACCCTCTGGCTCCAATTCTTTCTTCATTAAACCCAAGAGCAATGTACCAAGCAGGCGGAATCACTTAAACGAGTACCTGGAAACACACCTGGGTGTCGAGTCTCTAGATCGTCACCCCAGATCTGGGCCCAGGCGTCTGGCTGTGTCTGGGCCCTTTCAGGGACCGCCACTCCACGAACAGGCTCAGGTGTCTGGCTGCACAAATAATGATGCTTGTTCAGGAAAATGAGACGAATGCCTGAATGCTGGGGACACGTGACTGCATTCCCGGGGCTGTATCTTTGGGACGATCCTGTCTTTATCTGACATTCAGGTGGACAAGTGTTCCTAGAACTGAAAGGCAAGTGAGAGGCGACTGTGCCGGAAAATCACTCACAGGGACAGAGGCTTGGTCCTCCCGCACAGTCGGGACTGACGTACGTGTGCAGCTCTGAGGACTGCGCGTTCACAAACGGCTCAGCCGGACGACACTGCTCGGCGAGACGGGCCGCGCGACCCAGTCCTTTCAGACAGTGACTTGCCCGCACGCGGTCTGGGTCAGGTGCGCACAGACTAGCGGCGTCTGACTGGCAGGATCCCCGCGGGTGGGGGACGGAGCATCCCGCCTGCCCCACGGCGAGAGTCACCCGGTGGGACCAGAGACCGCGAGAGGGAAAGGCTGTCTGAGGGAACAGCGTGTTGGATTTACACGGCAGAGGAAGGACGGTTGACACACGGCTCCCAGGAAGTGCATCACGTGACTGTCACATGACAAATAACAAGAGCGATGACTGTTGAAGAGAGCGAAGCAGCGCTGGCGCCATTTAAGATGTCGTCAGGCATCTCGCAGGTTCGTCAGCCTGCTGTGGCGCAAACGTTTTTAGAGGCGATTTCCATCTCCCTTCCAGCGGGAGCTGCTGTCTTTTTGTTTGCGGACTGAGATTTGTATCAGCCAATGACTCACCGATCTCACGGACCCAAACTCTAGCTTGTCTGAAGGCACCGGTCTGATCTCTTCCTAACATCGTGGGCGAGCACCTGCACGCGGCTGGCATCGGGGTCTCAGGTCCGCCTTGTTCATCTCGGATTATCTAGTGATACGCTGAGAGGGCCCTCGGGGCTTGGAAACATCCCCTGGTCCATCCTGTGGGCTGGAGCAACTGAGCCCCCGGGTTTAGAGGAACACTTTCTTCCAGAATGAAGACTACAATTCCCAGCCTCCCTCGCAGGAAGGTTGTGTCACGAGACAGTTTCCACCAATGGCATGAGGAAGAAGTGACTCGCGGTGCCTCTGGTTATGCCCCTGAAGCCCGCCCTTCCTTCCTCTGCCCTCCCCCGATGGTCATGGGTGAGCGTGAGCCACCTCGGGTCACGAGGAGCGGGAGGCTCGGCCAGGGCTGGGACAGCAGAGCTTGGGGACGGGCTGTGCTGGTCCAATTTCCAGACACATAATTACAAGCGGACTCAGAGAATGGAAGTCCCCCGCCCCCCACATCCAGGGTGTGCTCGGCACTGGGCAGCGGCAGCAGAGGGGGCCAGGTGAGGCCTGTGGCCAACCCTCATCTCCAGTCCTCCGACCATTCTGTGCACACCCGACCCGTCACAGAAACCGCCTCCTGCCTGATCAGCAAAGTCACCATGTGAGATAGTGACTGGTGGCCGGGGTCACATGAGGTCGCGTCACCGCAGGCGAGGAGCACCCGGCCCCACTGTGACACCCTCACTCCTGGACCCAAGGCTCAAGTTTCCCACCCCTAACAGGGGAAGGCAATCTCTGGGCTGGGGAAGAGAAATCTGAAAGAAAGAGGAGACGAGAGGAGGGTCTGAGAGGCCCTCCCCCAACACCCTCCCCCACACCAGCTCTGAAAGGCAGAACGGCAGACACCCTCCCTCACCCCAAAATCTGAGGCCCGAACACAGGGGACTTGGGTTGGCTTCCCACCTGGGATTCTGGGAGCAGTGGCTTCAGGGGACCGCGCACAGCCAGAGCGAAGGCAGGGGGAGAAGAGCTGGCAGATGGGGCTTCAGGGTAGACAGGACCCAGGAGAGACCCTCTGGGTTTGCACATCCCGATAAGCGGGGGGGGGGCTGTGTGGTGCCCTGAGTCCCACAGAGGGGATGGGGCACCAGGGACACGTGCTGGGTCAGGGGACGTGAGGTCAGGCACACTGACCATGAGGACCAGACCCCGAACGGGGACGTGCGTGGTCAGCAGACGTCGGCACAGGACGTGACGACTGAGGGTCCCACCCTGACCCCACGTCAACCTGCCGCCTAGAGGCACCTGAGAGAGGACAGAGAAAGCCCTGTGTTGTCTAGAAGAGGAATCTCACACCCTGACGGACGCCATTCACCCGGAACCGAATCTTTTTCTGCCATTAGGCAGAGTAAAGGCCCTGGAGGAAAACTATAGTTCTAAAGGAATCAAGTTATTTTACACACCTGAGTTGACTGCCTGGCATTCTGCCTCTACACTTACGAGCACACTTCTTTGGGGAAAATAGTTACTTTGAGCCTCACAAACATCAAATTTGCGCTAAGGCCCAGGAGGATCAGCATCAATTTTTCTTCTTAACCAGGAAGCAGGGTTTGCCCAGGGCCGAGGAGGCTGATGTGGGTGTGACCCCATCTGGAGTCTGGAGGGTGGGTTTAGAGGGACCTTCAGGGACTTCAGGGTGGGCAGAAGGGCTGCTCCGCCAAGGACTGGGAGTAGCAGGGTGGGGATGGGAGGCGCAGGACAGATGCAGGGAAGAGGACAGAGAGAAAAGGAGGACACACAGCCGGGCTGGCGGACGCAGCACTGGGTTGGGGAAATCCCGGGGGCGGGGCTGACCCTTTCCTCACTGCCCCCACCCCCCGGCCCTGATGTGGGAGCAGCCGCCTCCCCCCCCCCGGGAGGACAGAAGTTGGCACAGAACTTCCTCATCAGACGCCAGCTCCTTCAGTCGTTCACGGGAGTGTCACCAGTCATGTGCTGAGATCCTGGCAGTGTCCGCTCAGGGCTGATGAGTGGTGACCGGAGCTGACAAGGTCCCTCCCGCCTGGGAAACATGCAACAAAATACGTAACAAAGCGATGATTTCAGGCAGCGGAAGAGGCTACGACGGACACGAAGGCCGTGAGTAAAGGGGAGAGTAACGCGGGAGGCCACCTTCACAGCGTCCGAGAAGTGCTCCGCGAGGGGACTTCTGGTGCCAAGACGGAAAGGAGGAGCATCAGAAGGAACATTCTAGGCAGAAGGAAGGCAGATGCGACGTTCCGCCAGACGCGAAAGAGACCAACCAGAAGAACCTGAGCGCGCGCGGCATGGATGGTGGGAGAGGCAGGCTCGGCCCCACCGGGTCGGGCGCAGAGGGCAGTGGGCCAGGTCAGGCGCACCTCGTGGGTCCTGGCGCACAGTCTGGACGCCCTCCTCGCAGCAGGGGAAACAGCAGGCGCACACCCACGGTCATCCAGAAGCTGTTCCACCACCTACTGGCGCGTCCCCTATCCTGCTCGCTCGTCTTTCTCTGGAAAACGCCTTCCTCTCGGAGACCAGTCGCTCCTCTTGGGGCGCCCACATGCTTTACGGAGTATTTCAAGCTCCGGGGGAGACCCGGGGGTTCGCTGGAAGTTCCCGGGATACCTGTCCAGCCCGATGGAAGAACACCAACCAGATGGCAGCTCGGAAGGGGACACGGGCTTGCGGGGCCCTGCGGGAGCCTGTGAAGAGCTGCAGGACTCCACCTGGTCATCCGAGCCCCCAACCACACGGCCCGGGCCTGTGCCCACCACGCAGAGTCCAGGCCTGAACAGTGACGCCGTGGGGCTTCTGACTGGGACAAAGGGTGCCACTTCTCTGAACTCGAGGGTTACTGGTTACTGAGTGTGGGCCATCAGCGAAATGCTGAAAGGACACCGGGGGTGGCCGGGCCTGCCGTCAGCATCAGTAACCCTTCTTCAAGGGTTCTTCTGCAGGCGTTATCGATCTGGGGACGTCGCGGTACAGAATGCCAACCGCCTCTCCCAGTGTGCGGGCCACTCTCCCTTCCTCTTCAGTGTGCACGGGCCTTGGGATCAATGTCCATACAACGAGCTAGGAGGACAAGCACCGTGCCCTTAAAGAGAAGGGGCACGTCTGGACTCCGCTTAGGCTGTGCAATGCTGGGCTTAGTGTGCAATGTTCCCACACTAGCAACGAGAGAAGGCCAGGTCACCTACAAAGTCGTGGCTTTGAGCCCAGCAGAGAGCAGAGGATGCAGGGAGAGCAGCTGACCGGACACAAAGGAGGAAGGTGCTTCCCAGGACACACGGGGACGGACCACTGACTCGTCCGGGTCACGGTGAGAGCAACGCAGGGCTTTCACGGCGCAGGTAAGAACATTTCTTCTAGACTGTTCCACGGATTTCTAAAGCTCAGTAGGGGCTGGCTGGCCTGTGAGCATAGAGTTCGAGAGGCCACAGCCACGTGGTGAGTGTGCCACCGCCTGTCGCTGCCCCGTGGACCCTGCTGTGAACCCAAGAGAAAGGTCAGGAGACTGGAGGACGCCGCCCTCTGTGGTGCTGGCCCGGGAGAGGGGCACACTTGCCACTGTGGGAAAGGAATGAAGCCCTTCCAGGCCCTTCTCCCCGGCTCAACCCATGTAGCAAAACCCCCACACTTCGCGGGGAGCCCAGCCAAACCTGCCACCTGCATGACATACGTGGAGAGAGACCCTTTGTGGCCAAGGGCAGGGGTCAGAGAAGCAGAGAAACACCCTCCTGGGGAAGAGCTGTAAAAACACCCTGGGCCCCGACCACAAGAGATACCTTCTGCCGGCAGACGGCAGGAGACCCCCCACGCAAGACACATCAAAATGACAAGGCAGTGTGGGGCGCCCGGGTGGCTCAGCCAGTTGAGCGTCTGACTTCAGCTCAGGTCGTGATCGTGTAGTTCGTGAGTTCGAGCCCCGCGTCGGGCTCTGTGATGACAGCTCAGAGCCTGGAGCCTGCTTCCGATTCTGTGTCTCCCTCTCTCTGCCCCTTCCCAGCTCATGCTCTGTCTCTGTCTCTCAAAAATGAATAAATGTTAAAAAATTTTTTTTCCGTGACGCGGCAGCATGTGGCTGGCACTGTGGGGCCAGGATCACCGGAAAAGCCTCGGTGGAGACCTAGTGACACAGAGCCTACCTGATCCTGACACTACCCAGGACAGCAGAGAAGCCCCATCCCCCATCGAGAGGTCAGCTGGCACTGAGTACAAGTCACAGCAGAGGACCCGGGAGAGGGGCCAGTGTGCAAAGAGACCCTGCCTGAGGCACAGGCTCACAGGTATGGCCTAACGCTGAGGCTGGAGCACGGACACTGAGAGAAATCCCCAGCACCTTCATCCCCACCAGAGGCACAAGGTAGCACTAGAAGAACCTGACGGCTGTGGCACACTGATGGGAACCACGAAACAGCAACATCCAATTCAGCTCAACTCCTGCTAGATTCACTCGCCCTCCCCCAACCCCCACAGCCGCCAAGAGAGACCCTCGCTAAACAAGAGGCGTGCACATTTCCAGGTGAAAATATTATTCTCTCCGTTTCCGTTGTCCATTCCCATGGCCAACCTTCAACTAAAAAGTACAAGACACAAGAAAAGACCAGGGGGAAAGCCCACGGTCAAGAGACAGAGCAATCGATACAACCAGACTCAGATGTGACCCAGATGTTGGAAAGCTGTCAGTGAATTTAGAACAACTCTGATCATCACATTAAAGCTTCTAGCCGAAAATATGGAGAATACGAAGGAAGAAATTTCTAGAGAGACAGAGATTATAGAGCTCACGTGGGAGAAAATGCATCGTAGTAACACACGTTACTGAATCCAGACTCTGCACAGCTCTCCGCGAAGCCACGGCCCCTCCCAGGGACGGGAGCACAAGGTCGTCTCGGAGCAGAGCCCAGGGAGGCGCAGGGGGAAGGACACAGAGCACATGGCGGGGCCGAAACGTGTGAAGACGTTCCAGCGATGGGCTAGAACAGAGGACGACAGAGGAGAAGCGGCCGCTGGTGCTGACAGTGATAAACAACACCTGAGTGGGGACCCGTCTGTGTGTGTCACCCTCCTCTGAGAGAAAGAATTCCTGGATAAGACAAACGTAAAACGTCAGGATTAAAAGTGCATGTGAGGAGAGGCCGCCTCCGACATTTCTCAGGAAACCTGCATCGTGAGCCGACCCTGTCGAGAGGTCCTGGGATTCCACCCACACCCCGTGGATGAGTGCCTGTCGCTGTCTGATCCTCTCAAATGCCATAGTTTACATGCAGTGACTACTCTCGGGCCGATTCCGTGTCCGATGGGCCCGGTACAGGGAGCCCCGAGCAAGCCTGCCAGAACACGGGGGGCAGAGCTGAACCGGTTTCGTTTCTCAACGTTTGCCGCACTTGACGCGCTCGGCAGGAATCCCTCGCTGAGGAAAGCGGCCTCCAACCCTGTGTGGCGTCCCCGAGGACACATCCAGGGCCCTGCGTCCCCACAGCGCACTGAGTGCTCAGAGCTGAGCTGGGCTCGGGATGTCAGCGTGTTGTTCTGATGGGCAGTGACTGGGCATCAGGCATGATAATCAGACCTGCCAGGGGACCGTCTCTGCAGCTGGCGTCCTGCCGCTCGTGCTGGGTGGGGTCAAACGTTACTGCACTTGAATAAACACTGGACAAAGCCATTCATCCTTCGCGAGTGCTGACAGCAGAGCACGGACAGTCACCCGGAGATGGAGACGTGCATGGACTCATGACTGTAAGGGCAGAGAATCATCAGACCCTCTAGCAGACCAAGTTGTGCCGGGAATCTCCCGACCACCTCACAGAGACCCCACCCCAGGGTGCTCCCTCCAGCGTCTCACACCCAGCCCCCCACCCCACCTGTCCTGGTGCAGACTGTGTGGGCGTAGACAGTGGGCCATCCCAGCCAGTACTGTGGGGGGCCCTCCTGGGGGTTCCCAGCAAGGAGTCCTGGAGAGGCAAGTGCAGGGGGAGCAGGGAGAGAGTGGAGTGAGGCCAAGAAGGGGGCGGACTATGCTCCCAAGTTAGGCCATTGACACCATCTCTACCACTGGGCCGTCTACACTGGTCTCTCCAGAGAAGTGCCGGGAGCCCCTGCGAACATGAGCAAGTCTGCACCTGGGGAGGCGGGGTAAACTCCGAGAATGTTCCCGTATTCATCATCTTTCTGTGGACACTTTCGCAGGCCTCCCAGGCTGCTGAGACAGAGAGGTTGCCCAGGAGCACTGACTGCCGAGAGCACCTGGCCCAGGTGAGAAAGGGGCTCCTCGGGCAGGTGACCAGCGGCCCTGATCCGGGAGGAGGAGAGACACCTGAGAGAGAAACAGCCATAGAGACAGTGGCCTTCCCCCATCCCGGCCCACGTGCGGTGTGTTCAGACTTGGGGAGTGCTACACGCTTGGCTTTATCTGTCCCAAGAGCCCAGCGAGGGACTCGGCGTGTACGTCACTGCCCAGGTGGCTCTGACTTAGGAAATCTTTTGGCCCCAAGTTGCTGCTTCCTCTGTCTCCTGAAGAATGTGAAGATCTGGTGGTCAAACCCTTGGGTCAAGGAGAAACCAACTCCAAAGCTGTCGCGAGAACCAACGAAGGGAAGAGGTGGTGTCCCACAGCAAAGCGGGGAGGAAATGAATGACAGACGCCCAACCGCAGATGTGCAGTCACAGTCAATGTGCCGCTGCTGTTTCACTGTGGACGGACCTTGAGCACAGGTCCCCAAGGAGGGATGCACCTGCCCCCAGGCGTCCCCAGTGACAGCTCCTTAGAACACAGCTCTGACTCTGGTCCTACTTGGCCAGGGTGTGGCCTGCACTGTTGCACGTGTGACACAGAATGCAACTCCCCACACTGGGAGATCCCCGGTGTTAAATCACAGATGAATCAAGACATCGCCGTGCCCGCAGGCGTGCTGGGGATAAGGAGGAATCAAAGATCAAACCTTCCGCATCAGGTGGAGAAAGGAATTTTGACACGTCACCGCACGCTGTTAGGAGGACTCATTAAAGCTGAATCAGAATCCAAAGGTCACTGCCAGGAGGGCCACAGAGCACCTCCTGGAGAAGGGGGCGTGCACAGGGTGACCCCACGCCCCAGAGCTGTAGCTGACCAGCTGAGTGGGAGGGGATCCGGGTCCAGGGAGGAGATGACAGCCTTACCTGGGAGCTCCTCCCCGCTGGTGACACTCCAGGCCAGTCCGCCTGTGCCCCCTCTGAGTCGGTTATCTCTTCTTGCAGGACAGACCTTCCAAAAGGGTTGTGGCTTCAAATGTCAGTGGTTCCTGACTCCCCACAGTCCTGGGGTCAGATTTCGGGCGGGGGCCCCGCTGGTGGCTCTCTGCTCCACCTGGCCTGGCTGGGTCACTCCCTCAGCTGCTTCCAGCTGCTGGCCAGGCTGAGCTGGAAGGTTCTGGAAGGCAATTCTGCACCTGCCACATTCTTCTCAGTGCCATTTAAAAGAGCCCAGGTAATCCACCCTCGAGGTGTTTCCATGGAGACGCGTTTCCTCACCCAGAGGGAATTCTGGAGAAGAATCTAAAAAGGGAGTGAAGGCTGTCAGGTGTGGATTCCTTCACATCTGAGGGGGTTTCTGATTCACAGGGCTTGGGGCTGTTTCTCCTTGAAGTTCAGACAGCCAGGACTTCAAGTGATGGATCATTCTGACCTTGAACTGGACACTAACTAGCCTCGTCAAATCTCTAGACCTGGTTCCCTCCTTGCTTCACTGGTCTTGATCTCAGCTGGGAAAAAGGGGACTCCAGACATTCTGAAGGATAGCGTCTTGGACTCAGGAATTCCCTAGAAGAGCCAGAACCACTCCCCTTTGGGGAACGTAGGAAGCCGAAGCTTACTGTGCATCTGAGGAAGTGACAGGTCTCCCCCTGGGAGCGTCCAGACTGGCTGCCCAGGGCCCGCCCCTCCCCTGCGGCCCCGCCTGCTCTCCTGGATCCCCGTCAGCACTGAAACACGCAAACACGCGCCAGGCCTTTGCACGCTGAACACCCGCCTCTCCGCCACACTCACCCCCGAACCGCGGGCTACGGCTTGTTCCCACACACTCAGAATCTTCCAGGGACACAGGAGCCGCAGGACCATGTTCTCATGGATCATCTGAGTGCTTTTCCCTCCCCCTGGCTCCTGTCACTCTGGGGTCACCCCCACCCCACCCAGGTGGGCTGCGTTCGGGGACTCAGGGGGCATCACCAGCGGTGGAGCCCGTCCACGTGCCCATCCCCTCCCAACAGACCCCACGTGTTTAGGAGCACACTGCATGGGACCCAGATAGAGGGAACTTTCTCCGTCCTTCATCCGAAATCAAACTGTAACTGGCATCGCGTATCTCTCTCTACGAAACTACCTGGGATGACGTGGGCGTGTCCCTCTGCAGTATCGGCTGCATGTTCGGATGTGCACCTGACCTGCCCATGGGGGGTGGCCCCCGTGGAGAAGAGGTCTCTGTGATGAGAACTGTCGCGCCCCGCCCGGGGTCTCCTCCTGGCCCGCGGCGTCTGGCTGGCAGGTGTGTGGGACCCTCAGGTCTGTGGGAGAGGAGGTGGGGCCAGGGGCTCGCGGTCCCGTCCTTCCAGCCTGCGCCTAGGGAGATGTGGACCCGGCCCCACAGGGACGTGCAGCAGGGGCTTCCCTGAGCGTGTTGTGGGGACCGCCACCTCCTGGTCTCCTGGGACAGTGGAGAGGGAGCCTGGGGAGGGCGAGGCTCAGAGGACGACGCGGGTTTGAACCACCGAGGTCCTGTATGCTTGGCCATAGGAGCACATGTCAGACTAGGAGTCTGGATTTCTCTCTTGTCCAGCAAGAGAGAAGACACAAAACTGAATATGAGAGAGGCTGATGTCTGGGAGGAGACAAGAGCCCTGAACAGGGTTTTCGTCTCCATATTTACTGAACTCTCAAGAACTTACATACGTGGCGAACGTGAAGAAAACCATCAGAGAGTAAATGTTAACTTGTGTCTAAGAAGCAAATGGTCTGGCGGGCAAGAGGAGTGTTTGATCAAGGTACACTGGTGCCAGATGGAAAGTAATTTCCTGCAGGCGATGCAACAAGTTTCTCGTGATCCCAGTACAGTATCTCGCTAGCTCACCTTGGGCGTTTTCGCCCTGTTGTGGCAGCTTTCTGCTCTAAGCTTTAACCCGTTTACGTAAGCGTACGAATTCCTGAACGTATTTCCCGACAAGCACGTGTGCCAATCAAGCATTTGTAAAAATAAGTGTCCTAAACAGAATGAAAGCTAGAACACAGGGCCATCGACGTGTGTTTAAAGAATATGCCCACAAAACAGCAATGGGCATTTTGCAAGAGCACTTTCAAATAAAAAGATAGGCATGAGCCAGTTCAAGGATTTCCTAAGGATGAAATCTTAGGTGTCTCAAACACCCTCAAAACCGTAACATAAAAATTCAATGAAAGTAAGAAGGATACTATTAAACACAGCTTTACGATTTCCCAAGGGCAAGAGTGAATGCCTAATTAGGAGTGGAATAGAGGCTGGCGGGGGGGGGGGGGGGGGAATGCGCCTGCAGGGAGCTGCTGCGCATGTGCGGAGGCAGCAGCGTGATTCCCCCGCCCCTTTCCCTTGAGGTCCAGCGAAGGAGATGCCAGGACAGAAGCTGGCAGACGCTGGGAGGCGGTCATCACTTTGCCTGTGCCGTCCCCAGGGAAGGACTGTGGGCCCCACCCTCCGGCCTGGCCCCTGACCAGCCTGCCCCTGTCTCCTCTAGCTCTGCCACGTGCAGCCCCGCCCTTCTGCCCTAGCTCCACCCACCGCCTCTAACTCCCACCCTCATGTGGCCCCACCCCTCTGCTCCAGCCAACCCTCTGACCCGACCCCACCTTTTCCCTCTAGCCCCACCCTTGTCTGGCACTGTCCCTCCTCTCTAGCCCCGCCCGCTGGCCTGGCCCCGCCCCAGGCTTCCACCTGGGCTCATGACTTAGCCACATAGCATACCTGCCCAGAGTACACATCTGCCCGGACAGATGGTCTGGCGATGGCTTGATGGCCTTTTGTCTGTTGGGTGGAGCCCAGAAGCCCCCAGTGATGCAAACCCCAACCCTCCTCAGCTGGCGGGATGCCCGGCTCCGAGCCCCCCAGACATCTGGGCACTGTGGTTTCCTCTCCCTGCGGCCCGGTCTCCTGTCCACCTGTACGGAACCCCAGGAAGGGCAGCGTCCTCCTGTCCCCCCCTTCCTGGGGAGGAGCCTGCAGGGAGGGAGTCCCTGGAGTTCCCTCCCTGATGCGCCCTCACCCCTGCCCGGTCCTGGTGCGGGAAGCTTTCCTCAACATCAGGACATTGACATTCTGTGCACACAGACAAGTCTGTGGAAACAGTAACGATGACCGATGGGGGTTGAAGCTCTTTTGCCATCGGCAATTTTTTTCTGCATTTCTCATTTTGGCTTCATTTGGCCTCAAACAGGAAGAGTCAAGACAATGAGGCACCATCCGCAGAGGTGGCCTTGGAAGAAGGTCTGGGGCCAGCAGGTGCGACACCGGACCGCAGGCGGTTCCCTCTCCCGGCTACCAGGACAGGGAGTGATCAGGCCTCTCTGAACCTCAGTCTCCCCTTCCGTGTAACGGGCTCTGGGTCTCCCATCCTAACCTGTATCGAAGGTGTCCACCTTGATCCATCGGCACGGCTGCGCCTTCCCAGCCACCCGCACCTTTGCCAGGTTAACTGCATTCCATCTCCTGTGCCTCCGCCCCGCCCCGCCCTCTAAATCACCAACACAGTCACTGCCTCGCCGCTGTGGTTTCCCCTGGCACCCAAGCCTCAAGCGCAGGGATGCCAGCATCTAGACAGAAAAGCGGGACTTGGTCACGCTGATGGTGGCAGAGCTGGAGGGCAGAGGATGACCGAGGCCCATGCGGACATGAGCAGCTGCAGCTGAGCCCCAGCAGAGGGAGTGAGGGGTGTGAGCAGAGCCGGGGCACCCCGGGCGCTGGGCAGGGCAGGACCACCGCCAGCTGTCCTCAGCAGAAGGACCCTGTGTGGGGCAGGACCGTGGGGGCAGGGCACCCGGCCAGGGCTGGGAGCCCCGGAGGGGGCTCTGCAGGGAAGCTGTGAAGCTGGAGGGACACCCTCTCTTTCAGAGGCCCCGGCCCCCTGCGGTCCCCACCAGCACCCCTGTTGTCAGGACCTGACAGGGTCCTGCTCTGGGAGCCCAGGAGCTTGTTTTACAGAGCAGAGGAGGGCGGGGGCTCTGAATCAGCCAGAAGCCCCCACTCCCTGCACCCACACACTCAGAGGCTGAAAGGGCCCTGGGCCTGGGCTGTGATCCCCACCCTAGGATACATCTCCCCACCTCCCAAAGCAGGCTGTGTTGCAGACTCACTGGACCTCGTGAGTCCCCAGGTCATCATGCGCCTCCCCCTAAGGGTTCTGGCCTCTTGTCCCTCTGCCTACAAGCCCTCCCTGCCCAGGTCGGTGCCTCGTCACCACCTCCCCCACCCCGCTGTCTCTGCTCCAGCCCCTCCCCAGGGAATTGCTCCTGTCCCCATGCCCCCCTCCCCGGGTCACCTCAAATAGCCCTGCTCATCACCACAGAGGCAGGACGTGTGGGGGCAGATGGCAATGTCAGGTGGGCACCCTGACCTCTGCCCCCATGCTACTGAGACCTGGAGGGAAGGGATTTAGACATCCTCCCATTTATGTTCTTGTATGTCTGACCAAAGGAAAAAAGAAAAACAACGTTCCTGGATACCAAACCCCAGAGAAAGCAGTGTTTAAGAAGTCTTGTTATTGTGAGTCTTTTTCATGACTCTGATCTAGTTTGCAGAGCATCCCAGCAGTGGCAGAAGCAGGCACCAAGACCCAGCAGGATCCCGCTGAAAATGGAGGCCCCAGAGCCCTCATGGGATGCTCGGAGCTGCCTTCTGAGTATCAGCCAAAACGGACACAGAGCAACTGGCTATTAACTGGCCACTGTTACAAGGAAGGCTTTGTTGCTGCCCTGCCCACTTCCACACTCTGTAAACTTGTCCAACACAAAGCGAACCAGCGAGGGCTGGGCTGTTGGTTAGTTGTTCTTGGCACTCCGCGGCTCCAGGAGAGAGGCTGGGCCCGAGCCCAGGGAGACCGAGCCGGAGGAATCTGGGCCAGTCAGCTCTCACTGTGTAGCCACCACCTACTGAACACAAGGACATCTCTCTCGTGGCTCAGCAGGTGGCAGAGGGAGCTCAGCTCGGGCCATCTGCGGGGTGGCTGCAGGTGGGCTGATCCCCACGAGTCTGGGGCGGCTGCACGCCAGCCTGTAGGTCAGTGGTCGGCTCTTGTCATCCTCGACCAGCAGACTCTTCTCAGGGTGACAGCAGGGGCACAGGGAGCAGGTCTGACGGGCCGGCCCTTTCAAGCCTGTGGTGGTGGCACCTGCCCACTAACACTTCCTTGGACAAAACACCTTAGATGACCAAGTGCAAAGTTCAAAATAAACCAGTATATTCCATCCATGGAGGTGGGCACGGGAGGGGGAATATTCCTGAAAAGTCCTGTAACATCCTCCAGAACACAGCGCGTGTGGGCCCGGGGCCTCCAGGTAGCTCTCCCAGCCCAGACCCGCCTGTGTCCTCGGCGGGCTGGGGGGTCCCGGCCCTCACTGCCCCATCACGGGGACTTGATGACGTGGTAGGCTGTGTTGCCGCCCCCCTAGGACGACTGGATAAGCACGAAGATTCTCACCAGGTCCGTACAACCTGCCGCAGGCTCTGTGGCCTCGGGGTCCCCACATCAGTCCAGCGCTGGCGAGGAGGGTTAGAAGTCTCTTCCCCAGGAACGAGGACGACTTCTCACCGTCTGACGTGTTACCCGCTTGATCGTCCACCCACTGGGGAGGGTTTTCGCGGGGGAGGGGGTGGGAGTCCTGCGTCTGAACATAAAAGCCCGTCGCGATCCGATCCCCCGCTGTGGATAAACACGTTGCACGTCACCGTCCAGGAGGCGTTTGTGAGGAACAATTTTCCTTTCTTAGAACCCTCTGACCAAAGACATATTCCTCACACAGCACTCATAAAATATCCATGTGTGGTAACTTTGCATTGGCTGGAGCAGTTATAACGTGCCTGGTAAGTGTGCAAAAGCATTTCAGGCTCCAAGCCTGCAGTGTTCAGAGAGTCAACGCGGAACACTCTCCTCCAACTGCCTTCAGGATTCTGATTTCCAGTGCGGTGAGGAGCCAGAAAGCCTAGGGGCTCACCGTCACGCCCTCCCCACTCCCCTGGCCGAAGTCCATCACAGCCTCAAACCAGAAGTGAAGGATGGCGGCTCCCACAGGAAGGGGTGAAGAATTGGGGCCCACAGCTCAGCCAAGCCCCTCCTTTAGGGGGGGACTGTCTTACACGCGGGAGAGAGAGGTGGGAGCCTCCCCCAAGGGATGCACAGGTCAGGAAGGAAGGTATGATCCAGCAAACCTCTGGGAGGACCACAATCTAACCCTGGGGACAGCTGTACTTTTCTGCAGAGGATCAGATTAAAAATATAATGAGAGGAAGCTGCTGTACACAGAGATGCTGAAGGGGAAATTGCAGAAATTTTTTAAAGAGAGAAAATAGAGGAGAGATGAACCCCGGGAGCCCATCCCTGCTGGAGTTTCTAAAGGACACACGTAAACAACGATGAGCAGGCTGGGAAACAAAGTCCGAAATACAGCGAGTTACAGGGAGTAAAGGGAAGGACACGCTTGGTGTTGTACTGAATGATGTCTGCCTGAGTCTTACCCAAGGAGGAGATACCGAAACCAAACAGGGCTAAGGGCTGCATATTAATAGCCTATGAGCCAGGGGGCAATGGCTGGAATACATAATTATACTTCACAAAGGAGAGAAAGGCACCAAGGAATTCAGTGTAACAGGTAAAACGCACACGGTAAAAGCGCAGGCAACACTACCAGAAGACTTACAGAATGCTTGTGCTACAAACTTCCTGAGAACATAAGGTGCTGGAATTTGTGAATACTCACGTATGTGTGCTTCTGGAAGTGTCTAAAATGTGTCTGGAAGGTTCACAGAAAGCAGACTTGCCTCCGGAGAGAAGCTGGAAATCTGCTCTGCGTGCACGCTGCGGGGAGAGCCGCGGCCGTGAGGAGTCACCGCAGTCTCCTCGGGACGGAGCGGCCACAGCTCGGACGGAGTCACGGGTGGAGATGAGGGGAGGAGACCCAGCAAAATGGGAGAGGAGACAGGCTCCGGTGGCAGTTTATTGTGGGCGGATCTACCTGCCCATATTTATGGTGATGGGAAGAGGCCAGGGGAAGACTGACCCCAGGCAGGGCGGCACCTGAGGAACCCAGGCGGCAGGACTCTGGTCCAGCACTCGTGCCATGGGCCTCTCCTGCTTCCGAGCCACTGCTCCTTCTCCCTGGACAGAAAAGAAAGAGCTCCAGAGGTCCAGAGCTTTAGTCAGATGAATTCCGGAAGGCAGTGTAGACACCCCAGATGAGGTTTAGAAGGACCCCGCCCAGGTGTTGGCAGGAAATGAGGTGGCCAGAGCTCTGTCGCCACCGAGTCAGAGCGGGAAGGAGCAGGTCCATCCTGGGGCTGGCGGAGCGTGGGACAGCGTGACTTCACGGTCACACCTGTGAGGGGGCAGGTGGCCTCGGCAGGAACAACGGTCATCGTGGGGCCGTGTCTGTGCCAGAATCCCACCTGAGCCGGCTCCTTCCATCCCAGGAGCCACCGCCGTCTTCTAGCCGAGGAGCCCCGAGAGGGCAAACTCACCTTCGTAAAATTACAGACCCCCACGCTGGCAGCAGACCGGACTGCAGTCGCTTGTGTGAAGTTGTCTCCCTCGTGAAATTCTGCTTACCAGGCGTCTCCCGAGGCCCAGCAATTTCTAGCACCGAGATCAGCAGCAAATCCACCGAAACCGGCGTGTATGGGATGTGGCAGGTGTGGTTTCCGGTCGCTAATCCCAAGTAAACCGACTCGAGCCCACAGAGCGGTCCGGCCTCCTCCACCTGCCGCAAGAAGGCCCCTCTGGTTGGGGCGCCTGGGTGGCGCAGTCGGTTAAGCGTCCGACTTCAGCCAGGTCACGATCTCGCGGTCTGTGAGTTCGAGCCCCGCGTCAGGCTCTGGGCTGATGGCTCGAGCCTGGAGCCTGTTTCCGATTCTGTGTCTCCCTCTCTCTCTGCCCCTCCCCCGTTCATGCTCTGTCTCTCTCTGTCCCAAAAATAAATAAACGTTGAAAAAAAAAATTAAAAAAAAAAAAAAAAAAGAAGGCCCCTCTGGCAGAAGCCTCCTTCTCAGCAGGCGCCTCCCCAAGACGCCCCCACTTTCCACCCCACCCCTGCCTGACCCGGAGACACGCAGGGCCCCCAGAACAGGACCCAAAGACAGATACCACCCAGGTGTGAATACATTGAGTGCACTGACCTCCAGGAATGAGGGCCCCGCAGGGGAGGGTGGACGGAAACGGGACGGCGCTGGCGCGGAGGGAGCTCCCGCTGGTGACAGAGGCCTCCTTCAGGACCGTGTCCCACGGGAGGAGGAGACGGTTCCTGAGGGACGCGCCTCCTGCCTGACGGGACACCAGGTGTGTCTGCAGCCGAGCAGATGCTACACTGGAGCCCTGGCCCTTTCTGACCTCAGGGAACATTCCAGCAGCCAGTGCCCGATCTCTCCCAGAATTGTAGAGACAGACGAAATCACAACACTGATGACGGGCATTTGTTTCCTTCCTGTGTCCATGTGAGGCCAGCTCCCCAGCGACGTTCACCAGGTGGCTCTCCCCACACGCCCGGCTCAGAGGCCCCGAGGGGAGCTGATCGCAGCCAGACTCATTCCCACCGTTAAGCAGGATGAGCCGGAGCTCACCGAGCACCCCCTGGGACACGCGGGGACCTTGCAGGTACTTCAGGCTGGAGCCAGGAGGTAAGAGCTGGAGGGACGTTACCGAGAAATAAACCAGTTCAGAGATCAGGCAAACAGGAGTGACGGGCACAGCCGATGGGCGGCCAGCAGTCAACACGCATTTACCGGGGCCCCGTGTGGACCCGGCTCCGCGTGAGAAACGGGACACAAAAATGCCGGATCCACACCCTCAGCGGCCCCACGTTACGGGGGCTGGTAGGGCCGGACGTTGTGTTGTGCTGGAATATCATTTACAGTGATCGAGGGAGGGAGTGACGGAAGACGGCACGCTCTCTGTCAGTCACGGAGCCGACGTCACACCAGGTAAGAGACACTCCCCTTCGGACAAAGGCAGGCTGCCTCCGTGGTTTCCACGTTAGACGTCAACTTTCAGGTGACACACGGACCCCTTCCTAGTCTGCCATCCTGGAGGGGGGGGGTGGTTCTCGAGGAAAACGTCTAAGGTAGTCGTCAGTCGCACAGACGAGCCTGAACACCTTCTCCTTATAAAGCCAAAGCTTAACTACTGCGGCTCTGACGACGTCCCCAGGCAATCCGCGCCTCGAAGGACCCTGTCACCTGCACCTTCAGGGAAGGCCTTGCCGATCGGCGCTGTGCCCTCCCACCAGAGACCCCCACAGACACACAGGACACACGGGGAATACACAGCTGAGAAGTGTCCTGGACGCCTGGTCCAGGACGACCACCACCTTTCCCTCCACCTGACTGGGCCTCACTGTCAGTTCCCCGGTGGTGAGGTCGTCGTGCTACACTTTTTCGCAGATGTCACCGCTGGGGAAAACTGGGAAACCAGTGCCTACCGTCTCCCCGCATCACAATAGCGCAAGCCTACAATGGTCTTGAATCAAAACCTCCACCGATATGCACGTCCAGACTCTTTCCTGTGGCCTCAGTTCTGTGCCCGGTCTCTTTGGGCCTGTGTCTCAGGCACCCGGTGCACAATGCCACGCGTGCCTGGCAACAAGCCATGCTTCAAGGACGGACGCGTGACTCACGCCCGACCACGGGGACACCAGGAAACGGAATTCTGAAACTCTCCGTGGACCCAGTGGACAAGGCAAGCACTTCTGCCGGGGTTTCCGAGACTACGATATAAGCCTCGCAAGCTTCCAAGGCATCTTGACACCACGTGAAAAGCGTCCGCCCGAGAATGTGGCGGACACAGAGGCCAGCTGAGCACCGAGGAGAGAGAATCCCCAGAGATGCCGACGGGTCTCCTAGATCCATCCGTGCCGGCAGCTAATTGCCCACGGACGGGTCAGTTACCTACATCAGTGAACATTTCTGTGTTCAAGCCAATTCTCGTCAGAGTTCCTGTCTCTTGCAACCGGAAGTTCTCATTCCCTGTTGCACCTCCAGCACCCACACGGAGGAAAGCAGAGCCAAGAGGGGTAAAGAGACAGCATTCTGATACCGTGAGCTGATGTCCCAGATCTAGCCGTGCCCGAAGCTAACAAACTACGGAGAGCTAGCTCACGTCAGTCGACACAGTCTCTGTCTCGAGCCAGTCTGAGCTGACCTTTCCGCACTTACAGCTGAGGAAGTCCAGACTGTCCTGCTCCACTGACGCTGGGAACACTGGTCAGCACCAATGAACACCTGGGGGGAACCCGATGAAAACAAGAACGAACGTGAACGTGTGTGACAAGACCACCACGTGCTCTTGCTGAGCACCCAGAGGGGACAAACAAGGGCTCTGGGAGGATGCAGCACATCTCACCTCTGCACCTGGGAGGCTCAAGACTGGTGACCTGTGGAGACCACACCTGGGCTGGGACTTCAAAGAGGAGGAGGGTTTGCAGGGAGGACTCCTGAAAACAGACAGCATGAACAAAGGTCCTGGGGCCTGCTTGGACGGTGATGAGAGTCTGTAGGGGTGGAGGTGGAAGAGGAGGAGAAGGATTTAGAGGCCCGGGTCCTGGTGAGGAGCACGCACACCAGGGTCCGACCAGGTAAACAGGAATCACTGCAGGGGCTCCAACCCGGGGAGGGTTAATGCAGGGGTCAGTGTGGAAAAGCCGAGAAGTCAAAGGTCAGTCAGCCCAGCGACCTGCCACCAAGCACCGGGGTTAGAGAGACCGAGAGAGGGGTGGGGTTCCCTGCGCTTGGCCACAGCCCCCGCCCCAGCCCTGGCGGAGATGCAGCCCCTGCAGGAACAGGTGCAGGCAGAGGGGATACTCCGGGTTCTCCGCCCTGACCTCCACCACTGCCTCTGATGGACCAGTCCAGGCACAGACCAGCCCAGCCCAGGGCCTGGGAAATGCGGGGGGAAAGGAAGGGGGCCTGGGGACCCAGAACGACGCCCTGGGCAAACACTGAGACGCGAGAGATTTCTGGAAGCCCCCAAGCGCGCCGCTCTGAAAACATCACTCTTAACGAATGGGGGCAGACCGCCTTTAGAAGAACAGCCATCTCCTTAGAGCAACAGGAAATGTAGTTAAATAATCAAAATTCAATTCCTTTTAGTCTAGACGTAATGAGATTTCGTAGAATTATAATTTCAAGTGCAGTATACTACATAATGACTCTCTCAAATGTGATTTTCCTCCCCAGAAATGGATTACTGGGAGAGACTTGGCCCGGCTACAAACGGTACTCAAAGCCGATCAGGAACACGCGAGGTCTACTCCTCTCGGTGCCGAGGCCCCTGCCGACGCACGAATGGCACACGCTGTGTCGCCTCCTGGGGTCCCAGCCCGCTCTGCCCTGTGCAGCCCCCCCCCCCCACACAAACATCCTGCGCGGATAATAGGATAATAACCTATTAGCGTTTGATCCTTAGCGACGTGCGGCCAGTGGAGCTGAGCTCAGTGACCACCCCCCTCCCCCCGAGGCAGGAACTAGGACATTCCACCCGGCCTGGGGCTGGGGCCGCCCCTTACAGCACCCTCCCCCCACACCCCGCCCCCGTGGACTCGTGGGTGTCCAACGTCAGTGCAAAGGTCGGACGAGGGGCATGAGGGGCGGAAGTCCGGCAGGCTCGGTTCACTCCTGCAGTTCCAGGGAGGCGGGGGCCACGTCACCCCAGCCCGTGTCTCTGTAGCTCTGCCCGTGTGTGTAAGTGAATGAATGTTCCTGGATTGGCGCGCCTGAGTCGTGTACGTGCTCGGGTCTCAGTGTGCAGGGGTGTGGCCCCCGGCGTCCAGCGGCAGGAGGGAAACACACAGGGAACACCGGGTCCCTCTCCCCGGCGGGGTCCCGCCCGCGGCTCCTCCGTCATCAGGGTCTTACCTGTAGCGACAGGAGCGCCGACAGCGGGACCGGGCACGGCGCAGGGCAGGTGCTCCCAGAGGTCAAGGCGCACACGCGGCCCCTGCGCCTGGGGGACACGTGGCCTGGGACGCAGGCGGTGCGGGCGGGTCTGAGCCCACGCATTTCAACTCGCCCCGGGGAGGTGGCCCTGGGCGGCCATTGGGACGTCGGGACGCTCCCGGGCCCGTCGTGGGCAGAGACTCGGGGGCCGCGTGCACGGGCACCTCGACGGACCCCAGGCTGCCGCTCGGTCCTCGCCCCCCCGAGGACACCGTCCCCTCAG
The DNA here is from genome assembly GCF_007474595.2 of Lynx canadensis. Classification (NCBI taxonomy): domain Eukaryota; kingdom Metazoa; phylum Chordata; class Mammalia; order Carnivora; family Felidae; genus Lynx; species Lynx canadensis. Next base: position 92,273,900 of record NC_044314.2, read on the forward strand.
GCGACGCGGCCTCACAGACCCGGGCGCCATCTTCCTCCCCGGCTCTCTTCCCGCGCGGAGGCTCACGGGAGGCTTCTGGTTGGCAGAGACGGGTCACGTGGGGCAGGGCGGCTGCAAGGGACTTCGGGAGAGCGGCGTGGCTTCCACCCTGGACGTGTCCACGTGGGAAGGGAGTGCCGGGAGGCGCGCGGGCTCGTCCCCGTCCGCGCGGGCTTCTCCTCGAGCCCGAGCTCGGGGACGGGACGTGTGGGCCCCCCTCTGCGCCCACCACGCATGGTCCCCTCCCCGTCCTAGTGCACCAGGCCCGGCCCCACCTGCGTTTCTGGAACTCTCTCCCTACAGCCCCATCCGGGACTAGCTCCCGTGCCGCTCCCCCAGAGAGGCTCCCGCACGTCCCGTGCTGGCACCCGCACCCCCGCCATTGCAGGACACCACACCAGGCCCCGAGCGCTGACCACGCTGCACACGGGGTTCACCACGCCCTCCCTCTTCCAACGCAAGATCAAAACGGGGCACGTCGTCGCTCTCGCAGACGTCAGGACCCCAGCAGACGCCCACCACGGATGCTCCGGGGCAGCTTCTAAACAGAGCAGGGCTCCTCCCAGCAGGGCTCCTCCCCAGGCTGGGCCTGGGGATACACCGACCCAGTGTGCTCACAGATCTGCGGCGTGGGGGCCCTGAGTGTGCGGCTCCCTCGGCGGGCGTGGCTAAAGTGCCTTTCTCTCAGGGCTGGCCACACTTCTCCTTGACCCCAGCACGTAAGGGAGCCAAGCTGAACCTCACGTGAGCGTCGTCGTTAAAGGGCCCGACCTCCGGCCGACACCGACGACGATGATGATGGATGATGATGGACGCTGAGGAGGTCCAGGGTCAGGCCCTGTCTGTCTGTCGGTCTGTCTCCGGTTAGACACCGAGAATGTGGGCTGGGTTCCGGATGAATGCAGGGAGAGCTCTGCAGGAGGGTGAGGGAAAAGCCATGCTGCATGTCGCCAGCAGGTTGTGTCCCCAGGCTCCTGCCTGGAGCCCGGCTCTGCAGGGAGGCGGGCAGAGCCTGGCCCCTCAGCTGTAGCCTCCCCGTCTACAGAAGGGTACGACGGGCTGAGTCAGCCCAGACCGGTGTGAACCCGTCTTCACCATTGACGCACACTTTCTGAGGCCCAGTCTGCCCTCTGCTGAAGCAAACGGGGCAGAGGAGGAAGAAGAGCCATGGGTGGTGATGGCAGCTGGGCCACTGGAGGCCATCGCCCTGGCCTCTCAGGACAGTGGAGCGTTCTGGAGTCAGCCAGCAGAGCTAGTGATGCATCTGCTGGTTTGTCCCCAGGAAGGCTGGGGCAGGGAGGGGTGGGGCGGGGCTCTGGCAGCCTGGAGCCCACTCCCTCCCTCCTGTGGGATGAGGGGACAGCAAGGAGAGAGGACGGAAACATGCCTGCACCCCGGGGGCGCTGGGAAATCTGGGCAGGGCCACGCTGAGGGGCATCCGTACCCACCGCATTCGCCCATCCCTCGGACGCAGGCTCCGCATCATCCAAGAATTCTCCGTGGGACGTTAGAGGAAGCTGTCGCCGGCCCCAGACCACAGAGGACGTTCTGGGGTCAGTACCGGAGCAGGTGCAGCCGGTGATGACCAGAAAGTGGGGGGAGGTTCCCAGGCCAGACAGTAAATACTGGTGTGTGGAGCAGACTTGCCCGTAGAGACAGAACGAGCTGTCCCTGAGAACCTTTACAAAATGTGTGAAAAGCACAGAACATAAAGACTAGCTTTCTTAACAAAATAAATCTTCAGACGTTATCATTTTCACAGCTAGGGCACAAAGAGGACAGCCTTTCAGAAAACAAAGTAACTTGAGCACGTCACACGTTTTCCCAATCCCTGTCCTTTCCCGCCACTTCTAGGGGGTTGTGTGTGGAACCTCTGCCCTGTTTGCTAAGCAGAGGGCAGCGTGGGCATCAGAAAGTGTGTCGTCAACAGCGGAGGCTGGTTCCTGGTGGGGGTCTGTGGTGACCCAGCCGGTCCTTCGCTTCAGCCGACGGGGGACCCGCCCTGCTCACCGCATCCTCCTCTGTGTCCCGTCCCGACCTCACATCCACCCCAGCACCTGTGCACACACCTGGCATCAGGTGGGGCACCTTCCGGTCTGTGCCAGCTGGAGGTCGGCTTCTGCTGTGCTCCCCTCATCTGGACACAGGACCCTGGGCTGTTGTCACCCCGTCTCAGGCCTTCCTTCTGGAAGTTCTGCCAGACTTTCCACTTCATTAGACAGCACCTCTGGCTTCACGTGGAGTGGAGAACACCAGCGTCCGGGTTCACGCCGGCACCCACATCCTCAGTCTGCGGCTCTCTGATAGGGAGCCATGCCTGTGGATGACGAAGCAGCTTCCAAAGCCAGGCATCAGGTTACAAATCCAAATCCGTTAGCGTGTGCAGACCTTCCAGATCGCGGTACACTTAACTCAGTCACACAAGGCTGGGATCTTCACAGATCTTCACGCTGATGCACTGAAGCCGAGCCTTCAGACTAGGGCAGACACAGACCCATGGAGGAGCACATCAGGAGGGGGCTTGGAGGGGCGCTGGCCCAGGCTGAGGTTGGGGAGAGGGGCAGGGGACCTGCAGGGCAGAGGCTGGGCTTGGGGAGGGGGGCTGGGGATCTGTAGGGCGGAGGCTGGGCTTGGGGAGGGGGGCTGGGGATCTGCAGGGTGGAGGCTGGGCTTGGGGAGGGGGGCTGGGGATCTGCAGGGTGGAGGCTGGGCTTGAGGAGGGGGCCTGGGGATCTGCAGGGTGGAGGCTGGGCTTGGGGAGGGGGGCTGGGGATCTGTAGGGCGGAGGCTGGGCTTGGGGAGGGGGGCTGGGGATTTGCAGGGCAGAGGCTGGGCTTGGGGAGCAGGGTAAGTGATATGCAGGACAGAGGCCGGGCTTGGAGGGGGGCTGGGGATCTGTAGGGCAGAGGCTGGGCTTGGGGAGGGGGGCTGGGGATCTGCAGGGCAGAGGCTGCGCTTTGGGAGCAGAGCAAGGGATCTGCAGGAGGGACCAGGGACCGGATAGGACCAGGCACAGCACAGGGGTAGCTCCCAGGCTCCAGCCAGGACCGTCCGGGAGGCTTAGCCCTGCATGTCCGGGCTGGGCTAGGGAAGCAGGTCTCAAAGATGTGAGTCCACGCCCAGAAGTGAGGAGGAAATGCCCCAGCGGTGTCTCCTCGTCTCCTTAGGTCAGGGTCCCTGGGTGGGAAGGTCTGGGGCCTGAGACATTGACCCAGGTTCTGCGGAGGTCACCTGCAGGTGGCGTCCCAGCATCCACCTTTCCTTCTAGGTCCACCCATGTGTCGTCTGGAAACGCAGTCCCCGAGGTCAGAACTGCGATCCAGGGACACCTTGGCCGCAGGGGATTTGGGGACCCAGGTCTGGTCAAGGAAGGCCCACACTGCCTAGGGTGACTGGGTCCGGGACAGTCACAACTCCCTGCCCAGACCAATCAGAGTGAGCACCAGCGTTGGTCCCAGGTCCAACAGGAAAGGCTCTGGCCCGTCCCACTGGCTGCAGGGATTCGTTCAGGCCCAGTCACGTGCCTCTACCCCATCCAATCGCAGTGAGTGTCGGGCGTTGCGGCTCGCTGAGGGGAAGGCCTGGCTTCCGGGAGGAGCTGAGGACTCACGCCGACTACCGCCGTCTTGTCACCGTGCAGGGCCCGGAGGTGTGAGGTGACGGACCCCCTGGACCCCTGGGTTCCAGAACCCAGACCCGACGAAGACCAAGATTTGAGAGGGACGTTCTGATGCCATCGCTGGAGCGCTGGATCCAGCCGTGACTGAGTGTGCAGGGCAGGGCCGGTCTGCGGTGGCTGCTGTCACTTCCAGCGCGAGGACCCTCCCTGCTGCCTGCGGTGGGACGATCGGGAGCCGCATCTGGGTCGTGCTCCTCCCAGCGCAGCCCTGAGCCTCCACCGTCGGGCTTGTTCTCAACCTTCGGGGACGTGAGCAGCGCCCGGGCTGTGGGGCTTGTTCTCAACCTTCGGGGACGTGAGCAGCGCCCGGGCTGTGGGGACCGAGGGGCAATGCCCGTGGTCTCCCTGGTCTCCGCGGACTCCCCGGCCTCTCTGGTCTCTGATCTCCCCAACCTCCGTGGCCTCCCCAGTCTCCGTGGTCTCCCTTGTGTCTGTGTCCTCCCCAGTCTCCGGCCTCCCTGGTGTCCGTGGCCTCCCCTGCCTCTGCGGCCTCCTCAGTCCCCCTGGGGCCCTGGAACTCCCGAGGAGACGGGACACGCGGGACTGAGCGTGTCAGCAGCTGGAGTGACGTCCAGGCGGCATGAGCAGCCGGACCGTGGGAGCAGGTGGACCTGAGGGCGCTCAGAGCCGCGGACACGGGTGTGGGCGGTGCAGAGAAGGTGGGGGTGCTACACAGGTGAGCCACACCACAGCGGTCCATGTGCAGGTACCTCAGGTGACCCAGAGAGAGCGGGGACATGGCCGTCACAGACTGCAGTGTGAGCATCCCACCCCCACCCCGGTGGGGGCACCTGACAGGCAGGCGGTCACGGTGTGAACGCTCAGGTGGAGCCCGGGCAGAGCTAGCAGCACGCACACGAGGTACGCGCCAGGTAGCACGGAGGGAGCGTGGGATCAGGGGACACGGGCGACAGCACCGTCACACGGTAGGACGTGCGCAGGTGATACACGGCCCTTCACACCCAGGGGAAGTTCGCGGGCGAGCGGGCGGGCCCAGGCATGGCCCTCGATTGGCCGCACCGACAGCGTGGCTGTGACCCACACACAGGCCGACCGACACCGGCCCCTGGACTCGGAGGGACTCGGAGGTTAAGTGGGAAAGGGTCACATGGGGCCCAGTGATCCCTTCCAGCCTGAGAGCGGGACGCTCGGGCCAGCCGAGTTGGGACACCAGGCTGTGGGGTGACAAGGACCCTCAGCGCGTCTTCACGCTTGCTCCGGAGGGGGAGATGGGGTGCCGCACTGAGCCTCGTTTGCACCGCACGTCAACGTTGTAACTCGTTACCCTTCGATCGTCCACAGAGAAGAACGGCAACACGTTTGTGTCAGACATTCGTCGTGTGTACGCTTCTCTCTGAGCTCCGGTGGTGCAGTGAAGATTTGCAGTGAAGCCTTTATCTGTTAGATAAAAAAGAGCTTATGCGGAAGTTCCTGGTTGACTTCTGCATAAATCCTCCCGGCCTCCTCCTGCCGCACAGGCCGGCCCAGCGTCCCCCCCGTTACCAGAAATGGGGCTTCACTGGGAGGAGGGAACCGCCCAGCTGCCGGGTGGAGAACCCCTGGATCCTGGGGGCCCCGGGCATCCCCGAGGGTCGGGATGGGGGCATCAGGTGGGGGCACACCAGGTCGCGGTGCCCAACCCTGACGGCTCAGAGAGAGGCCGAGCGCGGGCCCTCACGTGAGGCGGGCGCTGGTGGAACCTTGGGGAGCCGGGCTGTGCTGGGACTCTCCGTCCTGGGACCGGCTCTGTTCTACCTGCCAGTGCCCTGGGAGTGCTCCCCCTGCCACGGGTCATTCCAGGGACGCTGGGGATAACTCGCCTGGCTGGGCCGTGGAGGACTCTGTCCCTGGGAGGTGGTGTCGTGGGCCAGGTCCCCGAGGAACACCCATCCACCCGGGTCGGGGCGAGGAGGCTGCTTCCTGGATGTTTGCCCCTCGGGCCGCTCTGAGCCCGGTTCCCGAGCTCCCCTTTCCTTCACACTGTGCACAGGGGAGCAGAAGCGGGGAAGGACTCTGAGTTCTGGGTGAAAAGCCATTAAATCTCCCAAGTCTTCTTCCAGGTTTTCTGATACTCGGCGCCGGAGGAGCCCGGGTCTGCAGCTTGGACCCAGAGAACCGTGACCCATTCCTGGCGGACATGTCACCCGTGGGTGTGTGGCCTTGGAGTCGGGGTCCTTGGGAAGTGTAGGCCCTTTCTGCATACGTCCACGACTTCTCCAGCTTGGCCACGGTAGGGCGGGGACTCCTCCCCCCCTACACACAGACCCCGCATCCCCCAGGCCTGCCCACCCTGGGACGGGCTTGGGGGCTGGGTCATCCCCTGGGGACAGTTCTGCCCGGGCTCACCCTCGGCTCTGCTCCCAGAATGTCACTGGTCCTGGTGCTGCTGGCAGAGCAGAGGGAGCTGAGAAAGAAGGCTCTGTGCGCATTCACAATGCAGCAAGGCTTTGAGAAGACATCAAAGTCTGTTCTGATTGTCAAGAACCAAACACACGTCCGGGAACGTCACTGCAGTGACCTTGTGTTTTCGTCGCCAGGCCCTCCCGGCACGTCTCCATTCTCTCAGGTCTCACGTGTGATCTTAGTGCAGACCGATACCTGCCTCAGTTTTCATTGAAAGCTCATAGCATCTGAGAGTGTTTAGAAGGAAAAGGACACCGTTCTCTCCTCTGAGATTAATTACGTGCTTGTTGGAGCCATTTAGTGCATCCGGGGAGTGTATGACAGCCCACGTGTCCCCTGTGGACCTTGCCGGACTTTGTCACTGCCTGCGGGTGCTGAGCGGGTCCAAGGACGAGAGCTTTCCGGGTCAGGTGATCGAGACTATGGACGGTCTACAGTCCCCAGACTGCTGCGGGTTCACAGTGTGGCTCGAGGCCCCCTGCTGCAGCCCTGAGTGCTTGGACCGCGGCTCACAGCTCGTGCACTGGGGTGACCTCAGCCCTGAAATCACTGGGGTGTCAGCCACAGTCAGGTGGTATTTTCCAGGGGAGAAGCTGTCCCTGTGTCTCCAGGCCTTTCCTCTCCTTCGTGTATTTATCACCTGTTTTCTGAGGAGCCAGCCTCTGTCATTGGTATGTGAATATAGTCATAGCAATACAGACTCATCCCTGCCCCCAGGTTCGCAGCCTCGAGAGGGATACAGGAAGGGAATAACTAACGTAAAAACACAGAATTGCCAAGTGTACTGTTTTGGGACAGAAGATTCCTGGGAATCTGGCGAATACATAGAAGGAGGTTCAGAGCACTGACAATCGAAGGGCTTGCAGTCGAGGACAGGGCGTTCCAAGCAGAGGAAAAGCAGGTGCTAAGGTCCTGAGGTGAGAGGATGCAGACCCCACAGACCCGTTGTGCCGGGGAGGGACGCTGCGTGAGGCTCGCCCCAAGAACATGCGGTTCTTGCTGCTTGAAGTACGGCTCTTCGTTTGTTCCCTGATGTCTGATGTGAGACGACGATGACGTCAGCAATACCAACGTCCCCATACCACAAATGAGGGTATCGAGGCTCCTGTGGATAAATAGCTCGCCCAAGGCTCTTGTTCAAGAATGGCAAGGCCACGATCGGAAGCAGCCCACGTGGCTCCCTGTGTTGGGCTTCTTTGAGGTGTCTCAGTGTGGCCTGACCTCCAAGAGGAGATGGAACACATTGCAGAGAGACTGGGTGTGGACCCAGAGCCGGGCTGTGCGGCTTTGCAAGCTGCTGTGTGTTTCAGGGTCCTTTCTATTACGAGCAACAGGAAGCCTCAGCCAAACCGGCGTGAGCGAGAAGATAAACTATCGGTGTGCTTAGCTGGAACGTCTAGCTCGATTTCAGGCCTGGCTTGATCCAGGTGCTCAGTGAGTGGCATCAGCAAGGTCCGTTCTTTCCTCTCCTTTTCTGTGCCGGCTCTGTCCATCCTCTTTGTTTAACGTACTCTCAGAAGTCTCAAGAAATGCTGACTGCTTCTTCAAAGAAGGCAGGGTCTCCTCTGCGTGGGCCAGAGAATGCCGGGTTGAGGCACATGACGTCTGAACCAATCACCGTGGCTCAGAAGGAAGCGCTGGTGGGTGCAGGCTTAGGGCATGTGAGCCACCCCACAGAATCCAGAGGAATGTCGTGTCTGGGGTCCTGGGCCAGAGGGAAGGCCCCAGAGGTGAATGGAGACCTGGAGACGGACCAGGAAATGGAAGCGTGAGGTACAGCAAATTCCACTTTCCAGGCCCTTTGGGCGGGGGTCGGTGTGCACGCCAGCTCCAAACACAGAGGGCGAGGACAGACGGACGAAAGGGGCAGCCACTCCAGATGGGTGGGCAGGTGGCGAGGGACCTCCCGTCTGAGGCTTGTCTTGGCCAGAGGATGAGGAGATCCCTGCCCTGCCCCCCGAATCCCAGAGGCTATAGAGAGGCCTTAGTGGGGCTCTGTCACCACACCATCCAGAGGGCCTCAGCACCTTCGAGGCCACGTTCTTGAAAACGGCTCTGACGGCAGGAGCAAGTGGGCGGATGGCGCCGTCCAGGGATGGGAGGGTGGGGGGCCTCTGACTGCCTGGGGCCAGGCTCACGTCCTCTCGATGACCTTCTCCAACACCCCAAGCAGAGAGGGTGTGTCCCGGGGTCTGGCGGCCGAGACGGCAGCTCTAGGGAGGGGAGGACAGCTGCTGCTGGGACACAGTGGTCCAAGGGGCAGGAGAGCCTCAGATGGCCCAGAGTTGTGCCCGGCCCTCACCCACCGGGCGCTCAGGCTTGGGTGGGACGGAAGGCGCCAGAGTCCGGTGGGGGGCTCTACACCGGTGGTCCTCCAGGTGGCTGCCTGTTGGAATGACCCGGGAGGCTGCAGAATGATCAGCTCAGGCTCCCGTCTTCAGAGGCCCCGGTGCGGGTGGCCTGGGGCACAGCCTGGAAATCAGGACTCTTAAATCTCCCCAGGTGACCCTTGTGTAGCCGAGACTGAGCCACAGACGGACCCTTTCCACACACGATGGCATTTCCATGCCCCAAACCACCTGGGACCCTACCCTGTGTGAGACTGTTCATCCCACCACCCACTTAACTCTTCATTTTTCCATGTCTGCCTGGGGGCTTCCTCAGTAACTGGGGGACAAATCAGCGTCTGACCTGGCCAGCCCTTCTTCTTTGGCTGTGCTGATTTGCTGACGATTTCCTGGGTGGCACAGAGACCGTGGTTGGGAGTTAGATGGATCCTCACCTAAGCCTGGCCCGAGAGGAAGTGACTGAGAGGTGGCCACTGAGTTCGCCCCCAGGGCCATCCCAAGCACATCACACCCAGCTGGCAAACATGTTTCCCCCTCCTCCCTCCTCCCATCCATCCCTCCACCCGTCCTCCATCAGTCCCTCATCCCTGCATCCCTCCACCCATCCACCCTCCATCAGCCTATCTCCCTGCATCTCTCCACCCATCCATCCTCCATCCATCCATCATCCCTGCATCCCTTCATCCGTCCACCCTCCATCAGTCCGTCCATCCCTGCATCCCTCCATCCAGCTGCTCACAGGGACCAGCTTTGGATGGACATCTCCACATATGTCTGTGTAAAGGGAGATGCACCCAGACCCACATCTCCCGGGAAGAAGACGGAGGTCCAGTCTGACCGAGTGTGACCCCGATGTGACATGTTTACCAAGAACTGTACAGGCCTGGGTGTTGTGCGGTCGATTTGGATGCAGAAATTCAGAGTAGGTGGAATTCTTAAAAAAAAAAAAAAAAGTTTCATTTTTGCATGGCTCTAAATTTGAATCTGCTTCCTATTGGGTGGATGGAGGTGGTTCCTAAAAATGTGTCCCGGCAACGTGATGAGTCAGAGCACCAGGCTGAGCAGGTTCCAGTGTGGATGGAGAGGAAAAGCCCGGATGAGAGTCAGTGAGAGCCCAGGCCCATTAGCACCATACCTAAGATCTGGGATACGGATGTATACAGTAAGTACTCAGCAGCGACCTGGCAGCACGGCTGCATGCAGTAGGTTCTCAGCAACGGCCTGAAACTGTAGAGGTACACAGTGGGTGCTCAGCAAAGGCCTGGCACCACGGGTGTATACAGTAAACCCTTCACGATGGTCTAACATGGCGGATATGTGCGGCACCTGCTCAGCGACTGCCTGGCACTATGAATGTCCACAGTGGGGGCTCAGTGATGGTCTGGGGGGCGTGTCTCTACAGCCTGCTGTTCACCAGATCCTTGGAGGGGTGCCAAGAGGGGAGGGGGGCTCCTGAGACCCACGACGGATCACATGCCCTCCAGGTAAGGAAGGGATTTTCAAGATGTAGCACCTGCGGGGGGGGGGGGGGAGGTCACCTGAGGAGGTGTCAGTGAGCAGTGACAGCCAGGCCACAGAGGCTCTCAGGATGACCCACTAACACCCACCCGCATACACTGAGCGCCTACTGTGTGCAGGCCCTCTTCTGGGTGCTCCTTCACTCAACTGAGCAGCACCAGGCGGGAGGCACGTCTCTCCATCACGACGGGGCACATTCATCCAGACAGGAACACCGTTTGAAGGAGCCTCCACTTCCAGCAGCGTGGCATCGAGTGTCAGAATCCACGAGACGCTGTGGGTCCCCACATCACGCTCCCCCAGCACGAGTCTGCTGGGCAGGAGCCCAGGCACCCGCTTCCCGGGAGAGGCACCGCGGATGCCTCTGGCCTTCTGCAGAAGGAACCATCCTTGTCAGAGGGGTGTCTTTAACAACCTGAACACAAAGTCACGTGGTACTGAACAGAAACGGGTCACAGTCAAGGGCACAGAGCGAGCGGATTTTCATTTGAAAGACCGAACTCGTGTGTAGATACACTTCTCGCGTCTCGCGTTCACGTGCTCCCAGTGTCTTCGGCAGATCCCTCCGGAGGATGTGATTGTGGGGGCTTTTCTCTTTCTTCCACTTGCATGTACACTTTATTTTTGAAAACAGCTTTATTGAGATATTTAAATTTTAAACTTTAAAGTATGTATTTTGTAAGAAAAGAATTATGTTAACAGACAGCAGAGGACCTTACACACGCAGCGGTTGGCAGCTGGGTACCCAGGAACGTACAGACCCAAGTGGAAAGGATTTTGTACCCTAATTAGAGCCACGCACTTGATGGGATGGGAAGCGGTTGAAAGAAACATCTAGCAGGAGCGTGAGGTTCATAGGCGGATGTAAAATTCTCAAGCATCTACTTTAAAAAGTTGCTTTAAATCAATAATAATAAATTGTGCTATTGGCCTAAAGGCAAAACTTGATTTTTTTTTCCAGAAAAACAAAAGTGTGGGAACGTTCTGCTCAGCAAGTGACAGAAATCTCTCGTGGGGTGGGAAGCCCACGTAGGCAGAAACATCCAAGGATGGATCCCAAATGCCATGTGATCACAGGCAGTGGGGTGCCGAGGAAGGGCCCCTGAGGACCGGGGGGGCCCCAGAGAGGCCGGCAGGAGGGGAGAGACAGTGATTCCCTCTGGTTTCAGCCAGATTCAATGTCGTGAGGGGTGTAGCAACCGTGGGGGGGAGTGCGGGCCGTCCGCCCCCTGCCCGCAGCCTCCCGTCGCCAGCCGAGCATCAGAAAAGATGAATGAAGCCGATCTTAACCCAGCAGCCCGGAAACCCACCGGCCCGGCCGGTAATGCATCCCCTGGGCCCGTCCTGGGCCGCTTCCAGGCATCGCCCACTGACGCCCAGCGTCCTGTCTTACAGGTGCGAGGCGGCGCCGCGACAGGAAGCTGGCCGGAGCGGCCAGGAGCGGGAGGTAAAACATCTCTGTCACTCGAGACCGAAGAGTAACGAGGGGCCTCCGGGACCCACGACGACGGCCGAGCCCGCCCTCCCCGTGAGCCGGGCCCGTCCACATCAGAACCCTCTCTGCCCACTGCTTTTCTCTGGGGGCTGTTCTCGCAGGCAGGGGGCGGTGGGGGGGTGCAGACAGGAGGTGAGAACACCTGGGCTGGGACCCCAGCAGGCAGGTGAGTTCCAAGCCCCTGCTGCCCCCGGTGCGGCCCGGCACGCCCTGGGAGCCCCTCGGAGAGGCAGACCCTGGGCCCCGGCCTAGCATCTTCGGGGAGGCCAGCCCCAGCCCACCCTGCCCTGAGGGGCCCGGGGCTGAGCCAAGGCCAGGGCGGGTGCAGTCCGCAGTCAGCACAGCGCGGGGGAGGGGCAGGACACGTTCTGGTGGGGCTGCACCCGCCAGGGGGGCGCGTCAGCCCCGAGCCGCGGGAAACCACAGTCCACGGGAGCCTAGGCAAGACAGAAGTGACTTCTCACTCGCGAAAGAACACTCGTCTGTCTTGTTTCTAGGAATTTCTCAACATCTGGTTCCTCCTCATGTTGAAGCAGGCCGCGTGAGCTCCAGCCCCCACATCCACGTTCCAGCTGCCTGGGACGGGCAGGCCGCCGTCCTCATCTGACCCCGCCCTCCCGACCTTCCCCGGCCACCTCCGGGCTCGGGGAGCAGCTTCACGCAGAGCCACGGCAGCCACGGCCCGCGTCCCAGGATGGGCGCTGGGAAGGCACCGTGGTTCTCCGGGCAGGGCCAGGCGTGAGCGTCCTGGGGGCCCGGTGCTCCCCGCCCCCACATGGGGAGAGAGCCTGCCCGGGGTCATCTGGAGGACCCCTCAGGGAGAGAAGAAAGTCGGCTCACTGAGGAGAAATCTCTGGAAACCCGGAGATCTGGAAAACCTGGAGAACAGAGGGACAGAGTGGTTTGCAAACGGACAAACACAGCTTGTTCACCTAATAGAAGCGGAGGGGGCCCCGGGACCTCCAGTGACGGGAACAGGCCCCATAGCTTGCAGGGGTCAGGCCCCTCTCTCGTTTATCTGGACAGACTCCATTAGGCCCATTAACCTCCTTCATTAACCCTCCCGTGAGGACGCCTGCTGGGGAGGGAGAGCCACGCGTCAGCCGGGGGACAGGAGAGCAGCAGGCAGTGTCCCCCAGGGCTGGCCCTCACAGCACCCCCCTCCAGTCCCAAGGCCATGAGCTGGCTTCACCCTGAACCCTACCCTCTGAACTCAGGAAGGAGTGGTCTCTGACTGGTGCCTCGTCTGTGGTTTTATCTTCTTTCTGAAACATTTTAGGTGTTGGCCAGGTCCTCCAGACACGTCATGGACTGTATTTCCTGGCCCTACATTCTCAGTTTCCTGCCCCTCTGATTCCTTACCTGCCTCCATCATTGTCCTTCCCCCCGGGGACCCCTAAATGCAGGCATTCCCCCAAGGCTCTATTATTGGCCACCTCTCCTTTGCAAATTCTCCCTTGGGATGCCACCTACCCCGCCCCCACCATGGTCCAAGTATCACGTGAATAACTCCCGTCTCTGCATCTCCAGCCCTGACTCCTTCTCCAGACTCCGTCTACGCCGAAGTTCTGCCATGTGACATCCCTGATAGGCTCAGGGTCCATCCAGGCACCAATACCAGCTCCCGCCATCTTGTTCAAGGCAACTTATCCTTCTGGCGCCCAGGTCCCAAGTATTGATGTCTCCTTTGATCCTTGAATTCGGCTCATGACCCACATCCAATCCAAGACCAAGGTACAGGAGTCTCCTGGATCTGTTTCCAGACAAAACAGGCGTCAGTGACGGCATTCAGTGGCACCGAGAGAGAGAATCCCAGAATCCCATCTTGGTTGAGTCTCAACTCGCTGAAAAGCAGGGCTGTCTCCAGCCACTGAGCACCCTTCTCTCCCAGGAGACATTCGGGTATTCTCCAGGGACCCTCCTTGGGGTTCACAAACACCTCAAAGAAATCCCATGAGGGCGTGTGGCTGACGGGGGCCGTACATCAAAGGTTGCTCCTTCCCAGTCAGGTGGCCACTGAGTAAATGCAAATGATCAGCTCCACACAGCACATGCAACACCGGGGACACACGGTTCCACACGTGGCAAACAGGTATCGGAGGGTGAAATGCGTTATGCAGGCTGCAGAGGTGACGGCTACACACAACAATCTGAGGCATCTCGGCGGTAATTTCCTTCCCTCTTACCGGCAGCTGGTGGGATGAATGCAGGTGCCCCTGTGGTACATCATTTGATGGGACACCTGCAGCTAGGAAGTAACCACGATGCAGAAGTAGAGAAACCAAGTCGACAGGCAGACTGGACATCCGGACGCGGCCCCTCACCCGGCCAGCAGAGTCCACATCTATGCGGGCTGGGGAGGTGACTAGGGCCGTGGGTGCTGGGGGGGTGGGGGGACATCTCCCCAGACGTCAGTATTGACGACAATGATGCACCCCCATGAAGAAATAAGCAACTCAGGATTGCATGCAGAGGGCAAAGCCTCGTGCCCCAGTGGAGTCCACGGAACACGACTAAGGAGATCTACTGGCTTCCCTAGAGGATCATGTTTCTCTCCTCGTTTGATGGTCGATCCCTCATGGACAGCCAAAGTTGAAGTTTCCAAGATAAAGGACAAGCAGCCCGTCGCCGTGGTGCCTGTCTGCTCACCACGCTGTCTGAGGAGAGCCCGGGGCCCACGTGTGGCAGCAGATGTCAGAGCGGGACCTCAGAGCCCCGGTTCCCCTCCTGGGGGGGAGACGTGGTCAGGGGACATTGATCCTAATGGGGACGCTCAGAGTGAAGAAACCTCCTAGGGCTCCTTATCAGAAATTCTCGAATGAGAGTGTGCGTGAGCAACACGCTCGGGACGTGGCAAAATGCAGGTGGCCATCCCCTGCCCAGAGTTCCTGGCTGCGCAGGGCTGGAGCTCACACTGGTGATTGGTCATCAGGCACTGCTGGCTGAGAAGGTCCCCTGTGATGCTGATGCTGCTGGTCGGGGGAGCCCGCTTTGAGGACCAGAGGGTGTCACGCTAGAAGACCAACCTACCAAGCTGGTAGCGGACCCAGTCCTCTGCACCTCCCCAGAGAGCTTGGGGCAAAGGAGCAGGCCCTCCAGCGGGCGGAAGGGGACATTGAGGCGACCAAGGTCAAGCTTGCTCGATCATGTGACCAGACACCTGCCCCCTCTTCGGTCAGGATGACAGAGACCCCAGCTTGTAAATCACGAGGGCCCTCCTGCGTCCTTGTCGCTGCAGTCTCCCCATCTGGGTGGAAATGCACTCCCGATACCGTCCCCGACCCCATGCCAGCCTCCACTCGGGGAGCAGGGATGCAGCGGTGGAAGCAGGAGCTGCTTCCTGGGGCCGTGACGGGGACAACAGGGGACAACAGGGCACACGGTGCTGCGGGGCGAGCACACAGCTGCTCTGGGCGGTGAGAGCTGGGAGCCTGGTGGAGCCGGGCTCAGACAGCGGAACCGGTGCTTCTGCTGGAAACCAGGGCTGGGGACACTGGCTGACCCGGAGCCAGGCTGCAGGGAGGGCGGGACAGGCCAGGACACCGGGGGGCGGGGACAGGCCAGCCTTGCAGCATGGCACTGCCTCCTCCCGCCAGGGAAGAGAGACAGACGTGCTCCCTGACCCGGGAGGCCCTTCCTGCCCCCCGGTGCTGCCCTCGCCGGCGTCCGGAGGCTGAGAAGGCCCAGAAGGCCCGTAGCCACTTGTCAGTTTAATTCACGGCGTTTGGGATTCATTACAGAATAATTGTCTTATCGATTTGCGGCTGACATATTTACTGCTTTTGCTTTCAGATCAGAAAAGATGCAGTGTAGCTAAAGCAACTTTAATTATGTGGGTGCTTGGGAATCGTAAGAGTTGCGGGCATTTCCAATACTTTATTTTAAATTCTGGAACATGGAAATGACCGTCCATGACAAAATTTCAGGCCAGCGGGACGGGCGCCCTGAGAAGGCCCTCTGCGTTCTCATACCTCAGGCCCCTTCCCTGCCCCCAGCCTGGCCCCCGGGCGAGGGTCCCCTGTGCACCCAGCCCGCCGGCCGCAGGGTGCGCTTGCTCACATGTCCCCTCTTGTTCCGGAAGCCTCATTCCAGCTGGGACGGCTATTTATCTACGACGCACTCAAGGCGGAGGTGGTCCTGGAAAGGCACCCTGCATGGGGGCTCGAGAGCATATGGGGACACCGCCGCCCCCACCCACGCACGTCCCGGTGCAGGAACCAGAAGGCCAGCGGGCTGCACGCTCGCTCGGTCAGACAGAGTCCTGGGGCCAGTTTGCGGACGGGAGGGTGCCGGGGCCAAGCTGAGCAGGGAGTAAAGATCCTGCCCTGGGTCTGGCACGTCAACCCCCCCCAACAGATGGAACCCGGTCAGGTCTAAGCAAGGCGATCCGAGGTGGTCCCAATGTGCACACGCCCCCGACTGGGGCCACTCTGAGGCCCTCCCAGTACAGGGCGTGACGGTGACCAGGCAGGCCCCCAGCTGCTCGACCTGGCTTCGCACTACCCGGTCAGAGGTCGGAGGCTGTAGGACAACACAGAACCCCCCACCACCTCGGTGTCTGGAAGTTACTATCAGGTGCTGAAAATAACCCGAGGGTTTCCACGGACAGTCTGGCTGGGTCACTCACAACTGCCCAACTCCCTGCCATGGCCCACAGAAAGCCAGGAGGAAGGCTTGGGAGGAGGAGGAGTTCTAGAAGTTTCTAGAAGTTTCTAGAACTCCACCGCGGGAGTCTGCCTTGTGGACTCCTCACACAGTTTCTGGCCGGCGTCTGGCAGACGCTGCCTGAAAACAGGCCCTCAGCCACCAGAGTTATGAGATGTGACTCCAGGAATTCCGGAGAGAAACCAGCTCCTCTGCTATTTCACTTCTTTCCAGAGCATCAGGACGGCCAAGAGCCTGGGGCTCCCCGGGAGAGGGCACCCCCGCATCTGGGGACAGCCCTGGGGGCCCTGACCACTGGCCGGGGTCAGGCCACCTCCTCCGCAGTGGATGTCCCCGCGGGCGGCCTCGTTCACTCCCTCCACCACCGCTCACTGAGCAGAAAACTGCCTTGACTCGTGTCCAGTTCCGTTCAGTCATGCTCCTGCCCAGTAAGTGCCAACGGGACTCCTGGGAGCCGCGGGCGTGTGTGCCAGGAGCTGGCGTCACAGAGCAGGTGTCACACACACACTGGGAGGACAGCGGGGGGAACGGGCCGGGTGTGGCCTGCAGACACGGAAGACGGGGTCCAGCCCGAGGAGGCCCGGGGAGGCAGGCAGGGCCACACGGGTGATGCGGGACGAGAAGGATGACGGGCATTCGCTGGCGTTGCTGGATCCGCCCGCAACCCACGCCCTTCTAGTAACGGGCCTGCATTCTCCCTGGAGCGCCATCGCCTCCGTCGTTCTGGGCGGTGGGGGCTGGCTCCTCCCCTGAGCTGGGATGGCTCTGTGACCCAAGCCCGGCTAACCGCATCATCAGATTCCCCTGCCGGAGACTCACCCGGCGGCGGACACGGAGCCCTGGGCGGAGCGCGACACTCTTGATTTCCCACCTAAATGACCGAGAAAGAAGAGCGCTGAGCTTTCTAGAAGATGCAGGTATTCGTGAGACTCGGATCCCACATGGAGACCCACCGCACGAAAAGGGAATCAGATTTGTGAGGCAGAAAGGGAAGACAAAACCACGGTACTGTCACAGGAGCCCCTGGATCGAGCCACGTCTGAAGCCGTCACCCTGGACGTTTCTGTTATACGAGGCAGTGAAGTCTAGTATTTGCGAGAGCTGCTTTGAGTTGTGTTTCTGCCACTTGAGATCGTATTACGACAAAGACAAACCTGCCTGGTATTTTTCAATGCCACGTCAGGGTCTGCTCGGGGATGGGGAATTGGAAGAAACTCTCGCACTAATAACGAAGATTTAAAAACTTGCTCTGGATCAGCGTTTCCCAGAGCTCTCAGCCATTCTGTATAAAGAGCCCCAAGTTCAATAGCACCCGGGGGAGCTCTGGCCTGACCACGGGGAACCTCTCTCTTCTCCTCTTCTAGAGGACACTGGGCTGCTCAGAGATTTTATGAGCTAGTGTGTTTATGAATCTCAAACAGGGAGGGAGAGACACAGCACTTCCCAGCCCAGTTGTCCTGGGAGTTTGTTTTGAGGGCACACACGGAAACACAGCGTCCTCCACGCACACGCACACGCACACGCACACGTGCACACACACGAGAATGTGGAGGTGAAACCGTAGGAATGCAAGTCTATTTCTGGAAACCACCTACTCTGGCTACAGGGGACACGGCGCGTCCTCGGGGCTCTGTCCGTTCGGCACCTGAGCACCCGAGCCTCTCTGTCTGCTCCCCTGCAGTGAAGGGAAGAGAGCAGCAGAGGCTCCCGGCAAGATGCTAAGACGTCTGCAGCGGAAGCCTCACACAGTCGTCCGAGGAACCGCCAGCCTTGTGCCCGGTCAGAGTGTCTGCTTCCCGGACACGTTTTCCCAGCTCAACCACATCTCGGTGCGACATTCTTCCATCTGGGATCCGATGCCCACGCGTTTGCCCCACGGCTCTCCCGCTTGCTGGGTCTCCAGATACTTGGGAGACGGTCTCTGTACGGAGGAGGGGCCAGGTCACAGGGTAGTGGCAGTGACAGACGGTCTGTCCGAGAAGAGGGTCCCCCGCTCTCTGCGGTCTCTGAGGCACGCGGCAGGAGCCCAGCACCTGGCTGAGTGTGTGTGTTCAGAGGCGGGAGAATGAGGGTGAGGAGATAGCCAGCAGGCAAGTCTTGGGCTCTGGGGCCACGGGATGCCTGGCTCTGTTCCCGGGGCCGCCCCAGACCCACTGTGTGGCCTCAAGGAAGTTCCTGACCCTCTCGGAGCCTCCAGGGTCTCCCTATGGAAACAGGCTGTGAATGTCTGGCCCTCAAAACAGCTTTGCCTGGACTCCACAAGTTCTGAAATTATCTGTTAATTGTCATACTTTCAGGTGGATCAAGGTTGACCCCCCCCCCAACGACACCAGTTCTCCTACACTCCGCTATTTTACAGGTTATGTGTCCTGTCTGGTCTTGAGGACACATGGGTGTGCAACCCCATTAGGTGTCTTCAGGGAAAGCATTCGTGAAGAACAGAGCCCTGGTTTCATAACACGGCCCCACCCAGGTCATCATACCGTGTTGTCACCCTTGCCTTGTCAACAGCACCTCTATTCCAAATAGATTCAGGCTGGAATAAAACATATGAAACATTAAGGGAGTAAGGTAACGCAAGGCCGGCAGAGACTCTGTGTCCACCAACATCCGTCCCTCCTTCCTCCTCTCAGTATGACACTCAATGTCTGATGCTAGCTTACCCAGCTCTCTCCAGACACTACATTTTCCAGAAGCTTTGCAGAGAATACATTTCTGACCATGCCCTGTAGAGACTACATTTCCCAGCATTCCTGGCAGAGACCGTCTTTCCCAGCATCCCTTGCAGAGACCACACTTCCTCCCATCCCTGGTGGAGACCATCTTTCCAGCATCTCTCGAGGTGACCACCTTTCCCAGCATTCCTTGCAGAGGCCACACTTCCTCCCATTCCCATGCAACCCTCAGCGATCCCGGCCACAGCATCCTGCCCTGAGCCAGTCCCATGTCCCCTTGTCTAAGGAAGCACCTTGCCTTCCTGGGCCACCTGCACGTGTACTGGGAACCGTCTTCAGCCAGCTCTGAGGAGTCCCCAGGCTGGGGCCGACTCCCTGCTGACCACGGCCCCTCTCCTACATTGTTTCTCTCGGGCACTGCCGTGTTCTTTGTTCCCTTGTTTGCTGCCTGTCCCCCACCGCACTGTAGGGACGATCAGAGCAGGGGTGTCCCCTGAATCCTCCCCAGGTGTTCCAGACTTTAATAAATACCTGCTGAATGAACAAATGAATTAATGAGTCTTTGGGAGGCCTGGGCCATGGTTCTGCATGCGGGGACCCAAAGGTGGGACCTGCCCTGGGGGAACTCGTGGTCTGTGGCCAAAGCACGGGGACAAGGGAGGGGGAAAAATGCAGCAAGGGCACCCGAGTTGTGCCGGCAGGACAGGAGCCAAGAAAGTGTCTGCCCATCCATATCGGATGACACCAGCTGAGTCAGTGGCCACCAGACAATGTCCAGGATGTGGAACCCATGGGACGTGGGAATTGACCTGAGAGCCAGGGTCTCAGGGGGTCAGGAATGGATCCTGGTTGGCGGGCTGGGGGGACATGGTGCTCACACCTGGGCCACCACCTCAAAGCTCACGTGGAAGGAAACAAGGTGATGTTGGAGGATAAGGAGGCTCAGGCCTCAATACTCAGGCAGCACCAGGGATGCCTTGTGGCAAAGGCAAGAACTCAGGTGTCATTACGTAGCCCAACCCTCCAGCAGGAGACAGGGCCTCGTATGCGCACCATGACTCCTCGGTGTGGACAAGAACAAAGTTAAAGACACAAGCCAGCAGGTCTTTACCATTATTGCCCCAGGGGAGTTTCCTTCCTCTCCTGCCCTCCCAGGGTGCCGAGAAGAATGAGGATAAAGACTGCCACCTACCCCCTTCTTTTAAAAAAATTTTTTTTTTTAACGTTTATTTTTGAGACAGAGACAGAGCATGAACAGGGGAGGGGCAGAGAGAGAGGGAGACAAAGAATCCGAAACAGGCTCCAGGCTCTGAGCCATCAGCACAGAGCCCGACGCGGGGCTCGAACTCACGGACCGCGAGATGGTGACCTGAGCTGAAGCCGGACGCTCAACCGACTGAGCCACCCAGGCGCCCCGCCACCTACCCACTTCTACCCCACCTGTCTCTGCCTCCCCCACCTGCCCCCCCATCCCCACAAGAGTAAGGGAGAAGAAACAAATTGCCAGTGGCCTGGACGGAACCCTGAGTCCCACTGTGCCTGGGGGGCCAAGCAGAGAGATGGACCCACGTTTCTGGTAACGCAGTTTGAGCTCCTGGATCTGGGCAGACACGCAGCCAGCACTTAGCCCCTCAGGATCGGGTCTGAAGGGACCGGCCGCCCCGTGGAGCCGGTTCAGGGCCTCTGACGATGGGGCCCACCTGTCCTGCCCCAACCACCAAGCCCCTGCTGCGGGCGCATGGGCACCTCATTCCCGCCCTCCCCCTTTGCAATTTCTAGAAGGAAACCTCAGAGAAAGGAAGCCCCGTTTCCTCCGAAACAATCACCCGAACTCCAAACACACTTCTTTCCATCACCCTCTGTCAGGACGCCTGGTTACCAAGGCAACCACGAGACTCACTGCACACTTTCCTTTATTGTTTCCCGAGACTTTATTAAATATTCCTCTGCCTTTCAAGTCCCCCACCCAAGATGGGAGGCATCCTAATGACTGTTCACGGGTGTCTCCCGCTGGAGGGAGCTCCTGTGGAAACACATGCCTGTGTCCTGCCATCTGTCCAGGCTGGGAACCCAGATGGGGCTGGAGTCTGTCGCTGGCAGTGACCTGTGCTGCCCACACCCGACCCGAAACTCACTTCTGTCTTCCCGGCCTCCCCAACCCCTGGATTCCCAGCCACACCTCCCTCCCTGGCGGCTATTTCCAGTCTCGGGCCGGAGTGTCCTTCATGGGTTCTTTAATGCTATTTAACCAAAATGGAGTCGTCATGATGAATTATGGATCAAACATTCCCTGACCCGAGCTGCTCAGGGGGGTGGGGAGGGGACAGTAAGAGCCAGGAAAGTGGTATCTGTGTGACCCAGGGGTGACGCTTCCTGACGACCCTGTGCCCTCCTGTTGCCACATTCGATTTCGCTTGCCATTGACAGACAGGTCAGGGGGTCAGGGGAAGGTGCATTAGCTGTCCCCTGAGTGCCCCCCCCCAGTCTGTGATTCTTGATTTTATCAGATTATTACTCATGCTCGTGAGCAGTTAAGACAGCGCAGGGGTGTCTAGGATTATGAAAGTGTAAGAACACTCAAGAGGTTCAGCCATCGGACAGAATCTTGTTTGATCTTGAGGTGATGGGTGGCCTTTGACCTCAGCTCCTAGCATCGCACCTCCTGGTTGTAAGTGTTCAGAAGTGGGTTCGGTCCACCTCTTGGGGTGGAGAATCTGGTCCATCAAATTTTGTCCCTGGAGACAGGGACAAGTGGTCTGGGGACCAAGGACAGGAGACTGACTTTTTCCCACAACCCTTTACACACTTAGATGTTTTCCTCTGCATTTATTATCTGCTTCAAAAATAAAGATACTATTAAAAACACCCAGCCAGATGATGGTGAGGTGTCTGATGAGTGTGGCAATTATAAGACAACCCTGCCAACAACTCGTCTGTGCACACCGCCTGCTGGAACACGGTGTCCACGACTCTCTCAGGAACAGCGCAGCCTGGCCCCGGGGGACCGTGGCAGAGACACATTCGGACTCGTGTCCTCCTTCCCAAACCCTTCTTCATCCCCGTGATCCTTCAGGATGATCCCCTGTTTACCTGAGACGGGCTCGAGTCTCTGGCACCGGTGAACGATGACTCCAGGCACATCGTGGGGCCTTCCGGGGACTATCGCAATGTCGAGCAAAGAGGGTGCCAAACATCAGCCTTCGTCTTGGGAGGAAGAGAGGGAGGCTGACCGTAAGTTCTGCTGCCATGACGAGTGTCTTAGTCCCCTCGGGATGCCGTCAGGACCCCAGAGCCTGCGGACGTACAAACAACGCACACTGGTTCCTCACGGTTCTGGAAGCTGGGCGCCCCGGCTCGAGGGGCTGGCAGATTCAGTGCCCGGGGAGACCCCCCTCCTGGCTCACAGATGCCGTCTTCGTGCTGTGCCCTCATGTGGTGGGTGAGGGCAGGGGTCCCAGGGGTCTCTTTTACAAGAACACGAATCCCATTCACAGGGGCTTCACCCTCATGACCTAGTCGCCCCCCAAAGGCCCACCTCCTAACACCATCACCCTGGGGGTTAAGATTTAAACGTGAATTTGGGGAGGACCCAAACTTTCAGACCATGGTGACCCAGGTTTTGTTTTTTCTTGGCTGCAGTCATTTTTTTTTTTTTTTCACCCTGGCAAATGTCCCTGTGGCATAATTTGTTAGGGGCTTCCATATACTGTGATATATTCACTTTTTTCTTCCCAAATTCAGCGTGCCGGTCACAGGAACAGGAGAAAAGTAATTATTGCAATTGTCTGACAAGGATCGCTGGAACAGACGAACGAACAAATACAGAAGGTCTGTAATTGAGAACACCGCGGTCCTCGTGCAGAGCTCCCCGCCGAATTCATCATCTCGGGCGGGTCCGTCCTCACTTCCAAGACTGCGTGTTCCATTTGGCCTCTAGGCGCTTATCACACTCGTTCTGTTTTCATTAGGTCGCTTGCTTGTCTTTCCACAGGACAAACCAATGAGAAATTAAAAACAGCTTAGAAGCATGTGCTGGGGCCATTCAAACATTTCGGGAAGCGCTGGGAACAAACGGCAGAAAATCCACGCACGTTGTCACCCCAAAATGAGGTAGGAGGCTGAGTGTTAGCAGCAGGCCGCAGTGGACGTGGGAGGGCAGGGGACTGGCCGTGGGCCGGGTCCTGCGGGAGGGTGGTCCCCAGCAAACCACCCTCCCCAGCACAGCGTCTGCAGCAAGGGTCGCCTGGGGGAACGAGCTGGTGCCTGGGACCCCGACGGACTCAGACGATGGGTCCCCCGGGGAGCTTTGGGGGCACAGCAGAAAAACACAGTCGTGTTGTGCTGGCCGGAAGGAAAGCGCAAAGGGAAAGAATCTCTTTCGAGCTGAGGGGTCTTGCCTGCTGGGGGATCAGGAGGCCTTTCCATCCGGGGCCTCCCTCGGGGCCGACGTTTCTGAAGGCAGGTTCAGCCTCGCTGGGCTGCAGTGGGAGGTGGCCGCACCGGGGGTGGGGGGGGGGAGGAGAGCTCTCTGTCCCTGGCTTGGGCAAACCACTCTCCCGGGTGGCCTCGTCCTCTGTCCTTGCCGTCTCCCCACTTCCCGGTGAGGGGACGGAAGGTCCCCACGGGGAGCTGAGGAGTCCTGCTGATCACCGAGAGCAGAGCTGAGACCCACTCATCAGCGACCCCTGGACCACCCAGCTGCACGTAAGTCCCTGGAACTTTCTTTATTCAAGGCCCCACGTTCTCTGCTTCACTCTTGCCCATTTGCATGAGAGTCTGTCGCTTAGGGAGAGAGCCCTGACTGATACCAACAGGCTTTCTCCTGCAGGCGACCTGGAAAGAGTCCCGCTGGTTGGCACCTGCTGGGAATCTGCCTCCACTGCTGGCCGTGCTTCCTGGGATGGCCTCACTGACCCCCCAGGGCCCTGTGATAGGTTCTGTCGTCCCATATCCAGACGGGGAGACTGAGGCTGGAAGGAATTAAAATTCTTGCCTGACAGCCTCTAGCCACCAGAGGGGGAGGCACCCAGGAACGTGCACACGCTGCCCCCAGCCCGGGCGCCTGGGGGGTCTCAGTCGGTTGAGTGTCTGACTCTGGCTCAGGTCACGATCTCACAGTTCGTGGGTTCGAGCCCCACGTCGGGCTCTGTGCTGACAGCTCGGAGCCTGGATCCCACTTTGGATTCTGTGCCTCCCTCTCTCTCTGCCCCTCCCTTGCTCACGCTCTGTCTTGCTGTCTCTCTCTCTCAAAAATAAAAAAGAATAAAAAAAAAGAACTACAAATTTAACTCTCTGTGTGCGTCTCCCGTACATCATACACATTGAATCCTACACCTTCCATGTTTAAATCTCCATACACCCCCAGACTTTATCAAATTCCTTATTTATTACTTATTTATTTAATTTGAATCCAAGATAGCATGTAGTGCAATGATGGTTTCAGGAGTAGAATTTAGTGATTCATCACCTGCTTACAACACCCAGTGCTGATCCCAACAAGCGCCCTCCTCAATGCAACAGGCGGGGGCCTGACCAGGACTGCCTGGCAGGAGGCAGCAAGTTCCACTCCTGTCCCAGTGAGGACTGGAGCCCTGACCGCAGCCCCATAAGCCAGGGAGGGTCCTACAGCTTCTTAATGTTTACAGACAAATGAGACACCATTTTCCTCCACCAGCAAGAACTAGGTTTCACTCACTCACTGTTCAACCAACAGTCCTAACTTACGAAAATATCTTCTCCACACTTCTTAGCACGTCATCCCTACCACCTGTTACCATGACAACGCACACACCCTAATGAGCTAGGTTCACGAATACCCGACGCTGATGGTGAGAGCTCCCCCAAGTTTCATCCATCACCATTTCACGTTTAGGCTCTCAGCTCTTACGGACTTCTCAATGTTTCCACAATCCTAAAAGACCAGGTATTTCCCTCAGAGGCTAGGCCGTATCCATGGGTAACTTAAACCCCATACACACGGGGAGCGTGCGGGAGGAAAGAAGTAAAAAAACCAGCTTTCGTCTCAGAAAATGAGCTCTGTTCCAGGAAGACTCTGCTTTGCAGCAGACATCACAGGGAACAGATGAATTACATATCCCCTCCTCCTCCACTCAATGCACTTCTCGCTGAGTAATTATTTAATACTTTGTTCCATTTTTAGGAAAAAAAAAGTAGACACACACCAGAGCCTGGAGATTAAGCTAATTAGCATCGGTGGGGACTCGGCTGCTTTGTGACTTTTGTGTAACAAAGAAGAGATCAAAAAAAGCTTCTTTAAACTATTTAACGTGAGACCTCCACATTAGCCACCGATTCTCCAACTCAGATAAATTAAAAGAAATTTGCATCAGCTCTTATTCTACAATGATCTGCAAAAGAATCACTAGATTTCAGATCCAACAGGACAAGGAGAGGGAGAAAAGAGAGAGACAGGATTTCCACCCTCAGCCCCATCATGCTTCCTGGAAAATGAGGGAAGCCATTGATACAAAGGTTCTCTGATAACTGGCCTTTCCCAGGAAGCACGTCCGTGGCAGGCAAGTGAGTGGAGCCAGAGAACAGCTGCCTCTCCCGGGAGCTTGGGGCCTGGAGGTGAACGGCACACCACCAGCACCGGCACCGGCACCGGCACCAGCGCCAGCGCCGCCCCAGAGCTGGCCCTCCGGAGAAAGCCCGCTCGTCGTCGGCAAGTGGCGGCCCAGGCCCTGGCGGACTCTCCGGGGCCCGAGTGGCAGGCGGGCGGCGCCCTTCCCCGAAACAGGCTCCGCCCACGCTTCTCCTCCCCCCCGCGGATCACGACACGTGTGGTCCAAACCTGCACCAGGTGGGCTCTGCCCGCTGGCACCGCCAGCCCCCCGGTGGCGGGACGCGGAAGGGGCTATCTCCCCGCGTCACTCCGTGGTGCGTGACCGGAGTCCTGAGCGATTCCACCCCAAGGACACACGGCCCCATCCAAGGCCCTGGCGGCCTCTGAACCCGCCTCGGGACCGGTGACGGCAAACTGGGCACGAAGCAAACTCGAGACTCCCTCCCCGACCCGCGTCCTCCGAGGCTTCCCCATCAGGGAGGATGCGCCCACATGCGTTCTGCTGTGACAGGCAGAGTGTAGAAGTCCCTGAGACCCCAGTGCTCCCGACCACCGGGAACACGGCTGCTGCAGGACACGGTCCTGCCCCACGCACTGCCGTCCTCCCCGCCTGGCACAGTGCCGGCACACGGTGGGTCTCAGCGAGCGAGTCCTGAAGACATAACGGGTCCCCTGAGTTACAGGCACACAGTGGGTCTCAGCGAGCGTGTCCTGATAACGGAATGGGACCCCTGGGTTACAGGCACACAGTGGGTCTCACTGAGCGGGTCCTGATGATGGAACGGGTCCCCTGGGTTACACGCACACAGCGGGTCTCAGAGAGTGAGCCCTGATGATGGAATGGGTCCCCTGGGTTATAAACACACAGTAGGTCTAGCGAGCACGTCCTGATGACGGAATGGGTCCCCTGGACTACAAGCACACAGTAGGTCTCAGCAAGCGGGTCTTGATGACAGAATGGGTCCCCTGGGTTGTAAGCACACAGTAGGCCTAGCAAGCACATCCTGATGATGGAATGTGTCCCTTGGTTACAAGCATACAGTGGGTCTCAGCGAGTGAGTCCTGATGACAGAATGAGTCCCCTGGGTTAAAGCACACAGTGGGTCTCAGTGACCATGTCCTGATGACGGAATGGGTCCCCTGGTTACAAGCACACAGTGAGTCTCAGTGAGCGTGTCCTAATGATTGAATGGGTCCCTTGGTTACAAGCACACAGTGGGTCTCAGTGAGTGAGTCCTGATGACGGAATGAGTCCCCTGGGTTAAAGCACACAGTGGGTCTCAGTGACCATGTCCTGATGACGGAATGGGTCCCCTGGTTACAAGCACACAGTGGGTCTCAGTGAGCATGTCCTGATGACAGAATGGGTCCCCTGAGTTACAAGCACACAGTGGGTCTCAACAAGTGTGTCCTGATGATGGAATGGGTCCCCTGGGTTACAAGCACACAGTAGGTCTAGCGAGCACGTCCTGATGATGGAATGGGTCCCCTGGGTTACAAGCACACAGTGGGTCTCAGTGAGTGAGTCCTGATGACGGAATGAGTCCCCTGGGTTAAAGCACACAGTGGGTCTCGGTGACCATGTCCTGATGACGGAATGGGTGCCCTGGTTACAAGCACACAGTAGGTCTAGGGAGCACATCCTGATAACGGAACGTCTCCCCTGGTTACAAGCACACAGTGGGTCTCACGAATGAGCCCTGATGACAGAATGGGTCCCTGGGTTAAAGCACACAGTGGGTCTCAGTGAGCATGTCCTGACGACGGAATGGGTCCCCTGAGTTACAAGCACACAGTGGGTCTCAGTGAGCCTGTCCTGATGATGGAATGGGTCCCCTGGGTTACAAATACACGGATCTCCTCTTTTGGAATCCTTCGGGAAGGGCCTGGGGCTCAGTCTTGTCCGAGTCCCAGGGACGGGGTGAGGGTGGGCTCGTCCGGCAGGTGCTTGTCCCGTGCGCCCCTCAGGGCGGGTCCTTTCCCCCCATTGCCTCCGATTTGCTGGGTCCTTTGTGCCGCCGTGTACGTGTGATGGGCCCAACCGTGCAGGAGAGATTCTAATTCTAGAAGCATCCATAATTAATAATGATGGTGTGTTGGCTGATGCAGCAGCATTTGGCGTTCAGAACGGCCTCCTGCCCCTGCGGCAGCCTCTCAGGACGGAAAGGCCTTCAAAGGGTTCATTCCGCGTCTTGCCTTCACGGACCAGTGGCCTGAAAAGCAATTTAGTTGTGCTCCCGGTGAGGCCTTGGGAACTTCCGGTGGCCACTAGATTCCCGCACGGGGTCCCTCACGGACCTCCTGAGCTTTGCCGTCTGGCGTATCGCCCCTGGTGCCGGCCCTCGGCCTTCAGTCACCCCCTGCGCCCCGCCACACACACACACACAGGCAACCCTTCTGTGCCGTCTGCTCCCTGCACGGCCCCCGTCAGGATGTGCGCGCCACGATCACGGGGCCCGGGTCTGCTCACCCACCGCTCTGTCCCCAGTGAGTCCTGGACGAAGGATCTGATGAGTGAGTGAGTGAGTGGACGAATGAATGAGCGCTTCAACGGCACGCACATGGCCGCCTCGTGCCCGCGCACGGGTCCCCACGCTCCGGGCCCATGAGCGACCTGGGAGCCGGTTCCATGCAAGCATCTGGCTCTCCCCCACGCTACCCTCTGTGCTGGGAGTCGGGGCTGGGACCCGGGGATCCGCATTATTCACCAGGCCTTCTGGAGGCTTCCAATCCGACGCCAGGTGAGGGCCTCGCCTGGTCAGCCTCGGGAGGGAGACCGCTCTCCCGACAGAAGGGGGTGTGCGACGCTGGGAGGCGGGATCCCGCTCTGCCGCCCGCAGGGCCTCGCTCCCCATCAAGTGCTCACCAGGCTCCAGAGGCAGCAGCGGCCCCCCCTCCCCCCCGTGCGCAGCCCCTCCCCAATCAGGATCCAGTGAGGACGGCGAGGACCGGCTCTGTGTCCTTCCCGCTCGACCCCAGGAACCGTGTCTACACTGACGGTTTTGATGAGAACCTACAAACACCTCCCAGGAAGGGGCTCTCAGTGCCTGCAAGCAGGGGCTGAACTTGCGTTCACGAGGCTGTGTCCTCATCATAGCGGGGCGGGGGGGGGCAGCGCATCAGGACTGGGCCCCCGAAAGTGCAGACGGGATGCGGACCCTCCACCTCCACTCTGCTCAGGGTCCGTTCAGAGCAGGCCTGCTGTGCCGCTCCAGCATGAGGCCCGGGGAGGAGATGGGGAAGGTTCGGGGCCCAGGAGGGATGGGTGTGAAAGCCCCAAGGTCAGTGCCAGGGGCCAGCTCAGCTTGGGGGCCAGAGTCCCCGGGAAAGACAACACAGCCAGCTCTCTGCCTGCTGTCTCCTGGCTCGGGGGGTGCACAGAGCAGACGCACAACACACACGCGCGCACGCGCACACACAGGACACAGGCACACAGACACGTACACACACGAGCACAGGCGTCCTGGGATGTACCTGCACGTGCATTCACAAGCACGTGCACACACGTGCACACAGAGATACTCACTCGCACACACGTACAAATGAGCACATGGACAGACACACATACATGTGCACACGCACAGAGACACATGGATATATGAACACATGCGTGTGCACACACGCGAGCACACGCACACACACGCACACACACCGTCACCCCTGTGCCGTCTGCATAATCCTGTTTGAAAGGACTGCTTCCTCTCACTGACGTGTTCCACACCTGCCACAAGGCTCGGAGAAGCCAGGCCCCTCTGGGTGGGGACGGTCTCTGGTTCCGCTGCAGGAACCCGCCATCGAGCATCTGGACAGCTGCAGAGCTCGCCGTCCTGGGCACCTCCGATCCCCTGCCTCCGGGAAGGGGCTCCCCATGGATGCCCGGAGCTCATCAAGTCACGTCTCGACGACAGTCAGGAGCCTGCTTTTCCCCAAACTGGAGGATTTGCAGCCATAGGACACGGCCCGTGCATTTCAGAGAGCGGAGGGCTCGGCGGAATGTTCCAGAACCTTCTTGGACGAGGAACTGGGAGCTGCTGATGCTGGCAGTAGGGCTGGACGGGCCGTGAGAGGAACATAGCGACCTCAGGCAGCTCTGGGGACACACGGGCCCATTTACAGTGTGGCCCCCATTAGCTCATCCTTGGCGAAGCCCCAGGCTGTGCTCAGAGCCATCAAAACGTGGGCCAGCCTGTCACTGGTCCCTCACTCAGTCAGTCCGTCCACCGGAACGGGGGCAATGCCCGGATGCGTTTGAATCGGGGTGTGTCGGGAGAGGACGGGCAGGATGGTGTGGAGTGTGGCCCCAGAGTGACGCTGTGTCCGTGGAGCTCTGCCCTCCTGATGCGCGGGGTGAGCCGGCAGTGGGTTCGGGGCACAGGGGGACCTGAGACCCCATCCCAGCCGGGCCTGGGTCTGCTGCCTCAGGGGGCTCCTTGGGGGGCACTAGAGGGGGCCCTCCACGGAGGGGGCGGCTCGCCTCGGGCCCCAAGCAGTCAACCTGCTGTGCCCAGTGCTCCCTGAACAGAACCCCCCCCCCCCGGGGGGGGCAGGGCGGAGGGGCACGTGCAGACACGGACACACGGTGTCCCCGGCACTTGATCCCACGGCCACGGCCACGGCCACCAGCAGCGGGAGCCCCCGGCCATGTTCCCGCGACTCAGGCTTCTCCAGCACAGCAGGCCCCTGACTGTGCAGTGGGAGAGCCCCGGGTCACCGCCACAGGTCTGCGTCTGGGAGGAGGGGCCGGGCCGCTGTGGGGTCCCTGCGGGGCCGGCTCATTCCCAGGGCCCCCTCCGGCCACCGCGGTCTGCTCCCCTCCCGGCGGGGCCCAGTCAGGGACCAGGGGGCGCTCGAGGGGAGGGGCTGCAGCTGGGCCTCCTATGAAAGGCCCTCAGAGAGCCACACAAGGCGGCCTTGTTGGGGAGCAGCCTCCCCCAGCCCGCGATCTCCTCCCACGGGGGCAGGAAGGGTGACCCGGGAACGCGGTCGGTGGCCCGCGCTGTGTGGGGTCACTGCCGGTCTATTTCTAGCTCCAGCCTCTGGCCGCCAGCATTGGGCCTGAATGGCGCTCTTTGCAGCACGGCCCATCCGCCCTGTGGCCCTCGTGGCAGCTGTCCCCTCACTCAGGGCAAAGGTGACAGATGTGGGCATGGGGGGTTGGAGGGCACAGCTGTGACGTGGACATGGCAGAGGCCTCAGCACCAACGAGGAGGCTCCCTGGGGACCCCGGGGCACAATGCCCTTCCTCTACAACCTTCCGTGGCTCCCCGCTGCCGTGTGGGGAGTCCAAGCCCCTCCTTCCCTGAGGTCGCCCCGTCATAACCGCCCTCGGTGCCCCCACCTCCTCTGTCCCCTGGGGGAGGCCACGAGCCTCCCAAGGGCAGGGCCGGGCACCCGGCTCCCCGAACCAGGGCGCCTACGACAAGACTCAGCAGAATCCAGGCGCGGCAGAGACAGGCCCCGCTGTGCGCGGGGTGCCGATGACAGTGACACCCGCCCCCAGGCAGGAGGTGGCAGCCACATTCCTTCCCAGCTGGAAAGCGCTGGTCCAGGCGCCCGGCCCCTCGGGAGGTGGTGGTGGCGGCGACCCCGAGGGCCCATGGGTGTGGGGCCGGGAAGGGACTCTGCCTGCAGCCAGTCCGACCCCTCCGGACCAGCTGGGGGCGGCGGGGCCACTCGGCTTCGCTGGGCCTCAGTCCCCTCGCCTGTGAGATGGGGACGAGAATCCCAGCAGGAGCCTCCGGCGCTGCTCTGGGGACCAGGGAGCGAGCACGCGGGGCCCAGTTAGACCGCGCCTGGCACGGGGCGCCCCAGAGCGCCCGCGGCTTCCCCCGGGGTCGGTGATGACGGGGGCACACGTTCTCTCTGCAGACTGAGCCCTCCCGCCGCTCTGACCCACGGGGCTCACAGGACCAGCCGGCTGCCGCCTCCCTCGGGTCCGCGCGGGCTCCAAACCGCCCCGGTTTCAGGTGCGCCGCGCTCAGGGCAGGACTCGGTGCTCACACCGCTGGGGGAGCCCCCATCGCGACGCGGGGCCCCTGCAGACCTGACGCCCAGGGCCGCCTCCTCTGAAGACTGGAGTCGGACGCGGACCCCCTGAGGCCACGGGGTGGGCACCAGCCTTCTCCCCCAGCCCCGCCCGCGCCCGTTCTGAGCGTTGTCTGTGTCCTGTCCCCCCAGGTGTGAGGAGCCCTGAGACGGAGCCTGGTCCACGACCCCTCTGCCCTCCTTCCGCACGGTTGTCGACCCGTCCTCGCCACCGGCTGAACGGGCCTCCTCTCCTCCTGACCCCTGCAGGCCCTGAGCTCTGGGGCGCCCGCCCCGAGGACCGGCTGGGGGGCCCCTCCCCGGGGCGTGGCCAGTGGTGAGGGGGCCGTGGCTGGGAGCGGCAGGATGTTTGTGGCCTCGGGCCCGGCGTGGTGTCTGTGACCGAGCCGGCTCAGAGCAGCAGGACCTAGTGAGTCACGAGGAACACTCTAAAGGCTCCCAGAGATTTGGGGGACCAGGGGTCCGATGGGGAGCGGGTCCTGATGTCACACAGGTGGGCTAGGGAGCCGGCAGAACGAAACCAGACAGGCCCGGGCACAAAGGGGAAAGTCATGGCAACCTCGGGATGGGGCAGCTTCAGGCACAGCTTGATCCAGTAGCTCAAGCCCTGGCAGCAGGGCCTGACCTCTCAGGATTCCTGCGCCCACGTCCACCCCCCCCCCCCAGGCCAGCATCTCCTCCGTGTGACCTCCACTGAAACGCGTTCTGTCCTCTCAGCAGATCCAGCCGCCTGCCACTCCTGAATTCATCCCCCTGGCCATGGGATGGAATGTTCCGGGGGGAAAGGGCCGGAGTGACATGCCCTCACCTGGGGCTGGGGGCAGAGTCTTCCCCGCCAGGCCACAGGGCCAGAGTAGGGGCGAGGGCCCCCAGGTAAACCAGGTGCCGTTCCCTGAAGAGGAAGGACCCGCCTCGCTTGGCTGCCCTCCAGGACCCCCGTGGAGCCGTCCCACCGGGTGTCCACATTCCTCTTGGGGACACGGGGGCTGCCACCCCCCAGGCCCAGGACGCCCGCAAGCTTTCCCTCCTCGGGAGCCCGCAGGTTCCAAGTGGACCTGATCCCAGGAGAAGGGTGCAAGGACCCCTGCCCCGGGAGGAGGGCTGAGCTCACCTTCGCGCACCCGCAAGGTCGCCGTCCCGCCACGTCCTGGGCTGCCCGTCGCTTCTGTCCAGGTCACCCTGGGCTGGCCTCTGAGTGACTGCCGAGCTCACCGGGAGCAGCAGGACAGGCACAGCCCCAGGACGCTTGCGAATGAGCGAGACTGGCGGGGATTAGGGGCCGACGGGCAAAGGCTGAGGCTCTCAAGGTGGGGGAGGAAGCAGGCGACCAGAGAGGCTTCTGATGCTGCGCTTCGTCCTGGTAATTAATTGCACGGAAGCTGTTAAAGTGTATGAGGAAAGCGGCGATGATGCCGGTTCGCGGAGTCTCTGGAAGATTCAGTTAATCTATCTGGTTCGGGAAGTGCCAGGGGCTGCTGTTGGAGAGCGCGGAGCAGAGGGGGTCTGGGCTGCCTGCCGCGCGTGGGGGAGGGGCCACCGGGCTCAGCAGGTGTAGCCCAGGGCAGGTCCAGGCCTCGGTTTCCCCACCGGGAAGGCGGGTGGGCGGGGAGCGGGGACAGCGCCTGCCCTGTGGGCGTCTGTGGGGTTCCTGGAGGAGGTGTCCGGGGAGCATCTGGCAGGGGGCCTGGCCCATCCCCCGCCCCTCGTGTGTCAGCAGAAAGGACCTGGAGATGGGCTGCCCCCAGCCCCCAGTGCGGGTGCTGCCTGTCAGGGGCGGGGCCTGAACCGGGGGGAGCCCCTCCCCCCAGGGCCCTCGTGCTGTGTCTCCAACTACTGACCTGCCCATCCACTGGTCTCCTCCCCATCCGTGGAGTATTTTAGTTCAAATACAAACACGGCTGTGGGATCTGATGCCCCGGGTAGCGCAAACATCGACATTGTAAAATAAAACCGGGACATCACCGTCTTCAGTGCCCCTAGTGAGATTCGAGGTCTCGCGATGGGCCATCTGAGTAAGGAGACAGCAGGGAAATTTCCGGGGTTCCCCCCAGACATCTAACTCCTATTTCTGCCTTCGCCGCGCCCACGCAGGGCTCTGATGCTGGAAAGCACCTTGCCCATTGCTCGGTTATACTTTCGGGAACTGTGTATGTACATTTGAAGTTGAAACAAAATAAAGTTCACGTCTAAAGAGCTCCAAGTAGTAGAATGTTCTTCTGATTGAGTTAAAGACACGTTTTTAGTTAGACTATTCTACGCAACAACATAGACCAAATATTTATATAACATGTATGTTTATGTCATTAAAAATATAAAATATATTATATAAGTATGTAACGTAGATCCACTTTCATATAGTGCATGAGATACCATGCATAACATAGGCACGTTACATATTTGTGTGTTTAATATATCAGCATTTTTGTAACCATTAATCTTCTAAGAAGGGACAATGTCCATTTATAGAAGTGGGTGGGAGGAAGATCCTGCCGCCCGGGTTTTACTCCTGCCCAGGAGGGTGTCCCTGAGAGGATCAGGACGGGGCCTTTGTCCCCTCCCGAACTGCACCGTGACTGGCTATCCCCTGATGCCTGCCACGTGTCAGCTCCTTGGGGTCTGGGACCATTCGAGGACACTGCCCTGCTCTTAGCCACACACCTTCTGCTCGGGGACCTGCAAACCCGCCTTCTCAGGATCTGACCCCAGATGCACAGCCACAAACTGACATCTGATGAAATATGTCCTGAAATCCCGGTCCAAACACCAACTGAGAGGACCTTCCAGATGGAGGGCGTTTCTCCAGCCCTGCAGGCTCACACTCCCCAGTGCCCAAGCCCCACCTCCCCGCCCCTCTCCTCCCTGCCCCTCCCTCTGTAAGTGGCCCTCCCAGTCCCATCCCTCCCTGACCCTCCCTACAGGCTGGCCCTCACTTGTTTGCATGAAAGGCAGAGTCTGAGAGCATCATGTCCATTTGGGGATGCAGCAACCCATTGCCATTTAGGGGATACAGGAGATATGGCCTCGGTCTCTCTGACCCTAAAATCGGCGAGGGGCCATTTCCCTCCCGGGGCAGGAAGGAGGGACTGGGCTTGTGCGTCTATCAGTCTATGAGGGCCAGCGGCCGGTGCTCCTAGAGAGATGGCTGGGGCTGGGGCGGGAAACACAGAAGGTGAGTGCAGAGTACTGGGCGGGGCTGGAGAGTAAGGAAGTGTGAACGCACACACGCACGTGCGCACACTGATGTACACACATGCCCATACATACAGGTGCACACGTGTGCACACACAGGCACACACATGCGGGCACACATGCACACACAGAGATGCGTACACACAGGCACACGTGTGCTTGCATACACACACTGATGCACACATGCACACACACACTGACGCACACACATGCTTGTATATACAGGTGCACACGTATGCACACACAGGCACACACACGTGGGAACATACACACACAGATGTGTGCACACAGGCATGCATGTGTGTGTACACCGATGCACATGCACACACTGATGCATGCATGCACACATACAGATGCACACACACACACTTGTACATACCTGTGCACACGTGTGCACACAGGCGCACACGTGTGGGCACACACATGCACACACAGATGTGTACACACAGGCACACATGTGTATGCACACAGGTACACACGCACACACTGATGCACACACACGCTTGTACATACCGGTGCACATGTGTGCACACAGGCACACATATAAGCACACACAGATGTGTACACACAGGCACACATGTGCGTGCACACCGATGCGCACACACACACCAATGCATGCACGCACACGTACACACAGATGCACACAGGCACATACACAGAGATGTGTACACACAGGCACACATGTGCACGCACACAGATGCACATGCACACAGTGATGCACACACATGCACTGATGTGCACACACAGGCACACGTACACACACATGCATGCACACCAGGACAAACAGACCACCTGAAAGAGCTCAAGGCCAGACTAGAACGATCTATCTCTCTGGTCTCTGCTGCCCCTAGAGACTCCCTGAAGCTCCGGGTAAAGCCAGTCAGCTCTGTCTTCAGTAAACGTCAAGCACGTGTGCAAGAAAACGTTTCTTAGAAAATGTGTAAGTGCATATGGGTGGGGCTTGGGATCGCAGTCAGAGGTGAGGAGCTGAGATCCCCCAAAGCTGTGTTTTCCACGGGGAGGCGAGAGTGGCGTGCCGGCAGAGGGGAGCGTCTCCCGCGAGGCCAAGACCCTGTGCCCCAGGGGAATGTGTGTCCGTGCACCAGAGTGTGGACCTTTATCTCTTATCTCCCCAAAAGGAGACACGTCCACGGTTAAAAGTTAGAAGTACAGAATATGAAAGCAGATCTGGTAGGAGAAAAAAGTGTTTCTTTTCTGTTACTTTGACCACAGAATCTCCCTGTTGTCCTCACCATAGGTCACTTGTCACCCTGTTCTAAGGGGTCTTTTCAGGGGGCGCCTGGGTGGCTCAGTCTGTTAAACGTCCGACTCCTGATTTAGGCTCAGGTCATGATCTCGTGGTTCATGAGTTCAAGCCCTACGTTGGGCTCCGTGCTGATAGCTTGGAGACCGCTTGGGATTCTCTGTCTCCCTCTCTCTCTGTCCCTCCCCTACTCTCTCTCTCTCCCTCAAAATAAATAAATAAACTTAAAAAAAATAAATGGTCTTTTCAGAGATAGTTGAACATAAATAAGCACATACAAGAACATGCATGAACACGGTACACATACATATGCACAGTATACATGCACGTGCACACACATGTGCTTACATCCCCAGATGGCAGCACACACACGTGTTTTCTATCATATGACTTTCCTTTCTTAGATGAACAAATATCTCAGGGATTCTTCCGCGTCGTTACGGCCGCCGCGCCCTCGCCGGGGAGAGACTGCAGGGTCCCCATCGCGCAGATGGCCCACAATGCAGGTGGTTCCTTATCAACAGACGTTTATTTCAGCCTTTTGTTACGACAAATAAGCCTACAATGGATGTCCTTGCACAGACGTCCTTGTGCACATTACAGCGGTATTTTTAATGCATGCTTCGGATGCTCTGAGAATATTGCCCAATAATTTACTTAATGGATCCCTATTTTTAAACATTTAGATTGTCTCCAATTTTTCCACCATTATAAACAACACTGCTATGATCATAAATCTTGGCACATACCTCTGATTACTTCCCTGGGATGAATTTCTAGAAGAAAGGGCTGGGTAAATACATTTCAGCCTTAAAGCTGCTTCAAGCCCGTTTTGCAAGGGCTGAGTCAGGGCCGCCCTGCCTGGTAGTGCAGGTTGCACACTGCTCAAGATGCCCAGGAGGGGGCTGGAGGGGGCTGAGGAGGAGCCCACGGTCCACTGGCCAGGTATCTACGTGTCCCCTGGCACAGGTGGCTTTTTCTAGTCCTCACGAAAGAGCTGTAGGTGCCAGCAGGGCCCGGGCTGGTTGTCAGAGGCAGAGTCTGAGGTCACAGGAGCCCCGGTGAGCCTTCAGGTACATGTCTGACCTACTCTCCCCTCTGCAATGCCAACGGTCAATTAACCTGGAGTCTTCTCTTTTCTGAACCCCTGACCAAGCAGCCTTCTCCAGACTCCAATTCTTGAAGGACCTAGACTTTTCTTTCCTCTGAACCTTAGTGCTTTTCACACCATGATGCGTGAGGGGACCAAGGGGGTGGGGGCCACGGGAGCTTAAGAGATCCTGCCCACAGAAAGGAAGTTGTTGGCCATGGCCCAGAGGGATGCCTGCCCCGTGAGGCCACCTTCTGAGTTTAAACTGAAGCTAAAAAGCTGAAAGCCTGCATTTGAACTTTAAATGCCCCAGTTTTGCAGACAAATTAAAGCACACCTATGTCCCCAGGCCACCGGTCTGCTGTGTGTGCCTTCAGTGTTCTAAATGTAGCTGAACCAGCAGAATCATTTTGAAGTGATGAGGCCTGGCAGGGAAACACCTTGGAGTCCAGGGGAAGCCCGAGCGTGTGCCCCTTCCCTGTGCGGCCCCTGCAGGGAGAAGGGCGTCTTTACAGGAATGCACCTCCCAGCAGAACGCAGGGCTCTTAGAGGAAGACCCTCCTCCCTCCCCAACTTCCAGCATCGGCAGAGCTGAGCCTCTACACCGTCAGGCTGACCTGTGAGGACACTCTCCTGTCCCTTTCTCCGCTGGAAGGACCTGCCAGGAGGAGCCATGGTCACAGCCCCCAGACGCTCACAGTGTGGAGACCTAGCCCCCTCGGGAAGCCGGACTCCGAACCCCAGTTCTGACTCTCCAGAACCTCGGGGTTTCTGGAGGTCCCTTGGGATGGAGAGGTCTCTTGGGGAACCATCAACCTGTAGGGCTGGCAGGGGTCACCTGTACGGGGGCAGACCTGGACGTCTGAGACCCTTGGGAGGGCACTGGGTCAGTGGACATTGGCTTCAGGGAAGGCTTGGAGGAAATGCAGTTCTGTGCCCTTCGAGGTGCTGGACTTGGGGCCACGGGTCGGCAGCTGCAGCCCCGGGGGCCCTCTTTTGGCCGCTGGTCAAGGGAGTTAATTGGCACACACATGATGGCCTGCAAAGATGTGCCCTGAGCCCAGTGGGGCCTGAGAATTAGGCGTGTGCTCTGGAGTATGTGGACAACGTGAAGTGCTCCCCCAGCCGTGTTGTCTCTGGGTCACCCAGCTCCGCCCATGCCGCCAGATTCCAGTTCCTCGGTGGCCAGGGGCTGGGTGCTGTGTGAGACCCCTCCCTAGGCCGTCCATCAGGATGACCAACAGACCCCGTAAAGCTTCATCCCCGGGCCCGGAGCCGACCTCCAGATTCACACCCGCCGGGAACCCCCGGAGTGCAAATAAACAGGTTTCAAGGGGCCCAGAAGCCCTGAAAAGGTTTGCAGACTGGACAGGGAGGGGGCCGGGATTAAGAATTTCCCTGCAGAGACCTTCCCCATTCATCTTTGACAATATCCACCCGGGGAGACATCACATTTGGACTCTTTATATAAAGAGATTTATTATGAGCATTTGGCTCGTGTGGTTATGGAGGCTGAGACGTCCCAAGACCTGCAGTTGGCAAGTGGGAGACCCAGGAGAGCTGAGTCCAAGCCTGGAGGAGGCAGATCGATGTCCCAGCTTGGAGACAGGCTGACAGAACGGATTCTCCCTACTCAACTTTTTGTGCTATTCGGGCCTTCAACTGATTAGATAAGGCCCACCCACTTTGGGAAAAACAATCCGCTTTACTCAGTTCACCGACTCAGATGCTGATCTCATCCAGAAACACCCTCACAGAAACACCCAGAATCACGTTTAACCAAATATCAGAGCGCTCCCTGGCCCAAACTGACGCAAAATAACCATAACAGGTAGTACCTTTTTACCAACCGCTAGGGGCTCTTTGGGCTTTTCACACTGTTACCACCGTGACAGCTCGAAGCCACAGGAGTGGGGGGGGGGGGTCAGTGGACCGTGGCCTTGGGTCCCCCCACAGTTCTTCTTGCTCCAGACTCTCGTTGGGTCCCATGTTGTTACATGGAAGCATCCACTGAACTCAGGGCTCCGTGTCATAGAGCAGACACGCGCCCCTTCCCCTCCCTCCCTCCCCCCTTCTGTCCGCCTTGGTTCCCTGTCTGTGCGGAGGAAGGAAATACTAACACGCAAGACCCCACCTCCCGGGACCAGAGGGCAGGGGTCCTGCCAGGTGCCCTGAGCCTCCTGAAGACAGTCCTCGTGCTGCCCCCTCTTTCTTGTCTGTCTCTGTCTCTCCATCCCTGTCTCTTTTCCACCCCATCTCTCTCTTCCTGCGTCTGTCTCTGTCTCCGTGTCTCTGCCCCTTTCTCTGTCTCTCCCTGTCTCTCTCTGTTTCTGTGTCTGTCTGTCTCTCTGTCTCCCAGTCTCTCTCTCTCTCTGTCTCATACATTTAGTCACTGAGCTGACGGGTCAAAGGTGATCATTAAAAGCCCATCATCTCACAAGAGACGCTTCTACCCAAACGGGGCTTTGAAACTGCCCCAGGTCACTGCATTCACTCCCCAGACAAAGGGGCTGAACGCTCTCTGCTGCCCCCGCTGCCG
Organism: Lynx canadensis; assembly: GCF_007474595.2. Lineage (NCBI taxonomy): Eukaryota > Metazoa > Chordata > Mammalia > Carnivora > Felidae > Lynx > Lynx canadensis. Next base: position 92,313,435 of record NC_044314.2, read on the forward strand.
TCTCCGCGGTGAGGCTGCTGGGACGCCCCATCTGCCCGGCTCGCGGCTCCCCCGGGGCCTCTCCATCTGGGCCTTTCCGCCGGGTTGGGCTGACCCTCCGTCCGGAGCCCCGTCCTGGAACTGCCCAAAGCCCGTCTCCACCCAGCAGGGTCTGCTCTGTTGATCAGCGGCCACCTCGACCTTCACGACTGGGAGCCACTGCTGTGGCCCTGTCGTGGCCTCATGGTAAAGCGTAAGCGTGAGGACTTGGGAGGATGTGGCAGCCGCTGGGCCAGGCGGGAGGGGGGCCTCTCCGCGCAAGCCCGGGCCTGGCCCCTGGGGGACAGGACTGCTCCCCGGCCCGGGGGACCAGAGGGTTGGGGGGACAGCGTCCACTGAGACTGCGTCCCGCCCCGTGCTGGGTGTCACCAGGGTGGCGGCCCCAGGGCCCGGCTCGCGGGAGCACCCTCCCGGTCCCCTCAGCCCCGCCTTGTAGGGCACAGGGACTTTCTCCTCTGTCCCCACCACCCCACTGGCTGTCCAGGGTCCCACCCTCCTGTCCAGGGTCCATAGGCTCCCGGGCCACGGAACAGGGATGGGCCACGACAGCTAATTTAGGGGCAAACCCTCAGGACTGGATGGACATGGGTCAGCTGGTGACCAGTGGGGGCCCCGTTCCTGCTGGTGGCGGACAGTCCCAGGGGTGGTGACAGAGGAGAGATCACGCTGCCTGTCACCCTGGGTGACACAGAGTCACCTGAAGGAGACCGGACATCCTTGGAGCTGACCTGTCCCCTGGCTCTTCGGAGAGGGAGGTGGGCGACTCCCTCAGGCGAAGGCAGAGCCCCCTGCTGCTGGCCGGCCCGTGTGCCCGCGTCCTCCTGGAGGTGGAAATGGGATCATTTATTTTTCCCATCTTCCTATTGTATAACCACAGCCTCTGAGACCTCAGCGGAGGATAAATGCCTTTGTCCTGTTTCTATGGCGACGCCCCCCTCCCCCCGGCCCCCCAGGGCCGGGGGGAGGGGGACAGATGGGTGATGGCACAGGTCGGGCAGACTGCCCGGGTGGACCTCTGCGCCCGCTCAGCCTCCTCATGTGTAAATGGGGAGCGGACCCTGCGCCCCGGGTCGGAGTGGGGGCGCGGTGACTGAGCTGGTGGAGCCCCTGCACAGAGTGAAGCCTTGAGTCCACGAGCGTTCACTGCTTGCACGGGGCTGGGGTGAGGCACGGGGAGCCGGGGGCCTGGTGGAGGGTGCCATCGGTGACATGGCTGTTTAGCAAACAGGTGTGATGAACAGCAGGAAACAGGGGGACGCAGCCTGGCCAGGACGGGCTCCGTCCGGGCTGGAGTGTGGAGCCGCGGCCTGGGAGCTGACCGGCCGCTGACGGTGCTGGTGGGGCCGCGGGGTGGCCCAAGCGCCCCGGGTCCATCAGATCTGCTCCCTGCAAGGATCGCTGGGTGATTCTGGGAGACAGCCGGTTCCCGGGGGGAGGTGGGAGGCGCTTCCGGCTCTGGCGGGGACGTGCTCTCTCCATCTGCTGGTGCGTGAGGCCGGCACACTGAGCTCACGGCCCCGCCAGCATTGGGAACGTCCTGCAGGCACATCGGGCCTGGCGGACAGGGAGCGAGGCTGCCGGGCAGGGGTGCCCACCTCCGGGTCCCGGGGTAGCGGCTCCCTGGAGCTGGCTGCAAATGCACATTCCAGGCCCACGGGGACTGAGTCAGATCCTCCGGAGGGTCTCCAGGAGACCCCATTGCTCCTGCGCCCTCGCGCTCTCCCCAGCCCCGTCCCACATGCTTTCCCGAACCTTGGGTCTGCAGCGCAGCAGAGGAAGCTGTCCTGCCCATGGCCGGGCATCTTCCGGCACCCAGCTCCCGGTGCCCAGCTCCCGGCTGGGCTCAGCCCCTAGAAAGCCTCCAGAGCTCACCTCCTCCCTGTCCTCAGGCCGAGCGCACTCCTCCCCGACCTCAGGAAGGACAGAGTCGGCCTCTGTTTCCTCTGTCGTCCTGCCTGTGCAGAAACGGCACGTGCCTGTGGTCTGACTTTGCTCTCAGATGCAGTGCGCGTGTTTCAAGCAAAATCACAGCCATCCGTTCCCGTGCTGCAAATAAACAGGTCAGCTTGGGGGGGGGCGAGCGGCGGAGGCCGCATTCTCTCTGAGAACGGCCGGCTCTCCCAGCAGCAGCTACGTCCCCCAAACAGCAGCCCCGAGCTGTCCTGGCTGTGAGAGGGCAATGTGCCTTGCCTTCCCGGACAGACCCCGGGGCATGGGCTTGGAGGCCGCCAGGGCCTGAATGTTTGTGTCCCCAAGATCTGTGCTGAAACTCCAGCTCCGGTGAGATGATTTGAGGAGGCAGGGCTTCGGGGGGTGGTTAGGGCTAGACGAGGTGCTGAGGGCGGGGCCCTGCGGGGGTCAGAACAGGCCCCCCGAGACCCGGAGGTCTCTGACCCCTGAGAAGGGTCAGAACAGGCCGTGTTCCTCCCTCTGCTCTGCTCCACTTGACGTCACAAGGAGAGGTCACCGGCTGCCTCTCAACACAACCCACCTGTGCCGGCCCCCCCGTCGCAGAACCGGCCTCCAGAACCTGAGACACGAATTTCTGTTGTTCGTAGCTCCCAGGCTGCAGGATTCTGTTTGCAGCCCAACGCCGGCAGACGGCTGGTCTGTTTGGGCGCTGGGACGAGAAACAGACGGAAAACACACAGAGGCAGGAACTAGCGCGGACACTGTGTCGATGTTTGTAGCACAGAAAATCTCCGACAGCCGAAATACCGTTTTTTTGATTTTATTAATTTATTTTGAGAGACAGACGGCGGGGGTGGGGGATGGGGGGAATCCCAAACAGGCTCCACTGTGTCAGCACAGAGCCCAACACGGGGCTCAAACTCATGACTGTGAGATCATGACCTGAGCCAAAATCAGGATTTGGACGCTTAACTGACTGAGCCCCCCAGGTGCAGCCGTCATATCGATTCGTTAGGAAACAGGCAAAATCAATCTCTCATTATTAATCCCAAACATCTGACCGAGCTCAAGTTTCCGAGTCCGTCTGGGGCCCCCAAGCCGCGGGCAGTGACGCCCAGCACCTGAGCACTGGAACGTGGGGCAGCCACAGGCAAGGAGTAGCACAGGGCACAGGGAGCACGTACCGGGAAGCAGCTTTGCCCTGGTTTCAGCTCCTGTTGAGAAGGACTTAACACACTCTGACATAAACATATTTGTCCTCCTCCCGTCCTCGACTTTGGCACTGACTTTCCTCAGTCTGCGAGCCGGCAGGCTGGGTTCCGGAAGCAGAGGTGCGGAGAGGGAGGCGGCCGGCGGCCCGATTCAGCCGCGCAGGGGAGAAGCACCCACCGAGGCCGGGGACCACACAGCCCACCCTTCCCGCCCCACTCCTCTCCCCGCCTTCCGGAATCCAGACGGGACAGGACCTCCCCCCGGGCTGGCGAGTCACAGACGCCCTTGTCCTTCCGGGTCTGATGAGCCACTGGCAGCGCGGCGTTCGTTTGGGGACCGCCGCTGTGCCGCCCCCTCCCCTCCCCGCCCCCCAGCAGACCCCACAGCTCTGCGCCCGCGTCTGCACAGAGGGCCCGGCCGCCCGGGCCTGGGATCCGTGGCCCCGCGGGGCCCGTCACAGGTCAGAGCCACCGGCACAGGCGGGGCCTCACTCTCGTGCCCTCCGTCCCTGTGTGGGTGGAGTCCGGCTGTGTGCGGGGCGCACGTGGGTGTGAGCGTGAGCGTGAGCTTACGTGCCGGGTCAGGCGCTTCTGTCGATCCTGCAGGGAGCGTAACGAAGCCGCACACTCACGTGGCTCTTGCTCACCGGGGCTGTGCCCGCAGAGGGACAGAAGATGGACACGCGGATGGACAGACGGGCAGACCTGCTCCAGCGTTCGCGGAGGCATCGCGCACGGAGCAGACGGACAAGCGTGTGCAGTGGAGAAGTGAGTGTGGCGCGCGTGATCCGTGCGCTGGGGCTCAGGTGACGCCCAGGACGCGGAGAGCACGTCCCAGGAGGGCCGGGGGGACCTCACGCAGCCGCAGACACCGACCACGACAGACCGTGTGTCCAGGACGCAGGCCGGGTGCGCGGGCACGAATAAGCGGGGGTGGGGGACAGGGGCACAGACTGGGGAGCCTGTTCCGTGGGGGGGGGCCCCTGCCGACCCGCCAGGCTGAGATCCGGGCCGTGTGAGTGTCCCGTGCACCTGCCCACGGCCACGGAGGCCGCAGTGACCGCACGGGGGGGGGGGGCGGAGTTCGGGGCCCGGGCTCCTTCCGGGTCCCACCGTGACCCGTCCGGGAGCCTCAGGTCCCAGCGTTGGAGGTGGCCTTAGACCCTGACTCTCCAGGCGGTTCTGCTACTAAATCAGCCTGAACTCACTAATTCACCTGCTCCACGGGACACGTGTGGGAGTTGCTATGGCACCGTCACCATGGCTCCAGCGGCCGAGCCCGAGGTGACTCTGGAGGGGAGTCACCGGCCCCACGTCAGCCACCAGCCACGCGGGATGCGGGAGCTGCTGCGTCCCCGATCCCTGTCCAGGGACAGCCAGGCTCCTACCTCCCCCCGGCCGGCCCCCAGGGCAGGGCCCACTCGCTCCCTCCCCCAGGACCGGCCCCGACACTGCTCAAGGTCCTTCCTGGACAGGAGGCCCCGTGTGACCGTCCCCAGGCGGACGATGGGGAAGGGCAGGAGAGGCTGGGTCTGGAAGGTGCTGGAAGCTCGGCTCCCGCCCCGGCTCCGCATCTGGCCGGGGAGAATGAGCCGTGCCCCGCAGTCACCCCCTCAGAGCCTTGCTCCCAGAGGACAGGGTGGGGCCGGCTCTCCCCGCACCAGCCCAGGCTGAGTCCCCAGGGCCCCGTGGAAATCCGGGGGTCGGGACCTGCTCCCACCGCTGGGACCCGCGCTCCTGTGGCTGATGAGAAACGGTCTCTGGCCTCAGACCGGCCACGCCTGCTCGGAAAGTCACTGCTCGGGGCAAACGCTGAATTTTGCAGAGGCCTGTTTCCTGAGCTCGAATCTTCACTCCTCGGAGCCCGTGCGGTGGTTCGAACACTGGGTGATGAGACCATCGGGCTCGTTTTCCCGGGGCTGCGCTCGAGTGGGACCGAGCCCCCCGCAGCTCAGCCCGCACGTGGCTTCCCACGCACGGAGCCGCCAAACCGAAGCCGCCAAGCGTCTCCCCCGGACCAAGCGCGAGCGCCCTGGGTCTGGTCGGGGCAGCCCACAAACCAGGGACACCGCCCCGGGCTCTGCTGGCGACCGGGACCGGGCAGAGGGGAAGGTGGAAGCAGAAATCATCCCTTCAGTCGTTCATTCCTTTGTTCAACTCATATCTGGTGAGTCCCTGGCTTGAGCCACACCCCGTTTCACACACTGAAGCACAACCTTGAGTAAAACGCACCAAACTCCCATCTCTCCTGGAGGTTATATTCAAGGGATGGGAACTTTATCTAAGAAAACACGGTGTCAGCTGGTGACTGGAGCTCCGGGTCGGAGGAGGAGGGGGAGGCAGGGCTGCCAGGTGCGGTTGGCCAGGTTGTGCGCTGCCCAAGTCTGGCAGAACGGTCCCCATCAGTCATCCTAGAGTCCCACCCTCACAGGGATGGTTTCCCAGCAGATGGCAGTAACATGTCTGAGGAAGGGCCTACCTGTAATTTGCCCAAGGCCACCTCCTGGGCTCACAGCAGTGGGAAGAGGGGGGTCCCGCCAGGATGACCCAGAGTTGCGACTGTCACTTCCAGGCGGCTCTGCCCCCCTCAGACAGCTCGTAACCAGGGCACCGCACGTCTCGGCCCCCACGCAGACTCAGGATGGGCCATGAACTCGGCTGTTCTTAGCGCAGACAGGAACGTGGGGACAGCAGGTGCTGGAGGTGAGTCACGGGGAAGGTCGGGGACAGTGGAAACCTGGACAGGGCCTGTCCCTTCAGGGCAGTGACCTTCAGGTTACACCAACACACCTGTGCCAGCCAGGCACACCTGTCAGGGGCTCCTGCAGCCCTGTACCCCGAGTGCTGCCCCTGGTGATGGTCGCATCTCCTCCGCTTCTCCTGAGGCCTCTCCCCGCAGGGACGAGCTCCTCTGTGAATGCGGGGTCCCGGGGAGGCTCCCGGATGCCACGCGTCCCGGTGCCGGCCCCAGGGGCCCCACTCAGACGCACAGGGTGAAGGTCCCTGTGTCTCTGGGTCTGAGGACGGCTGTGACTCCGTGTCCGGCTGTGAGGGCACAGAGCGTCTCTGAGGCTTGCAGTATTTTCACAAAAACTCCTCCCCAAAATTTATGAGCCTGAGAGCAACACATTCATTTCTGTGACACAGGATGAAATAAGGGGACATTTTTCACGTTTCTGTTTTAATTCGTTGGGAGCCACGTGCGTGACTCCAGCCTGTCTGAAGGTTTTAATTCATGAATTTGTTTTCAAATAGCGTGTGATTGGTAGGAGAGTGGGGGAGGGTGCCCCTCCCGAGAAAACCGTGGGGACTATTCCCACTTGTGTCTGAACGGCTTCCAAGACAGAGGCGGGGCAGGGGGGTGCCGTCCTGGGCAGAGAGGCTCCCAGCTTCTCTGCTCACCTGTCACCACAGACCTGGGCTCAGAACTCCCGAGGGCTGCCGGGAAGGGGGATGCCCTCGGCCAGGGGAGGGGCAGCCTGGTCAGGGGACTCCTAGGGCCTCCCCCCCCCCCACCGACGTCCTGCGGGAACCGTGTCCACAGCCGGCAGGCCTGGGGCCCCTTGGAGGCCTCAGCACAGGAGTAGGTGCTGGAAGTGTCCCGGGATGTCCCCGCCCCATGTCCCAAGAGCCTCCAGTCACCCCCATCCTCAGGCCCCTTCGCCTCCCCGGGGCTCCAATCACCCCCAGACCGCAGAGCTTTCCCCCAACGACCTACAGGGGCCCCCGCAGAGCCCGCAGAGCAGGCCCTCCGGGAGTGGGCTGACCAGGGATAGGAGCCCAGCTCCCTGGGGCTCCGTCAGGGCTGATGGACGAGTGGGGCGCAAATGCCCCTCACTGCCCGGGACACATGCTCTGCCTTCAGTCACACCGGCTCTGGAGGAATGTGCCGTCCTGGGACCAGGACAGGGGTCCGGGCCGCTGGGGAGGGAAGATCCCCCAGTGCAGGGCTGCCCTGCCCAGACCTGGATGGGGGCCCCCTGTAGGGGCTTGGGGGGGGGCAGGTGAGCAGAGGCCCCACCCACCTTCCTCTGTGTTGCCCCCACTAAGTGCCACATCTCGGACCTGCAGAGTGCCCGCTGTGCCCTGTGGGTTCTTCGGACCCCCACCCCCACCCCTTGTGCACACTGGAAGGTGCTCCAATGCCCCTGCCCCCCCAGCAGCGATGCCCCCCCCACCTCCGGGCAAAAATCAATAGGCTGGTTACAGATCTCTCCAGCTTGACTCCATCCTGGGCAATGTGTTAAAATGGAGATTCTGCCAGGAACATTATTTTATTTAGACTTTCTTTCTCCTGCCGAGTCTCTGGTTTTACAAAGCTTTGTCCCGAGCTCAGTTTAGTAGAGAAATCTCCACTGGTTGCTGGAGGGAGCAGAGAGGACACGCGGGAGAGAAAGCGAGTTTTGGAGCCTGTGGATTAACCTGTAGGCCTTGGTGGGGGGATAGGCTTCAAGCCCTACCCGAGAGACAGGCCCCCCACGAGGCCCCCGGCTGGCTGCTACCTACATGCTCTGAGTCTCGGGAACAGGACGCCCTGATTTAGGGACCAGAGTCCCCGGTAGGGCTGGAGGGGCCCTGGGCTCTGCACATTCCCAGCAGGTCCCCTCCCCGCCACCACACCAAGGTCAGCTTTGGGTCCTTCAGGAGGCTGATGCCAGTCTGGATAGAAAGGTCCCACCCACACCTGCTTTAAACGTCGACACCCCCCCTCCTGATCCCACCTCTGACCCCACAGCTGTCGGTTTAGTGTCTGACTCCCTCACCAGGCTGTGAACCCCAAGAGTGCAAGGGCTCATCTATGGAGGTCAATCCTGGGGCCTGCGTCAGGCTGGTCATGTAGCAGGAGCTCAGAAAACCAACGACGACTTTCATAAAAGATGCTGCTCAGAGGCTGTGGAAGCCGGACCCCTCTAGCCCACCGGCTCTCACGCACAGGCATTCGATGTGTTCCAATCCCTGCAATTATCTTGTGGCTAATGAGGTGACATTGTGTCAACCGTACCACGAAAAGCGTTAGCTTGTAAAATGGAAATATTTGGAAGGTGCCACAATTAACTCGCCTGATTTGTCTTCCTTTGTACTTATTATCACACAGGGAGTCAGCAAACACGCATTTGGGGGGCCCTGGGGACAGTCTCCTCCCTTCTCTGTGGAAAGGGAAGCCCCAGTTCTGAGGCCTGTTTGCATCTGGTGCCCCACGAATTAGGGGACGGACAGGATTCATTAGCTAGGTAATCCAGCAACCCCCAGGAAGCCTGTTTTCCCCTGGTCCTTGCTAGGGAGGCAAACCAGGACTCCCCTGGGACTTGGGGACCTGGCCTGACCCTCTACTCACCTGGCTCCTTGGAGCCCCTCTCAGAGCCCTCTCTCGGGCTGAGCTGGTGTAGACAGACCCTCAGGGAGGAGCCAGGAGCCCTGCTGGTCCAGCTGTCCATGCGGTTCACTGACCCCTCACCTCCCCGTCCTGCCTGGGACACCCCCTGCCCCGTGGGCCTGCAGACTCTTTGCACAGCCACCTCTGCCCCCTGCCCATCACCTGCTAGAAGCTCCAGGACCACAGAGGTTCGGTTCACTCCAGCTGGCCAGGCCCTCAGAGCGGGCTAATGTTGATTCATTAATTTGTCATTTGTTCATGAAACAAGTGAGTATTAAGGGCCAGCTCTGTGTCAAGCGTGAGGGATATGGTGGTGACCAAGGCCGACAGCAAGGCGCCTGGGGAGTCAACATCCTGGCGGGGGGTGGGTAGAGACGCAGGCCCTTCAACAGCCAGCAAGCTGGCTTGTCCCGCGCCCCCTCCCCCACCCCCGCGCCAGCCACAGCGGCCCCTGGGGTCTGGCTTTCTCCGGAGCACTTCCTCCAGGCAGGTGTTAACACTTTCACTGTGCAGATCCCTGTGCGGTTTGTCTCCTGGGTGGGCATCTGGCCCACGCTGACCCCTGAGTGAAGGGGAAAGGTCACAGGGAGCTGGGGGTAAGGCTTCCCAGGGAGGGTACGCAGGGCAAAGGTGGGGGCATCTGCAGGGTCTCAGGTGGCCAGGGCAGAGGAGGGACAGGGAGAGGCAGACAGCAAGGTGGGCTCCTGGGGTCGGCAGGCAGCCAGGAGAAGGAGAGGGAGAGTGCCCAAGACACTCGGGGAAGGGGGCTGGGACCAGGCAGAAGGAAGGGACAGAGGTGGATGGATTCGGGGGTCCTCCTGGGAATGGAGATGATGCAGAGCTGGAAGAGGGTGGGGGGAGGGACAGAGAAGAACCAAGGATGACCCTGATATGTGGGGTCACTGAAGAGGGGACCAGGGAGGTGAGTGCCCAGGAGGCTGGGCCCAGAGGAGGGGCTCATACTAAAGAGTGAGGTGGTGAAAGAGTGAATGAACAAGCGAGTGAATGAATGAACAAATGAATGAGTGAATGAATGAATGAACAAATGAATGGGTGAATGAATGAGCCAGTGAGCCAGTGAATGAATGAATGAGTGCGAGGCAGGTGAGCGCTCCAGCTAGGGCCCAGCCCAGCCCCTCCCAGAGCCCTCCCCCGAGGGCCGCAGGCTCCTGTGTCCCCTGTCTGGAGCCCCCACCCTCAGGCCCCGCCCCCGCATGCCGGCGCCGGGTAACCCTGGGGACCTGTGTGAGGGTCACTCTGCTCCCCGAGGCCCCTGGGTGGGTGAGCTGGGTTCCAGCAGACAGCCCAGAAGTGAAGGAAGCTCAGAGCCACCGGCCTCTCCCTGAACAAAGCGGCAAAGACGCCGTGGGTCCCCGTCCCCGTCGTGCAGAGGGACGGTGCGCCTGGACCACCTGCCGGGGCCTCTGAGCTGTTGCCGCAGAACAAGGGCCATCAGGCCTCGTGGAGCCCCCCTCCTGTCCAGGCAGAACCACAGCGCAGCGTCCGGGTCAGGGCGCCGCGGCCTGGGGCTTCGGGAGAACTGTCGGGGTCCTGACCCCAGAACGGGGAACATCGGACGACTTCTCGCCTCAGATGGGGACCCCTCCCCTGCAGGGACCCCCTCCCCTGTGCCTCAGGGTCTGCTGCCGTCCATCTACCTGCCCCTCACGAGGCCGCTGCACCTGTCGCAGACACGCCTGATGGGCGAGGAGTTCTGACCCTCAGGCCACGCGGCCTTGGAGAAGACTGAGGGTGTGCCAGATACTGCCTGGTGGGAGGGGTGCCCCTGCTCTGTGCCGTGCCACATCAGGATAAGTCCTGCACCTCTCTGTGCCTCGTCCCCTTGGTCTGTAAAGTGGGCCTGAGGAGGGCTCCAACCCGAAAGTCCCGTTGGGGCGGGGCGTCTGACCAGATGCGGCCCCCAGGGCACGGGCTCCGGCGATGCCGTCTGTCCCCGGCTGTTGCTACCTTTGTCCAACAGTAGAACGCGTCGGCCACAAACTGGTGACCCAACACGGTGGCTCTGTCCCGCCACAGCTGTGCTTACAGAATGACATCATACACATAAGTGCCGCTTCCCAGGGCTACTTTGGGACTTTTATCTGAGGGCGGTAAGAGTCGCACGAGACACGCAGCGTCCGAGTTCCTTCTGTTGCCTTCCTGCACCTGTGCCCTCCTGCTCTGACCATTTGCACGGATGAGCCCAAACCGTCGGGCTGGTGCCCCGGTCAGAGCCCACGCGGGGGTGACCGAGAGCCTCGCCTGGCCTGGAGACGGGAGGAAACGAGGCCGTGAGGTGGATAATTGGAAACCGAAAGGACTCCTCCAAGCACCCGCAGGACTCAGGCCCCGTGGACGCTGGCTGCAGGTGTCTCTCTGGTCGCCCCAACCTGTGCCACGCTGCCCGCAGGTGCGCCCCTCACCTGCAGGGGGCAGTCATGAGCGGCCCGCGAGGCTCGCAGTCCTCGTCCTCTCCGGGGGGCCGCACCGCCCCCTGTCCTCCACCACAGCTCTGCCCGTCCCTGGACGTGATGCACACCAGGCACTCTCTCTTGATTTCAGTTTGCCTTGTGAATAAACTAAGTCCCCTAGGAAAGACAGCAGAAGTTCATTAGTGCTGTGAACTGTCATTCTCATCAATGCCTCGCATGCCAAGCCTAATTACAGCTTTCCGGGGAGCGACGCAACGACTCACACCCAGCAAGTGAGCATCTGCAGCTCGGGCGGGCGCCAACGCAAAAGTGAGCCGGGACGCAGCCCCTCAGCTGAGCCGGCCAGGCCGGGGCGGGGGTGGCCGGAGCCCTGCCCGGGGAGGGGGGGCCGGAAGCTTGACCACAGCCAGGGCAGCACAGGTGCGGCCGGAGGGATGCCCGCCGCATTCCAGAAACGCGTCCTAAACCCAGACAGAACCCCACGGCGGCGCAAGGGCTCCTAGAGGGTGGAGCCCCATCAGAGGACCGGTCCCCGCTCACTCCCTCCCTCGTTCATCCGGCCCATGCGTCCAGACTGGAGAGAAGTCCAGAACTATCTCTTAAATGTTTAAATGCTTTACTGGCAGAGACAACTTAAAAAAAGGACAGTTTTTCTAGAGCATTTCAGTAAGCGGACATCCACATGCACAACAGTGACCTCAGCCTCTGCCTCAAACCTGTTACAAAAACTACCTCAGGATGTCCCACAGATCCACATATATAAAATGTAAAAATACAATTTTTAAGTTTATTTATTTCTTTTGAGGGAGGAAAAGAGAGAGAGAATGTGCACAAGCAGGGGAGGGGCAGAGAGAGAGGGAGAGACAGAGGAACCCAAGCAGGCTCCGCTCCGTCGGCACAGAGCCCGACGTGGGGCCCGAACTCGCGAATCGCGAGATCGTGACCTGAGCTGAAATCAAGACTTGGACGCTTAACTCAGCTGCCCCTAAAAATACAATGTTTTTTTTTTGTTGTTTTGTTTTTTAATTTTTTTTTCAACGTTTTTTATTTATTTTAGGGACAGAGAGAGACAGAGCATGAACGGGGGAGGGGCAGAGAGAGAGGGAGACACAGAATCGGAAACAGGCTCCAGGCTCCAAGCCATCAGCCCAGAGCCCGATGCGGGGCTCGAACTCACGGACCGCGAGATCGTGACCTGGCTGAAGTCGGACGCTCAACCGACTGCGCCATCCAGGCGCCCCAAAAATACGTTTTTTTTTTTTTTTAATACAATGTTTTTAAAAAGAAAACGTGGGAGAAAAATTTGTGACCTTGGTTAGTCCAGGCCACAAGCACAGCCCATGAAAGAAATGTTGGTAAATTCACTTTGTCGACGTTAAAATCCTTCTCTCTGCCAAGAGCAGCCACGGCCCAGCCGGGGTCTCTGCCGCTCAGATGTCTGGTGAGGGGCTCTTTCCAGAACACATAAATAACTCCTTAAACCTCACAGCAGCCACACAAAGCACTCAATCTTTAGAAGATTTACACAGACGCTGTACCAGAAAGCGTGGAAGTGACACATGAGCACACGGTGAGGCTCAACGTGATGCACCACTAGGAAAACGCCAACGAAAACCACACCTGCTAGAATGGCTGAGTTCTCCAAATCTGTTCACACGGGAAGGGACAGGAAGGGACAGAGAGGGTACCGAGTGCAGCTGGGGCCGCAGGAACTAGGGAGGCCGACCGCTGCGGCCAGCCCTGCAAACAGATGGCTTCAGGCACAGCTGAACACACGCAGCGAACGCCCTGGCAGGGCTGCTCCCGGATGCCTCGCGAGAGCAACGAAAGCCTATGTGCACACGCGCGCGCACACACGCACACCCCATGTGTAAATGTCCGCCGCGGCCCTATTTGTCACGCACGAGCTGCAAACAACCCCGGGCGCCCCTCAGCCGGCGAGCGGAGCGCCAACCGCGGTGTCTCCATGGCGACCGTCGGCACACCGGCTGCGTGGGCTGGCGCTCGATGGAGACTCTCAGAGAAGCGCCCGCACTGTGTGTCCCCCGCCCCCCCGACGCGAGGTTCCGGAATGCCAGAGAGCGGTCAGCCGGCCCGGGTACCGGGAAGCAGAGAAGCACGAAGCTGAGGGACCATCGGCAGGCGGTGGTGTGCACCCGACGCCATGCATTTGTGCAAACCCACAACAATACACTGTGGAGTGCGTAGATGAAAAGATAATTCCAAAGTGCATTTCCTCTCCAAGCAAGCGGTTGCGTAGGGAGGGGCCCCACAGTGGTGCCCGAAGCGCACACACACGTGCACGCACACTCATCGCTGGAGAACACTGGAAACCCGTGACGCGTCTACCGGTACGGATGGTTAGGTAAGTTCTGGAACATCCAGGCTGCGGAATAGACTATTCAGCCGCTAAAGAAGGAGGCTGATCTCTACTCACTGAGAGGAAGTGCTGTCCAATGGTGTGACGACAGGATGCCAGCAAGTGTAACTCATACACTTCCATTTGTATGGAAATGAGACACAGATCTGTGTAGTTCCTTGCCCAGACACAGAACTCTCTGGAAGGATAAGAAGGTGACTGATAACACCGATTGCCTGGGGGGGCGGGGGGGAACCGGGGCACGGAGGGACGGTGAAGAAAGAACATCGCAGTGAGTGCCCTGGGAACCGTGGGGTCCGCATCATCTGTTCACGAAGCAACGGACCTTAGAACTGCCGAGGGGCACGTGAGGGTCGAGGTCCTCTGGATGTCCACGTGCGATGTCACAGAAGCAGGACCATCGGGAAAGCGGGCTGGGTCCAGGCTGGGGCAGAGATCGGGGCTTGTCAGCAGATGGCTCTGGAGACTCAGGAGAGGGGCTGACCCGGGCGCTGGATCCAGGGGTTAGATCCACACGCAGGATACCCGTCGAACTTGAACTTCAGGTGAACGGCAATTGACGTTGAGATTCACTATATGCCCCAATGCTGCATGGGCGTACATATGCAAAAACTGTTTGTGTTTATCTCAGATTCAAATTTAACCGGCCATCCCACCTCTTATCTGAGAGGCACTAGGGAGAAGCAGTGAGGAGAGAGGAGTCCCCAGGACGGGGCGATGGAGGAATTCCAGGCAAGTGGCACCAGGGACGGCAATTCAGCCCTCCGGTTAGGGGCTGGAGGCTCCCCCCCGCCAAATGCCTGAACCCCGGACAGGATGGGGGGTAGGGTGCTTCATGGGGTATTTCCCAGCATGCAGGACCTCATCTGGGCACACAGGGCAGGAATACACAGCACGGGGGTCCCCAAGGTTATGTTGATATATTAGTAAGCACACAATTATGTAAATACCTGTTATGTATCATGCATCTATGCATGTATATATGCATGTATCTCATGCATTACATAAAATTAGGTCTGCTATGTACTTATTACATAATTTACACTTAAATTTCCCTGCTGTCTCCTTACTCAGACGGCCCATCGCGAGACCTCGAATCTCACTAGGGGCACTGAGGACGGTGACGTCCCGGTTTTATTTTACAGTGTCGATGTTTGCGCTACCCGGGGCATCAGATCCCACAGCCGTGTTTGTATTTGAACTAAAATACTCCACGGATGGGGAGGAGACCAGTGGATGGGCAGGTCAGTAGTTGGAGACACAGCACGAGGGCCCTGGGGGGAGGGGCTCCCCCCGGTTCAGGCCCCGCCCCTGACAGGCAGCACCCGCACTGGGGGCTGGGGGCAGCCCATCTCCAGGTCCTTTCTGCTGACACACGAGGGGCGGGGGATGGGCCAGGCCCCCTGCCAGATGCTCCCCGGACACCTCCTCCAGGAACCCCACAGACGCCCACAGGGCAGGCGCTGTCCCCGCTCCCCGCCCACCCGCCTTCCCGGTGGGGAAACCGAGGCCTGGACCTGCCCTGGGCTACACCTGCTGAGCCCGGTGGCCCCTCCCCCACGCGCGGCAGGCAGCCCAGACCCCCTCTGCTCCGCGCTCTCCAACAGCAGCCCCTGGCACTTCCCGAACCAGATAGATTAACTGAATCTTCCAGAGACTCCGCGAACCGGCATCATCGCCGCTTTCCTCATACACTTTAACAGCTTCCGTGCAATTAATTACCAGGACGAAGCGCAGCATCAGAAGCCTCTCTGGTCGCCTGCTTCCTCCCCCACCTTGAGAGCCTCAGCCTTTGCCCGTCGGCCCCTAATCCCCGCCAGTCTCGCTCATTCGCAAGCGTCCTGGGGCTGTGCCTGTCCTGCTGCTCCCGGTGAGCTCGGCAGTCACTCAGAGGCCAGCCCAGGGTGACCTGGACAGAAGGGACGGGCAGCCCAGGACGTGGCGGGACGGCGACCTTGCGGGTGCGCGAAGGTGAGCTCAGCCCTCCTCCCGGGGCAGGGGTCCTTGCACCCTTCTCCTGGGATCAGGTCCACTTGGAACCTGCGGGCTCCCGAGGAGGGAAAGCTTGCGGGCGTCCTGGGCCTGGGGGGTGGCAGCCCCCGTGTCCCCAAGAGGAATGTGGACACCCGGTGGGACGGCTCCACGGGGGTCCTGGAGGGCAGCCAAGCGAGGCGGGTCCTTCCTCTTCAGGGAACGGCACCTGGTTTACCTGGGGGCCCTCGCCCCTACTCTGGCCCTGTGGCCTGGCGGGGAAGACTCTGCCCCCAGCCCCAGGTGAGGGCATGTCACTCCGGCCCTTTCCCCCCAGAACATTCCATCCCATGGCCAGGGGGATGAATTCGGGGGTGGCAGGCGGCTGGATCTGCTGAGAGGACAGAACGCGTTTCAGTGGAGGTCACACGGAGGAGATGCTGGCCTGGGGGGGGGGGTGGACGTGGGCACAGGAATCCTGAGAGGTCAGGCCCTGCTGCCAGGGCTTGAGCTACTGGATCAAGCTGTGCCTGAAGCTGCCCCATCCCGAGGTTGCCATGACTTTCCCCTTTGTGCCCGGGCCTGTCTGGTTTCGTTCTGCCGGCTCCCTAGCCCACCTGTGTGACATCAGGACCCGCTCCCCATCGGACCCCTGGTCCCCCAAATCTCTGGGAGCCTTTAGAGTGTTCCTCGTGACTCACTAGGTCCTGCTGCTCTGAGCCGGCTCGGTCACAGACACCACGCCGGGCCCGAGGCCACAAACATCCTGCCGCTCCCAGCCACGGCCCCCTCACCACTGGCCACGCCCCGGGGAGGGGCCCCCCAGCCGGTCCTCGGGGCGGGCGCCCCAGAGCTCAGGGCCTGCAGGGGTCAGGAGGAGAGGAGGCCCGTTCAGCCGGTGGCGAGGACGGGTCGACAACCGTGCGGAAGGAGGGCAGAGGGGTCGTGGACCAGGCTCCGTCTCAGGGCTCCTCACACCTGGGGGGACAGGACACAGACAACGCTCAGAACGGGCGCGGGCGGGGCTGGGGGAGAAGGCTGGTGCCCACCCCGTGGCCTCAGGGGGTCCGCGTCCGACTCCAGTCTTCAGAGGAGGCGGCCCTGGGCGTCAGGTCTGCAGGGGCCCCGCGTCGCGATGGGGGCTCCCCCAGCGGTGTGAGCACCGAGTCCTGCCCTGAGCGCGGCGCACCTGAAACCGGGGCGGTTTGGAGCCCGCGCAGACCCGAGGGAGGCGGCAGCCGGCTGGTCCTGTGAGCCCCGTGGGCTCAGAGCGGCGGGAGGGCTCAGTCTGCAGAGAGAACGTGTGCCCCCGTCATCACCGACCCCGGGGGAAGCCGCGGGCGCTCTGGGGCGCCCCGTGCCAGGCGCGGTCTAACTGGGCCCCGCGTGCTCGCTCCCTGGTCCCCAGAGCAGCGCCGGAGGCTCCTGCTGGGATTCTCGTCCCCATCTCACAGGCGAGGGGACTGAGGCCCAGCGAAGCCGAGTGGCCCCGCCGCCCCCAGCTGGTCCGGAGGGGTCGGACTGGCTGCAGGCAGAGTCCCTTCCCGGCCCCACACCCATGGGCCCTCGGGGTCGCCGCCACCACCACCTCCCGAGGGGCCGGGCGCCTGGACCAGCGCTTTCCAGCTGGGAAGGAATGTGGCTGCCACCTCCTGCCTGGGGGCGGGTGTCACTGTCATCGGCACCCCGCGCACAGCGGGGCCTGTCTCTGCCGCGCCTGGATTCTGCTGAGTCTTGTCGTAGGCGCCCTGGTTCGGGGAGCCAGGTGCCCGGCCCTGCCCTTGGGAGGCTCGTGGCCTCCCCCAGGGGACAGAGGAGGTGGGGGCACCGAGGGCGGTTATGACGGGGCGACCTCAGGGAAGGAGGGGCTTGGACTCCCCACACGGCAGCGGGGAGCCACGGAAGGTTGTAGAGGAAGGGCATTGTGCCCCGGGGTCCCCAGGGAGCCTCCTCGTTGGTGCTGAGGCCTCTGCCATGTCCACGTCACAGCTGTGCCCTCCAACCCCCCATGCCCACATCTGTCACCTTTGCCCTGAGTGAGGGGACAGCTGCCACGAGGGCCACAGGGCGGATGGGCCGTGCTGCAAAGAGCGCCATTCAGGCCCAATGCTGGCGGCCAGAGGCTGGAGCTAGAAATAGACCGGCAGTGACCCCACACAGCGCGGGCCACCGACCGCGTTCCCGGGTCACCCTTCCTGCCCCCGTGGGAGGAGATCGCGGGCTGGGGGAGGCTGCTCCCCAACAAGGCCGCCTTGTGTGGCTCTCTGAGGGCCTTTCATAGGAGGCCCAGCTGCAGCCCCTCCCCTCGAGCGCCCCCTGGTCCCTGACTGGGCCCCGCCGGGAGGGGAGCAGACCGCGGTGGCCGGAGGGGGCCCTGGGAATGAGCCGGCCCCGCAGGGACCCCACAGCGGCCCGGCCCCTCCTCCCAGACGCAGACCTGTGGCGGTGACCCGGGGCTCTCCCACTGCACAGTCAGGGGCCTGCTGTGCTGGAGAAGCCTGAGTCGCGGGAACATGGCCGGGGGCTCCCGCTGCTGGTGGCCGTGGCCGTGGCCGTGGGATCAAGTGCCGGGGACACCGTGTGTCCGTGTCTGCACGTGCCCCTCCGCCCTGACCTCCCCGGGGGGGGGGGTTCTGTTCAGGGAGCACTGGGCACAGCAGGTTGACTGCTTGGGGCCCGAGGCGAGCCGCCCCCTCCGTGGAGGGCCCCCTCTAGTGCCCCCCAAGGAGCCCCCTGAGGCAGCAGACCCAGGCCCGGCTGGGATGGGGTCTCAGGTCCCCCTGTGCCCCGAACCCACTGCCGGCTCACCCCGCGCATCAGGAGGGCAGAGCTCCACGGACACAGCGTCACTCTGGGGCCACACTCCACACCATCCTGCCCGTCCTCTCCCGACACACCCCGATTCAAACGCATCCGGGCATTGCCCCCGTTCCGGTGGACGGACTGACTGAGTGAGGGACCAGTGACAGGCTGGCCCACGTTTTGATGGCTCTGAGCACAGCCTGGGGCTTCGCCAAGGATGAGCTAATGGGGGCCACACTGTAAATGGGCCCGTGTGTCCCCAGAGCTGCCTGAGGTCGCTATGTTCCTCTCACGGCCCGTCCAGCCCTACTGCCAGCATCAGCAGCTCCCAGTTCCTCGTCCAAGAAGGTTCTGGAACATTCCGCCGAGCCCTCCGCTCTCTGAAATGCACGGGCCGTGTCCTATGGCTGCAAATCCTCCAGTTTGGGGAAAAGCAGGCTCCTGACTGTCGTCGAGACGTGACTTGATGAGCTCCGGGCATCCATGGGGAGCCCCTTCCCGGAGGCAGGGGATCGGAGGTGCCCAGGACGGCGAGCTCTGCAGCTGTCCAGATGCTCGATGGCGGGTTCCTGCAGCGGAACCAGAGACCGTCCCCACCCAGAGGGGCCTGGCTTCTCCGAGCCTTGTGGCAGGTGTGGAACACGTCAGTGAGAGGAAGCAGTCCTTTCAAACAGGATTATGCAGACGGCACAGGGGTGACGGTGTGTGTGCGTGTGTGTGCGTGTGCTCGCGTGTGTGCACACGCATGTGTTCATATATCCATGTGTCTCTGTGCGTGTGCACATGTATGTGTGTCTGTCCATGTGCTCATTTGTACGTGTGTGCGAGTGAGTATCTCTGTGTGCACGTGTGTGCACGTGCTTGTGAATGCACGTGCAGGTACATCCCAGGACGCCTGTGCTCGTGTGTGTACGTGTCTGTGTGCCTGTGTCCTGTGTGTGCGCGTGCGCGCGTGTGTGTTGTGCGTCTGCTCTGTGCACCCCCCGAGCCAGGAGACAGCAGGCAGAGAGCTGGCTGTGTTGTCTTTCCCGGGGACTCTGGCCCCCAAGCTGAGCTGGCCCCTGGCACTGACCTTGGGGCTTTCACACCCATCCCTCCTGGGCCCCGAACCTTCCCCATCTCCTCCCCGGGCCTCATGCTGGAGCGGCACAGCAGGCCTGCTCTGAACGGACCCTGAGCAGAGTGGAGGTGGAGGGTCCGCACCCGTCTGCACTTTCGGGGGCCCAGTCCTGATGCGCTGCCCCCCCCCGCCCCGCTATGATGAGGACACAGCCTGGTGAACGCAAGTTCAGCCCCTGCTTGCAGGCACTGAGAGCCCCTTCCTGGGAGGTGTTTGTAGGTTCTCATCAAAACCGTCAGTGTAGACACGGTTCCTGGGGTCGAGCGGGAAGGACACAGAGCCGGTCCTCGCCGTCCTCACTGGATCCTGATTGGGGAGGGGCTGCGCACGGGGGGGAGGGGGGGCCGCTGCTGCCTCTGGAGCCTGGTGAGCACTTGATGGGGAGCGAGGCCCTGCGGGCGGCAGAGCGGGATCCCGCCTCCCAGCGTCGCACACCCCCTTCTGTCGGGAGAGCGGTCTCCCTCCCGAGGCTGACCAGGCGAGGCCCTCACCTGGCGTCGGATTGGAAGCCTCCAGAAGGCCTGGTGAATAATGCGGATCCCCGGGTCCCAGCCCCGACTCCCAGCACAGAGGGTAGCGTGGGGGAGAGCCAGATGCTTGCATGGAACCGGCTCCCAGGTCGCTCATGGGCCCGGAGCGTGGGGACCCGTGCGCGGGCACGAGGCGGCCATGTGCGTGCCGTTGAAGCGCTCATTCATTCGTCCACTCACTCACTCACTCACTCATCAGATCCTTCGTCCAGGACTCACTGGGGACAGAGCGGTGGGTGAGCAGACCCGGGCCCCGTGATCGTGGCGCGCACATCCTGACGGGGGCCGTGCAGGGAGCAGACGGCACAGAAGGGTTGCCTGTGTGTGTGTGTGTGGCGGGGCGCAGGGGGTGACTGAAGGCCGAGGGCCGGCACCAGGGGCGATACGCCAAACGGCAAAGCTCAGGAGGTCCGTGAGGGACCCCGTGCGGGAATCTAGTGGCCACCGGAAGTTCCCGAGGCCTCACCGGGAGCACAACTAAATTGCTTTTCAGGCCACTGGTCCGTGAAGGCAAGACGCGGAATGAACCCTTTGAAGGCCTTTCCGTCCTGAGAGGCTGCCGCAGGGGCAGGAGGCCGTTCTGAACGCCAAATGCTGCTGCATCAGCCAACACACCATCATTATTAATTATGGATGCTTCTAGAATTAGAATCTCTCCTGCACGGTTGGGCACATCACACGTACACGGCGGCACAAAGGACCCAGCAAATCGGAGGCAATGGGGGGAAAGGACCCGCCCTGAGGGGCGCACGGGACAAGCACCTGCCGGACGAGCCCACCCTCACCCCGTCCCTGGGACTCGGACAAGACTGAGCCCCAGGCCCTTCCCGAAGGATTCCAAAAGAGGAGATCCGTGTATTTGTAACCCAGGGGACCCATTCCATCATCAGGACAGGCTCACTGAGACCCACTGTGTGCTTGTAACTCAGGGGACCCATTCCGTCGTCAGGACATGCTCACTGAGACCCACTGTGTGCTTTAACCCAGGGACCCATTCTGTCATCAGGGCTCATTCGTGAGACCCACTGTGTGCTTGTAACCAGGGGAGACGTTCCGTTATCAGGATGTGCTCCCTAGACCTACTGTGTGCTTGTAACCAGGGGACCCATTCCGTCATCAGGACATGGTCACTGAGACCCACTGTGTGCTTTAACCCAGGGGACTCATTCCGTCATCAGGACTCACTCACTGAGACCCACTGTGTGCTTGTAACCAAGCGACCCATTCAATCATTAGGACACGCTCACTGAGACTCACTGTGTGCCTGTAACCAGGGGACCCATTCTGTCATCAGGACTCACTCGCTGAGACCCACTGTATGCTTGTAACCAAGGGACACATTCATTCCATCATCAGGACGTGCTTGCTAGGCCTACTGTGTGCTTACAACCCAGGGGACCCATTCTGTCATCAAGACCCGCTTCCTGAGACCTACTGTGTGCTTGTAGTCCAGGGGACCCATTCCGTCATCAGGACGTGCTCGCTAGACCTACTGTGTGTTTATAACCCAGGGGACCCATTCCATCATCAGGGCTCACTCTCTGAGACACGCTGTGTGCGTGTAACCCAGGGGACCCGTTCCATCATCAGGACCCGCTCAGTGAGACCCACTGTGTGCCTGTAACCCAGGGGACCCATTCCATCATCAGGACGTGCTCGCTAGACCTACTGTGTGCTTGTAACCCAGGGGACCCATTCCATCATCAGGACACACTTGTTGAGACCCACTGTGTGCTTGTAACTCAGGGGACCCATTCTGTCATCAGGACATGCTCACTGAGACCCACTGTGTGCTTGTAACCCAAGGGACCCTTTCCATCATCAGGACACGCTTGTCGAGACCCACTGTGTGCTTTAACCCAGCGGACCTATTCTGTCATCAGGACACTCTCAGTGAGACCCACTGTGTGCCTGTAACCCAGGGGACCAATTCTGTCATCAGGACACGCTCGCTGAGACCCACTGTGTGCCTGTAACTCAGGGGACCCGTTATGTCTTCAGGACTCGCTCGCTGAGACCCACCGTGTGCCGGCACTGTGCCAGGCGGGGAGGACGGCAGTGCGTGGGGCAGGACCGTGTCCTGCAGCAGCCGTGTTCCCGGTGGTCGGGAGCACTGGGGTCTCAGGGACTTCTACACTCTGCCTGTCACAGCAGAACGCATGTGGGCGCATCCTCCCTGATGGGGAAGCCTCGGAGGACGCGGGTCGGGGAGGGAGTCTCGAGTTTGCTTCGTGCCCAGTTTGCCGTCACCGGTCCCGAGGCGGGTTCAGAGGCCGCCAGGGCCTTGGATGGGGCCGTGTGTCCTTGGGGTGGAATCGCTCAGGACTCCGGTCACGCACCACGGAGTGACGCGGGGAGATAGCCCCTTCCGCGTCCCGCCACCGGGGGGCTGGCGGTGCCGGCGGGCAGAGCCCACATGGTGCAGGTTTGGACCACACGTGTCGTGATCCGCGGGGGAGGAGAAGCGTGGGCGGAGCCTGTTTCGGGGAAGGGCGCCGCCCGCCTGCCACTCGGGCCCCGGAGAGTCCGCCAGGGCCTGGGCCGCCACATTCTCCGGAGGGCCAGCTCTGGGGTGGCGCTGGCGCCGGTGCCGGTGCCGGTGCCAGTGCCGGTGCTGGTGGTGTGCCGTTCACCTCCAGGCCCCAAGCTCCCGGGAGAGGCAGCTGTTCTCTGGCTCCACTCACTTGCCTGCCACGGACGTGCTTCCTGGGAAAGGCCAACTTCGCGAACACCCAGACTGTGAGTGGGTCTGCCCACCTGCTGACGGGGACACGCTGAACGTGCAAGAACACAGTCAGTGTGGCCTCAGGCGTGGAAGGAGGAAACAGAAACACGTCTCTCTCCCTCTTTCTGCAATTGCTGGATTTGAACGCCAGTGCATCTCTTCTCTGAGGACAGCTCGGAGAATAAGCACTGGAGGAAATTTTGTTTAATTTTACTTGAATCTTGGGGAATTCTGGTGGCTAGCTTGGAGCTCCACACTAAATTACACGAAGGGGCTTCTTCCGGACCTACTGTCTACACAGAAATCACAAAGCACTTGCGTCCCCACCCCTGGTGTGAATTAGCTCAGCCTGCAGCTCAGACAGCAGCACCGGCCACGGGATTTCCCTGTGGCTTCTCCCTGGAGACCTGGCGGCCAGCAGCGGGGACACCGCAGTCCGCAGAGCACAGGCCCAGGCCCACGGTGTGCCGGGCAAGCGGAGCAGGTCAGCCGCCGTCCTATCTGAACAGACTCTTCCTGTAGGGGTCCTGGGCTCTTTGTCCCTTAGATGTGAGCTTCCACCAGCCCTGCGCAGTCACCGTGGACAGTGACTCAGTGTGGGAGGGAGGCCCAGCAGGGAGAGGGGGAAGGGAGTCCCGGAGGACACTGGAGCCCCAGGGACGCTGGGCTAAGCCGAAGGGTCCAGTCAGGGGAGGGAGATCCACCAGGGGACAGAGAAGGACGAGGGCACCCGGCTGGGAGGGGACAGGATAGAGGGCTCCAGGATGCACTATGTCTAGAGAGGAGACCTGGTGGACAGTGTGAGGTCCCTGGGAAGTCCCTCCTGATGGCACCTGGTCAGTTTCTCAGAGAAGGAAGGCTCCCCCCTCTCGCCAGCGAGGGCTCTGGCTTCCCTGGGAGGATCTGCTGGTTTCTGGCCCCGAGAGCTCCAGGCACCCCGAATTTGCTGTCCCCTGTTCTCCTGTCTCCCCACCCCCTTTGCTTCATCAGCTTGGGTTAACGCCTATCACCGTCTCCTTGCGTCTTTCTAGCGGGTGTTCAGGACCCGGGAGGTGGGCTCAGCCGGCATCTGGGGCCGGGAGTTCTGACTCCTGGGAGACCCGTGGGTGTAGACCCTCACGGTCCACACCCGGGTATCAGGCGTGAGTGGGGGCGGCTGACGACCGGCTGCTGGTGCTCCTCAGCCTCGGGTCTGCGTGTGAGTCGCCGGGATCCTTCGGCAGTGAGTGCTGAGCCAGCAGGGCTAGGGGCCGGCCCCAGGCTGTGCGTTCCCGCGAGCCCCCGGCAAGGCTGATGCCGCATCCGTGGACCACACCGGGTACCAAGGACCCGAGGGACGGCACCCGGGCCCACGGAGGACAGACGCAATCAGGCCTGAGGATCGGGCTGCAGGCGGCCGCATGTGCTGGGCAGGGCAGGTGTTTCTAACAGGCCTCACGCAGGTGTCCCTCAGGTGTCCGTGGCTCCCTCACCTGCAGGAGCCGCTGTCCTAGCTTCCTCGCCGCGTGCGTGAGGGCCGCGTCGCTGGGCAGAGGACCCGCAGCCCAGTGCCCAGGACCTGTCCCCTCTCCCCGCCCCGTCCTTCCCGGGGGGCCTCAGCCACACCCGCGGCTATGGTCAGCATCCCGATGACCCCACTGTCATCCGAGCCCCATCATGCGTGGATCGGCTAAAGCCAGCAGGAAGCCCGCCTGGCAGCCTCTGGCTGGAGCTCAGAGAGGAGTACAGGAGAGTGGGTGGGGAGCCACCCCCGCGGAGTCCAGCTTGTGAATCGGCAGGTCTCGCCAGTGTGACTTTCTGGAGTCCGTCAACACGTTGGGACATTGGCGACCCCGGGCCCGCCTTCCCGTGTGGTAGTCAGCAGCTGGAGGCCACAGCAGCCGCCCCCTGGGAAGCCACATGGTCTCCCGCCCCACAGCCCACGGGAGGACTCCCTGGCACATGTGATACACCCGCCTATGGTACGTGGATGCGGAGCCCCACCCTGGTGTCTCTGTGGTTAGCACGGCGTGGACGAGCCACGGCCCGAACCTAATGAGAACGCTCTCCCTGAAACAGGTGCGCCTGCTCTCGGCTCCAGCGGTAGGAAGGAAAACCTAAAATGATTTGCCAGCAGGAAACTAATAAGAAATGGGGACTGGAGCCCCGGGCAGGAGGCACAGAGACGAGGGTTATGTGCGCTTGCCTGTGTGCAGACAGGACCTCGAGATATAGATATTTAATTTCTGCTAACACCCTAGTCAAAGGCTCCTGTCAGGGGAGTATCAGATCAGCTCCCAAAATGAGCAATTAGAGAAATTGCCTTTTAAGTGAAGAGCCTACGGCAAAGTAATTTAATTTGGGGAAATATAATTCAAGGCTCAGGCAGCAGGCGGGACAGAGTGGGTGGGCTCCCGCAGTGGGGGAGGGGAGGGAAGAGGCAGGACCCAGCAGAGACTGGGGCCGGGACCCCGCCTCGGAGGATGGCCCAGGGGCCCCGCCGCACCTCAGGCTCCCCCATCCGGTTCTGGAACACGTGCTCTGGGTTTCCTCCCAGGCCGGCCGGCCACTTGGTGGCCACAGGGCAGGGAACGTGTGGGGCCGTGCGCAGAAATGCGACATGTGGGGCACATGACGTGGCCGCAGGGCAGCCAGGCGGAGGGGACGGAGGCCTGCAGCCCACGGGGGGCCATTCGGGGCAGGAACGATAGCCACCCCCTGCTGGGCTGACCAGTTAGCACCAGGGGCCTTCACGGGCTCAGCCCGCATCACAGCCCGCGTCCTCGTGGCCAAACACAGGCTGGACTTCACCGCACACGCGCCTGGGCCTAGACTGTAGAGGCCCCCAACGGGGGGGAAGACCCCTCATCAACCCGGGGCCCCCAGCGCGGGCCCAGCCCAGACGATGCAGGGAGCAGTCAGGGTAAACTGAGGAAACAGCCTCTCGCCTATTCTGCCGAGCCCACTCAACTAGACTTGCAGAAAACAGGCTCGTTTCAACCCAAACGCCGAGAAAACCAGGACACCAAGACCTCTGTTGGCCACAGAGGAAGTGAAGCCAGAATCACTTTCCGTGAGCACAGCTGAGGGGAGGGCGGTGCGTTGGCTCCCACGTTTCACACCCTCCGTCCAGTCACAGCCCACCTGCTCCCTGTGCAGCTCCCCGGGGGCCTCCCCGGCCCCCCCCCCAGGACACGGCTGCCTGGCCAGCCCTCAGCCTGTGTCCCGAGGAAGCCGCCAAGGGACGGGGCCTCATCTCCCTGTGCTCCTGCAGGGGGGTCAGCCCCGTTCAGAAGAGACTGGAGCCCTCCCCTCCTCTCCCCTCCCCTCCCCTCCCCACCCTGCCCCTGGGCGACACCCCAGACCCACTCCAGACCTGGGCGCTGGGACGGTGGCCTCTCTCTGCATGGCTGAGGTTGAGGTGTCCTTTGAGATGGACGACGTGGTGGGGGGACACACAGCCCTTGTCCTTCAGGAGCCCAGAAGGCTCAGGGGCCAGCTCCGTCACCCAGGCTCACCGGTCACCCCAGTGCGGGAACCTCCAGGCCACAGCTCTCTCCATGAGGACGGCCACCCTGGGGTCAAAGCGGCCGCCAGGAGGGTCACTCCAAGTCCTCACGGCAGGAGAGTGCTGGGGCCACAAGTCCTTCCTCAGACGGATGGTTCAACTCTGCCTCGGCATCTGGGACTCTGACAAGGGTCTTTGGCGAACGCCGTGCGGGGAGAGCAGTGAGTGGTGGGAGCTCGTGGGGAGTGACGCGGGCAGGGCAGAAGCGGCCGGTGAGCGGGTGACCCGGTGGGGGCAGGGGGCCCTGGGGAGGCAGCCCAACACAGAGCAGGGGCAGTGGGGTGGGGGGGGGGGGCTGCGGCCGGCCCATGGGAGGCGAGGTGACCCACTCACACTCGCGGGTTCCGTGTTGGATTAGGACAAAGGTTTGTGTCCTGAGAACGCCGGTGGTCGACAGGGAAACACTGAGCTGGGAACACATTTGGAAGAAGCAGGGGTGAGGCAGGTAGGCGTGCGGCTTCAGGTCGGAGGAAGGATGTTGCAGAGGCTGCATGAAGACGTTGATAAAGGCTCAGGCTTGGACAGCAGGGAACAAACCGGGAGACGGCCCCCGGGGAGGGCTGGCGCCCAGAGGTGCTCTGTGTGACGCGGCACGATGTGCCTGTGGCGTCCTGGCGGGGACACAGGAAGCTGCTGGACGGACGAACAGCGCAGGGCTCTGAGCAGGAGGCGCCCTACGTGTGGCAGCTTCGGCCATGGGGTCCGCTGCCCACGCAGAGGGAACAGGGGGGCCCAGGGCGAGGCCTGAGGACCGTCTGCGTTTAGATGTTGCTTAAAGGAGGAGGAGGGAGAGCTGGCCAGGGGGACACAGAGGAGGGTCCAGAGACATGGGACAAAACCCAGGCCGGTTTGATGACCGGAGAGTCAAGTGGTGGAGGGTCCGGGAAGAGAAGCGCCAACCCACCCCCGCTTCGCTACGCGGTGGCCTCATCGCTGTTCTCTGACGACAGGATTTCTCCAAGATTCCACCTGCAGGCGGGAGACGGCTCTCCCGAACCGCACACAGCGGCCCTATGGTTTGGCGTCTCCTCCACCGAAGAGACAGGTCGGTCTGAGAAAAGAAGCTCTTGGTTCCAGGGCCGAATGCTCAGGGATGGGACTCCTCAGGGCCGGCGCCCTGGGGTGGGGTCATGTCACAGATCTGTGGCACCTGAGACCGCGCAGAGTGACCAGACTTTCTGCCTCCTTCACATCAACCCACTCAGCGACCTGATCCCAGCACGGCTCTTGGGTGTGGGGTGGGCGGGGCCCTGAAGCCTCGGAAACAGTGGGACCACTCATCTGGTGGGCCCGCGAGGCGCATGGTGGTTTCTGAAGGGGGCCCAACAGGTTCCCGTTGGTGGATAAGACAGAGGTCCCCGTGTTTCCGTGCCTCACCCCTGCCCACCAGGCAGGGCGTGTCTTTCCCGGGGCTCTTCGTCATTTGACCACAGCCACTGCGGCCAACGGTGACCGCCTGTTCAGCTCATCCAAAGATTTTAAACACAGAAGTTCCCAGAGTGACACCTTGGCGTGACCCACCGTGGAGCGTGCCCTCAGAGCGTGCCGCACCGGCCAGCCCCTGCTCCATACCAAACACGAAGCGGCAGCGAGGAAGCATCTCGATCCATGAGGCAATTTCCAAAACGAGGCTTAAAAACACATCACACACGATATTGCATCGTATCATAAATTATGTATGTCTCCTTAGAAACAACACAGAAATTAGAACGAGACGGCAAACAATGAACATGAAGTATGTATTTAATTCTATCATAAATAGACTTAAAAGTATTCCCAGGGTTGCTTAAAATGATCACATGGCAGAAGAAATGTCTCTAATCTGTTTTTATTTCCATCTCATTTGTCCACTGGATGGATTCCCTCTGAAATGCAAACAAAACGATTACAGTGGAACCTGTATCATACGCAGCTGTAGGGAAATAGCCTCAAATCCCAGTGGTATTTTAATTAGAACGAACGTGTCTCAGAAACGCACTCAGGAAAAATCTACAGCAGGACTGTAATGCCGTTAATGGAGGACCTTCCTGGCGCACTTCTGTTTATCTAATTTAATAATCCAGGCCGAACGTGTCTCGTACATTCTTTCTCCCTTCACAGCTTCCACCCGCTGGATTTCATAATAAAACAGAAGTGTCAGACCATCTGGTCACACGAAGAGGCTACGACAAATTAACCCACAGGGACTCGGCCAAGTGGAAAAGGCAGCCACCCAACATCAACGATCCAACAGCCCTTAGAGAAATCCTGATAATCCCGATAACCCTGGGAGTCCCAGGCGGCACAAATGACCACCAGCCCCTCCTGCTCTAAAGAAAACAAAGCGCAAAGGCCTGATGGCGGGCGCTCAGTGTGCCCTCGCGGAGTATGACCATCCACCGCCATGATGTGGCCACGCGGGCCGCTCGCCGCGGCTAGAGTGTGTAGCCCACGCACCCCAGGAGGAGGAAACAGCTCGGAGAACCAAGTGGGTGAGGAAGAAGGGACACGAGTGGGCGGAAGAGGCTCCCACAACGCCTTGAGGACCGTCTCCAACCCCGTGTGACCAACAGATGTCAGCATTTGACCAGCCAGTGTGTGCGAAAGAAGGGCCACTGGTTCCTGTGCTGAACACACGTGGAGAATGTGACCTGCTGCCACAAGTTCGGGTCCCTGAGGTACTCACAACGCCACCCAAAAGCAGGAGGCACAGTGATGGGTGAATTAATGATCTCCTGCACTCGTCTATGTTCTTATAGTTCGCAAACACCTCCCGGTCCGTCGTGGCTGCCCGCAAGCCCGTTTAGTGAGTATTGTCGCAGACTCTTACGCCTGGAAGGACTCTCCAAGGTCAGCTGACCCGACTCTGCTGACCCGCGGGCACATCTACGGGTACTGGATGAAGTGAACGTTCACAAGGCGAGGACTCAAGGCCAGCGTGGCCAGCTGTCCGCGGACTCTGCGAACGGCCCTGCTCTGCCCTCGCTCCCACGGAGCGCCCAGGCTGGCGGGACAGCTTGTCCGATCATATCCCGAGGAGGCCCAGGAGACCCCAGGGCCCAGGCAGGGCGCAGGGCGCAAGGGGAACATGACGCGGAACCGGTGACGTGATGACTGGGGACAGCCTGATGGGGGAAAGGTGGTTTGCAAAGCTGGTGAGTTTGTGCAGTTGGTGAGCGAGGGCACAAGGGTGCAGCTTCACAGCGGTGAGCTCTGGTGGCCCCCCCGCGCCCGGCCAGCTGTCCCCTGTGCTTCTGAGTCAGACCTGCCTGGAGGGGAGGACACAGGAGGGTAGTTTCCCTAGCAGAGAAGACCCGTGTCGGCCCTCTACACGCTTCTGCCCCGAGACCTGGGAAAAAGCCTCCGTGAAACAGTGGGGTATACTAGCTAGGTAGCTGGAGAAAATAACGGGGAAAAAAATACAACCCCTGAGATTATGGGGGCAGGGGCAGAGAGAAGTGAGAGTTGTGTGTTTGGAGGTAAGTCAGTGGTGCTGGAAATGTGCTTTGTTTTAGAACTGTCACTCTTCCAGAAATCACACAATGGGGCAGGGGGAGATCGTAGGAAGATAACTGGGCTTGTTGGGCCAGGGGTGGGGTGTGGGGGTGGACCGGTGGAGCCAGGGGCTGGGGCCTGGGGGGTGGCCAGTGGAATCAGGGGTGGGGTATAGGTATGGGGGGGTTCTTGCGTGGGTTTGCTCCAGGGCCTCTCCTGATATTTCAAGGCCACTGGAAAACCTGCAGTGACAAAACCCTGACTCTTAAGCCCAAAGGCTCCTGGCGTTCAACCATAACGATATTTTCTTCTGTGGCTTCTGGAATTTTTGATTTGCAGAGAAAATCCTCCCCCGCTTTAATTTTGGAGGGCCTGCAATCGAAACCTTAACACGGGTTTTAAAAAATGAAAGTACATCCTGGAGATGGTGCTTATTTCTGCTTCTGTCAGGTCTGTTTTCTTCCGTACCCTGAGGATCCCCAAAGCGAAGGGAGTAGAGCTCCTGTGAGATCTAATGGGAGTGCCAATTCTCAGGACTCTGTCCCGCCGGGCGCCCAGCCTCCCCTCCAACAGCAGCGATCACGCGGCCGGTGGCGCCGAGCACCGGGCCTCTGCCGTGGACTCGCCTGCCTCCCGTCGGCGCCTAGCTCGACAGTTCACGTTTAAAATTTAATTTTTCTCCGTGGGCAGCAGCCTACTTGGCCCAGACAGCATGTCACTTTGAATGGCATGAAAGGAATTCTTAAATGCAGCGGAGATATTTGGAAGATTTTTCTTCTCTGAATCTCACTGGGAATTCTTTTCCTCAAAACCGTGCACGGGGAGCTGGGCAGGCAGGTGATCTGTGAGCAGAGAGGCTGGGGGCGCCGGGCTTTGCCATGGACCCGGCCGGTAAAGCTTTAGGCGGTGGAAGGCCCCGGCCAGCCGGGCCCCTCGGGCCTCCGCTGCAGCCGTGGGTCAGGGAAGGCAGGTTCCCGGAGGCAGGCTCTTCCCTGCAGTGAAGGGGCTCCCACTCCTCGGCCGGCAGGCTGCAATCTGGACTCAGCGGTGTCCCTGGAATGCGATGACGGACTAAATCTGTGCCGGGCAGGGTGGCAGGTGCCCCAAGCTTTCCGCCTCCTGGTGCACACACCCCATCCACACCCCGATCTTCGAGTCGGGGAGAGACTTTGCATGTGATAGAATTTTACTCCTGGAATTAGGTGAGATTTTTCTTGACCCAAGGGAATGTTTCAGACATGATTAAGGTTGCTGATCGGTTGGCTGTGAGCTCACCCCAGTGGAGATTATCCTGGGGACACCTGGTCTGGTCAGATGAGCTCTTTCACAAGAGAATCCAACTCACTCTTGCACTGAATCTCCACGCCACGT
This sequence comes from Lynx canadensis, assembly GCF_007474595.2. Classification (NCBI taxonomy): domain Eukaryota; kingdom Metazoa; phylum Chordata; class Mammalia; order Carnivora; family Felidae; genus Lynx; species Lynx canadensis. The sequence goes on from NC_044314.2 coordinate 92,344,322, forward strand.
GGAAATCAAGGTCATAGGACAGGCCGCATGTGGCTGTCCCCGCCAACACCCCAGCACTGGCCATCGGACCTGGGGCCCTCCAAAGTGATCCTCACTCCAGACACCATCTGACTACAGCTGCAGCAGAGGCCTCAGGCAAGGAGCATCTAGCTGAGGGCAGGCAACCCACAAAAGCTTGGCAGGTGATAATAGAATAATAGTTAAAAAAAAAAAAAAAAAAAAAAAGAGTCCAGCCTTCCCTAAATCAGAGCCTCGAAGTAATGGTCTCTCTCCACTGCCGGGTTTGAAAAGATGCTGTGAAATCTGTAGCTAAGAGAAAATGAACTCTGCCAATGACCAGAAGGGGCTTGTGAGTGGCTCCTTCGCCAGTCCAGTCTCCAGGTGGGAGCAAGACCAGACAGCACCCTGGCTTCAGCCTCGTGAGACAGGGAGCAGGGGCCCGGCTACGCTGTGTCCAGACTCAGACGTGCAGAAAGCATGCGATAATAAATGTGCACCGATCCACGCTGCTGAGTCTGTGACAACCTGCACACAGTACGTGTCCCGGACGTAAAACCTGAGGCTTCGGGGGCGCCTGGGGGGCGGGGGGGCTCAGTCGATTAAGTGTCCAACTTTGGCTCAGGTCATGATCTCACAGTTCGTGAGTTTTGCTTGGGATTCTCTCTCTCCCTTTATTTCTCTGCCCCTTCTCCACTTGTGCACGTGCTCTCTCTCCCCCCCCCCCCCCTCAGGATAAATAAATAAAAGAATCCGAGGCTTGGGCACATAGAAATTCTGGAACACTTTTACGGCACAGGAACTACATTGCCCGCCCCCCCCCCCCCCCCCCCCCCCCCCGCCACACACACAAGCGCTGAGGGGCCCACGGTATACTCCCTTCACTGAGGCCCTTACAGATACTCAGCCACATCGGTGCTGGAGGGCAGGAGCTGCCGATGCTGCCGGGGGCTCCTGAGTCACACAGGTGACAGGGTCTTGACAGCACTGGCCCCCCAGGCAGGATGGATGACACCCTGGGCATCAGGGAACGACAGGTCATCGGGTGGCCGTCTCCCCACAAGATCAGACCCCTCTGCTTCGTTCCCAGCACCCAGTAGGCGCTCAGATAATGATCGACAGACGGAGCCATAAGCACAGGGGAAACAGACTCTGTGGATCTCACATCCCTCTTTCAGAAGCGCTTAACGCCCCCCGTCTTCACGTGAGCTCAGGGGGCCTGAGTGTGACCGGCCTGAGACGACGTACTTCACGGCACTCAGCTCTGATGGCAGTCACGGGTATGGCTCTGAGCCCAGGAGCCTGAGCCCGCAGGCAGGGCAGCGTGAGAGGCTTCTGCATCTGTTGACAAATTTCATTTTCTGCTCAAACTGCCAAGGGCATGTCTCCCAGGGAAAGATGGATCTGGCCCCAGAGCTACACTCTGCTCCCAGGGGAAGGATGAAGACAAGGACGAGAGATGTCCTGGGAGGGTGTCCACTCTCCTCCCGCCCCCTTGTCACCGAGCCACCGCAGGGGGGCACCTCTGAAGGAGCTCAGGGCCTACGGACAGTGAGACGGTGCCACGTGATGGATGCCGCGCTGGACGGGAACGAGGGGTGCCTGACCGGGTGCGTGCGAGGCCCAGCGAAGGCTTCCCAGAGGAGGACAGCCCAGCCAGGGGTCAGCCGCACGGAGGGAGGGAGGGAGGGAGGGAAGTGCCAGGCGCAGGGAAGCACGTGCAGGAGGTCCTGGAGGGCAGGGCACGTGTGTGCAGCAGCCCCACACCACACACACATCAGCAGCTTTGCGGGGGGAGGCCCATGACGTAAGCCAGCCGAAGTGCTGCCTTTCGAGGTCTGTGGGGACCTCTGTGGGAGGCGTGGGGGGTTTGTACGCAGAGGTGGCCGGGACCCTGTGTGGACAGGCAGAGAAGTCCCTCTCTGGCTGCGATGGTGGTGGGCGTGGCTATGATTCCTCAACCTGCATCCCGGACAAACAGCACTGGTCTCACCATGGGGTGGGGCGACCGCAAGGATGGCCCCCGGACGGCCTCCCCAAAAGTACCGAGTCTGAACCTCCTCGGCACACGCTCCCGGTGATTCATAAGCACCTGGATGTTGGGAAAGCACCGAGCCGAGGCTGTTGCAATGACCCCGGCCAGAGACGACGCTGGTTCTCCCCGGGGTGGCGGCAGAAGGGCTGAAGCTGACCGACAGAAACACCAGCAGGTGGACCCACGGGACCTGCCAGTTAGATGGGACGATGGTCAAGTTCTCAGCCGGGGAATCACATGCTCGAACCTGAAGACCTCGATGGACTCAGGAACAAGGCCAACCGTGGTAGACTGATCCCAGGGGCAAGGGGGCGGGTGGGGGAGGCAGAGACCACATTTCAGGGGACTGAGACGGGCACCATGGGAACATCCACCTGCAAGGAGCTGGGCAGTAAAATGCGGGGGGAGGAAAGTGGCGGGGGGGCTGCCGGGTAAGTGTCGTCAGCACGAGGGCTCCCGAGTGGGACCAGTTTATTTTTATTTAAAAAAAAATTTTTTTTACGTTTATTTATTTTTGAGACAGAGAGAGACAGAGCACGAACGGGGGAGGGTCAGAGAGAGAGGGAGACACAGAATCTGAAACAGGCTCCAGGCTCTGAGCCGTCAGCACAGAGCCCGACGCGGGGCTCGAACTCACGGACCGCGAGATCATGACCTGAGCCGAAGTCGGAAGCCCAACTGAGCCACCCAGGCGCCCCTGGGACCAGTTTACACCTGACAGCTGGTGCTCAGGAAGCTGCTCACAGGGAGGGCAGATCCAACTGCTGGTCTGCTCTCTCCGTGAGGTGGGGCCAGGCCCCCTGCAGGGCAGGAGGTCGGAGAGGCAGGCAGGAGGCCTGGAGGCCGAGGAAGGTCCCAATGGAAACGGTGGAGGGGGGAGGCTGCCAGGGATTGAGAGGTGATGCAGGGGGGCTTCCAGGGAGTCACATTTGGAAGCAAGAGTGAGGAGCGCAGGCGGGGGTCCAAAGGTTTCTGCCAACAGGAGATGCCTTCTTTGACACGGAAGGAGAGTCGTCTTCCGGCTCAGGCGGGGGAGGCAGGTTGCTTAGTAGGAAAAAAAAAAAAACACACTCTGCAGCCAAATCGCCAGGGTCTGGACCACCCGCCCCACCCGGAAACATGTCAGCCTCGACCCCTGGCCTCGCCTTACCTGGCGCCGATGACACATGTATTATACGGCATGCCGAGCAGGGGTCAGCATCCCTGGTGGGGCACTGACACCGTCCGGAGGCAGGCTCTCATGTCCCCGTAGGCCTGTGCGGTGCTCTTTTTTAATAGCGCTAAGCGTAGTAAGTTAGAAAACGCCACACTTGAGAACCATGAATTTTTAGCTTTTCCTGGGAATAAAATGTGATATGCAGGGTTTATCCTTCTCTGCTCGCGGGCCGAGTCCCTGCTGCCCCTTGTCAATCAAGTCCCCTTCCCAACATCCCGGTGGCCATGGAAACCACATCCTGGTGTGTACCTTCCCCCGCTCCCGTGCCCCAGGCTCTGAACCCTGCAATATGGACCTGCTGACTGCGGTCTGGCTTGTCAGTGCTGGGCCTTGCCAGCTGTCAAACATTTTGAGCATCAGCTTTGTTTGCGGGCGTTTGAGTTTGCGCTTCTGTGTTAAAAGAGCCAGGATTCTCTTTGAACTGCCCTTTGAGACTGTGGGATGTGAGGAAAGGGCTCTCTCTTTCCTGTGCCCAAAGAAGTGAGGTGAGACGTGTGTTAGGACCCATCAAGGTTAACAGCGACCACGTATCTGAAGAAAGAGGGATCTGCTCAAAAGAGAAAACAAGACTGGACGGGGAGCTGGTTCCCACACCCTCAGAATGGAGGTCTCTCTCTCCCAGCCCCTGCCGGAGTCACGTGGAAATCCCCCAACTCCTCCAGTTTGTCTGAGAGTCTAGTCAGTGGGTCCCTGGGCACCTCCGACCCAAGCGGCAAAGTGTCTCATGCCTACGGGGAGCCCAGCGTCAACCTCGTGATCGGGTCTGAGCAGGACCAGACCAAGCGTTATGAGGTCGGAGCTTTCGATGAGTTCATCATCTGGGAACGGGCCCTGACCCCGGACGAGATCGCGATGTACTTCACAGCTGCCGTTGGTCAGTGGGCACAGGGGTGGGGGGTGGGCTCGGGCCAGCTCTGCCCGTCTCTGGGAGGACAGGGCTCCTTCCGTCCGTCTCCCTCACTAGCATTTCTCGCTCCGTGCTCTCCTGAGGGGACCGTCTGCGCCGCAGGCTGAGAGGCATCCTAATGAACCTCATAAATACAGCCATTTCTCTAGAACACCTGTTCCCCAGGATGGAGAAACTGGCACCTTAACGGACACACACTGAGACGGATATTGTCTTGCTGATTGTTATGGGGTTTTGAGGTGTACTTGATGGATGATTATAGAAAGTTTGGGGTGGTGATTACTCTGGGTTCATTAGTGCATCTGAATACTTTTGATCAAGAATTTCACCACATGCCTCCTGCGCGCCGGCTCTGACGGGCCTCACGATGCCCGAGGACGCCCCCTTCCTGCCCACTCAGGGCGGTGCTTCAGAGCTGCTCCCTGTCCCCACCCCCCCGCAGGTGGACCGACCTACAGAAGATCCTCCTCCCACCAGGATAGGCCGTGGGACGTGGGGAGACACTTCTCCCTTCTCCCCCCCCATCAGTGAGGTAGGCTTGAGAGGTACCCAGCACACGGCACCTATGCAGACAAACCGGAACAATGCACGCCAGACCCCAGGGAAAGCTCCAGGGCTCCAGGGCGGCTCCTCGCTCGGTCAGTTCCCTCCATCCACCCCCCCCCCCCCCCCCCCCCGGTTCCACCACAATTTTTTCAGGAGACAGTGCACTTTCTCTTCTTAAAGAAGGGCTGTGGCTTATGAGTTTCCACACGCAATCGTCTGCCAGAAAGTCTGCCGAACTGACAACCAGAACAACGGGGCAAGTTCAGGGCTAGGGGGTGAACGGTCTGGGTCCCCGACCGCGGCCTGCCCTTGCTCAGGTTCTGAACTTGAGTGCCTCGCTTGACACGGAATCGCAGCTCTTTTAATTTCAAGTGACAGAAGATCCATCTCCAGAAGGACTGAGGTAAGAGAGGAGGGGTAAGGAGAAGTCACTTTAGGGACGGCTCCATCCAGGAGCTCCGAGGACGTTACCAAGGAGTCTTCGCTCTATTTACATTCTCCTGCATTCCCGGCAGCTGTGTTATGGGCGGGGCAACCTCGGAAGCCTGCCCGCTGCCCCCGAGTCCCAGCTTCACCTCTCAACAGCCTCAGCAGAACGGAGAATTTCTCTTCTCCGACAGCTGCTATAAAGGGGGAAGGCCCGACTTTTCTTGGCAAAGGTGGTCCGTGTGTCTCCAGGAGCCAATCACCGTGACTGGGGAGGCAGAGGCGGGACAAGGTGTACAACCAGCTGACAGGCCCACGCCAGGGTCACCAGTGACCTCCCTGAGACGGCGGCAGGGTCAGGCTTACCCAAAACACACGGAAGGGAGGGCACCCCGAGGGCGCATCAGACAGGCTGGTCTGGAGGCGGAAACAGATCCCCTGCCGGCAAAACCAGCATGCGTTCCTTTCGCCCTTTGCGATTTCCGTCTTTTGGCTTCCACTGTGAAAAGTGGGATTTGTTCTCTTTCACAGAAGCGACAGAAGGACTAGAGAGAGTGTCGGCGCAGGGGGAAAAATGTGAATCTCCTGCATTTTATTTAGAATTCAGAGAGTCGTTACTTTGAGACCAAGATGCCATTTGTGTTTCTATGATAGAAAGCCTCACACAAATCCCACCTTTACCTCGGTTTGCAGCTCTAGTAACTTGGGAAGGAGCTGCCATGGTTTCTAGGAGCTGTCACGGCAAACCTCCGTCTGCAGAACATCTCTGGGCTCAGCGGCCTGTTGCATCGGGGGCACCGTGCGGCCCTCCAGGGAGGCCCTGCCGCAGCGGCACCTTGCCCTCCAGCCCGGCAGAGGTGGCGGTGGTTCCCTGCCAGATTCAGGGAAACCCTATCAGCAGAGGTCCTGGTTGGGGGGGGGGGGGCACACAGCCTGCACCTCTTCTGACCCCGTCCAGATGCATTAGAATCCCAAGCGTCCCGCGGTTCCCAAAGACTAAATGGGTCCCTGCTGAGTAAGGACACACAAGGGCACCCGCTACAGGAGGAGGAACTTTCCAAGCGTTTACTCATCTCCTTTTCTTTGCTGAGCACAGATCCGGAGTCACAGGACAAACCACGTGTCCGCGCATCCGGAAGCGGAGGGAGGAGCCCCACTTCCCGGGCTTCGTCTGATCGTGCGCGGAGCACACGAGGTTCCGGGAAGCAGGACCACCGACAGGCACGGATTTCAGGAGGCTCAGCTGAGGGCGTGGACACGGGCCACAGTCTGACAAGTGCTACAAGGGACCGTCCTCAGCTACAGGAGCCCCGTGACTCTGGAGTCGGAGAAGCCTGGGTTTGGGTCGCTTCTCTCTCTCTCTGCCAGCCTCAGTCTCCCCGTGTGGGCCACGGAACAGCTCCACCATCCGAGCCAGGCATCCTGGAGGCGGGTGGCCGCGGGGGTCTGGCTCTGCCGCCCTGCTCATGTCTGGCGGACACGCCTCAGTCCCCGGCAAGCCTCAGGCCTCCTGCTCTGCATCCAAAAGGCCGCGGCGACACCGGCACCACGCCCCTCCCCCCACCGCGTCATGGGGGGGAACCCAAGGCACGCGGCGCCTCCCCTCCCATCCAGCAGGGGAATCTTTCCCATGAATCCCCCTGCAGGCAGCCCCTCGCAGTTCATTGGCCAGGCTTGGGTCACATGATGGCCTAGGCCAATCACCGGGCAAGTGGCACAAGATTGGCACGACGCCTCAGCCAATCATAAAAAGCTATGGGCAGGCTCAAGGCTGCTCCTCTCTGAGGACTTCCAGACTCCCCGCGGGATGCGCTTCTGGAGCAGGTGCACAGTGGAAAGAATGTTCCAGAAGTCCCCATGCCGCCCCAGGGGCAGCTCTGAGACGCACTAGGAGACCTGCCCCAGAACCACCGTGGTTCGCTCCTGCCTGCACACTGTCTCCCCTGGCCTGTGGAGACCGGGTGGATGCCGTGGTGGCCTCAGTCGCAGGGGTGTGGAAAATCGGGGTGTGGGGGCGGGAAATGGGGAGAGACAGACCACAGGAGAATCGGAGTCGGGGGGAGAGGAAGGACCTGGGGACAGGGCGGGACAGGCAGGAGTCAGGCCAAGGCCTGATGTGCACACGGACTCTCCACGAAGCCAGATGAGCGTGGATGAAGATGCCCACTTGGGCGGGGCTTCCCAGAAGGGTGACAGGGCGGCTGGCCACCCCCATGCTGGTGTGTGGACGGTGTCACCCTCCTGATGTCTGCGTCGGAGCCTGGGATCCAAACAGGAAGCGTGTCATTGTCAGTCTCGCCACCGCTTGCCCCCTTGCTGCCGCAGTAACACGTCGAGGTCACCTGTCGGAGGCCGAGCACCGAGGCGTCTACTCACCGGTGCCGGGTCCAGCACGGTCAGTGGGGGTGCCCTCCACGCAGTGACACAGGGGCCCCGGCTGCGCCCGTCTCACCCCGGGGCTCCCAAGGTCGGGCCGGGACCTGCTCCTGACCTCCAGCCTCGCAGTGGCCGCTCGTCTCAGTGCAGACGGTCTGGAGCCCCTTGGCCTGGCTGACGGGACGGGGCTCACTGTCCCGCTCCTCTGTGTGACCTCTCTGGTCACTTCCCCGTCCCAGAAATGGGTGGTGACGTCACCTCTGTGCTCTGCTGGCGGTGAGGACAGACGCTGGCCCGCGATCAGCGCACGAGAAATGCTGCCTGTCGTTATGCTCGACAGCAGGGACGTGGCAACAGAACAAGAAGCCCGTTTGCGCGCGTTGGAAGCACCGGTGTGACTGTGAGGTTGTCGTTGCCTCCTCGCGGACCAGCCTCACCGTGCGAAGCGGCGGACGGTCGCGGCTCCGCCCCGGCCTGGACCCGCAGCCTGCAGCCCAAGGTCACCAGCGGAGTCTCCTTTCCCACGCGGGGAGCAGCCGTCCTGTCCGCCGTGAGCACCGCGTGTAGGGGGGCAGAGGGGCTGGGGGGGGGGGGCAGTCACTGAGGAAAAGGGGCTCCCGGTCGGATCTCATCCCGACGCGTGTCTTTGGTGTGTATTACACGGCGCTGCGTGTCTCCGCCGCCCTTTCCCAGGCGGTCTCAGGCCGGGGGAGGGGCTTCGGATGCGCGGTGCCCCGGGTTCTACCCTGCCCTGCCTCGGTCGCGTCTCCTGATGAGGGAGTGGCCCAGCCGGAGAAGGGGAGGCTCCGGCTGTTCTCCCCCTGGGACACCCCTGCGCGCTTCCTGGAGGCCCGTTCTCCATCCGGGAAGCGTGGGAGGAGTCAGGACGCAGTGCTGGGGCAGTGCTGGGGCAGGGGTGCGTGCTGCGAGCCGCCTCCACTCCCCCCACCTCTCTGGACCAGCACGGCCTCACTGTGTGACTGGGGCATCCTGGCTGCATCCTGGCTGTTCCAGGCTGTCTTTCAGAGAAAACCCGTTGTTGAAGGAAGGAAACACAGGCCTTGTTCAATGTCAGATGACGGCCAGGGCACGGGACTCGCCCCCACGGGGACGGGTGGAAATCTCAGTGGGCGCTTTGGACAACTGAGCTGGGAGGCACAAGGGGTGCAGATGAGGAAAGAAGAAGCAGGTGGCCGAGTGACCGGGGGAGGGGTTAAGTGATTCCAGGTGGCAGGAACATTGGCACAGTCGTCATGTGTACCGTCAGTGCCGTCTCAGTTCTGCATCGGCTTTTCTGTACCAGGTGGGATATCTTAATTGCGTTATAAATGACAGCAGACCCAGCCTGAAGTGTCTGAAGCAAAGGCAGGCTCATTCTTTGGCACGTGTGGCTGGCAAGGCCTGTGGGTACGTGAGCTTCGGCCGCAGCTCCGCTCCACGTCCACTCGATGGGAAGCCTCTCCGCTCTGAGCGGCTCACGGTCTCTCCCTTCCCAGGCCTCCTCCCTCGGCACCGCGTCCCTGAGCCAGCATTCCGTCCGAGTGTTGTTGCACCTTCCTTCCTGGACTTGCCTGGGTCACGCACTCATCCCCGAACAGGCACGGCGGCCTGAGGGAGACAGCGCGCTGTTAACTCAGGCCACGTAACGGGTTGCTTCCCAGCCACGGACGGAGTCGACTTCGACTTACGTGGACTGCAGGTAAGGGAAGGGGCGGTCACCTGGAGGGAAACTGAGGGCCTTTACCAGCAGAACGGGGCAGCTGGGCAGCGGGACAGCAGACGTCCCCTGAAGTGCGTTCAGATGTGCCACCCCAAGAGGTGCCACTGGCACGTGCGGATTATTTCGGGCTGAAGGCGTGATAGGAAGTTATGAAGAAGCAGATACAAAAGAAAACTCCCTGCTCTGCACCTGTTTGCCTAAAGTGAGGACATCGACTCAGAGAGGTGTCTTTTGTCTCCTTTCTGCTGGGAGGAACAGGAACTAATCTCCAGGGCCACACGTGGACCCTCGCCAGCCCAGGGATCGCGCCTCGGGATCTACAGAACACGGCTCACGGACTTGTCTTCATCTTCCCTAGCTCCCCCGTATGTTTCCCTTCCCACAATATGGTGCCCTGGAAACTCAGAAGTCCTTGTCCTTCTCCCAAAGCTTGTTCTTTTAGTTACATGTCGCGTGAGCCCAGCGACTAGCCGCCCTTGGAGTTGCTCATCACTGGACGCTCTGGTGGACGTGCGAGGAAACTTCTCCTTGTGCTTCTCTCGTTTCTCTGTGGCCAGTCTGGTTCCCGAGGCCCAGCTGGTGGAGCTGGGAGGTGTAGGGGAGAAAAGATTTTTTATTCTCCCCCCCCCCCGACCACTACTATTTATCACACCATTTTATAATTAGGAAAATTAAAGTTCTGGCGGTACAAGCGGTCTCCCCAAGGTCACACAGATGGTGATGTGGGATTGCTGAGATTGTGTCCCCAGTTGTGTGGACTCTTTTTGTTGTCTGTCAGCTTCCTGGGCCATTCTGCTGGACCTTAACTAAATTGTCTGTTATTTGTGGCCAAGGGATTATATTTCATCTTTCTGGATATCCCCGTAGGTTCCAGAACAGAGTCTTAAATAGAGTAGCATTCAGTGATAGAATTGAAAATTTCACCCAAAAGGATCACTGGCTCAATGATTTGAAGTTTAATATTAGGTTTTAAACCCATTTTCTAGCTGAATGCCTTCCTTTGCCATTTTGTAATAATGTCCCTTTTATTTTCAAGGGTTGCTGAGGCAGTGGATTTCAAAGACCCTGTGATGCCTGTAAGTAGTTACCGTCTTTCCCTGGAGGCATCACCACCCACTCTCCCAGGACTTGTTAGGCTGTTACCTCACCACCAGCCACGCCATGTGCAGGTGGGTGACTTTCCCTTCTCTGATTTGGTTTTGCATTTAGGACAGTTGTTTTTCCTTGTGATCACAAGGAGAGCTTTTGGTGGCGGGGGGAGGGGGGGAGGGGTGCGGTGCGCAGTGGGCCGAACGGGGAAGCGCTCCTTCCTTTTCTCCGTCTGTAGCAGAAAAGCCCCTCCAGTGGCAGCAAGGGCTGATCTCTGGGTGTTAACGTTGAGTAAAGAGCATCTGAGGCCATGTTGAAGATTTCATATGGTGGCCCCGCAACGAGGAATGTGTGAATGAATAGAAAAGATGTGGTTTGGGGGCGGGAGAATATGTTTTCTTGGGGGAATGGGGATAAATTGGCCAATTCTCAGTGACCTTGTCTGACGGTCCGAGGCGAGTGAAGCAATGCCCTCTACCTGAGAAGCACTTTTGGGAACGTAGACTAGGCTGTTAAGGTTGGCCCTGTTGCATCAAAACTTCAGTTCCCTTGTACGGCAGATTTCTCTTTCAACGGGTGAAAATGCTCAAGTAATTGATAACGTGGGTGTGAACTGTGTGCGCGCTTTTTAAAAAGTTTCTTTTTAGCTGACTTAGTAACCTTCTCCCAAAAGTTGTGTTTGTTTCATATCTGCAGTCACTGCAGCTACAGTTCAGGGTGTTTCTGAAACGCCTGTTGTCTCTGAGGTTGTGATCTTACCGAGACAGTCACCGAGGAGGAGGCAAGTATGCGTGATAAAGAGAAGAGAAGTTAAAGAAGAAGTTTTGCAAGGAGCTTCAATGCAGTTCCATCCACACGTTCATTCTGTTCCATCCCACCCCTTCCACTCACTTCACCCATTCCATTCCATGCACTCCGTTCCATGCACTCCGTTCCATCCCTCTGATGATTGTTAATGTCTTGCCACATCCAGACACCAAATCTATGCAAGTGCCCCTTTTGTCTCTATAGTAGTCACCCTTCCGTCCCCATCTCTGAGAAGACCACAGCCACTGATCGAGTCATAGATAGTTGACTGCACTCAGGACGATGAGGACTGTCACTCTCACTGCCATCTCCTGTTCCAGCCTCCCTGGGTCCATACTTGAGGACCTTTCCTCCCCACAACACTCATTGGAGCATAATTCCCTGGAGATTCATCCAAATTTTTGCATACGTCAGCAATTCATTCCTTTCCATCATTGCACAGTGTTCCACGGCCCGGGCGTAGTTTGTTCGGCCATTCACCCGTTGAAGGACAGCAGGGCTGTCTCGAGTTTTGGGGCTGTTATGAATAGAGCTGCTGGAAACATTCACGTGCAGTTTCCTGTAGGAACATTTCTTCTCTCTGGGAGAAACGCCCAAGAGCGCAGTCGTGGGATCGTGTGGTTGTAGGTGTAGTTTTATATGAAGCTGCCAAACTGGTTTCCATGGCAGCTGTACCATGACACGTTCCCGCCAGCAACGTGTGACTGACCTGATTCCCCACCTTCTAAGTATTTGCTGTTCTCACTCGCAACTTTCTATTTTAGCCGTTCCGATAGATGTGTCGTTTTCGTTTGCATTTTCCTGATGGGTAGTGATGTGGAGCATCTTTTCATGGGTTTATTTGCCATTCATACGTCCTCTTTGGTGACACGTCTGTTCCTGTGGTTTGTGCACTCTCTAATAGGATTGTTTGTATTTTCACTGGTTAACTCTGAGAGTTGTTAACGTATTCCGGACATTATTTCGTTGTCAGATGTACGGTTTGCCAGTGTTTCCTTCCAGCCTGTAGCTTGTCTCTCCGTCCTCTTCACATGGGCTCATGCAGAGCTGAGGTTTTCCGTTTGGGTGAGGTTCCCTCCTAGACAGCCCACTTCTAACCTGTTGACTTGACCTCCAAACTTTCCCGGTCTCCACCCACCTTTCTCCATCTCCTTGGGTCCCTTCTAAAGCTGTGTGCTGTGGGCTACTCCTCCCATAGTCCCGGTGGCCCTCCCTTCTCCACCCTGGAGGTGTTGGTAGAACCTCCCAGAGAAGGCCTCCTACAGACCCTCCCTGCAGGCAGACGCAGCCCATCTCACGCCCTCCGCCAGGCATCAGACGAGGCGGCTGATGGCTTCCGAAACAGACATGTCAGAATTTGCCATCTGTAGTCAGTTGCCAGTGGACTTTAGAACCTAGGCGTCATGTTTTTGCCTCGTTTAAAGTTTCTTTTTTATTATGCTGAGTTTTATTTTGAGAGATGGCAGGAAATCGTCATATTATCATTAGAGGAACGTATTCTGTTCTCGTTTTGGCCAGTTACATGCGTTCTTCTACGTTAGTCTCGTTTTTCTTTTCTTTGGTGGCGGTGATGGGCATAGTGAATTTAGGCATTTACAAACCATTGCTTGCTGGAGTTTCTTTGTTAGCTTCTTAATTCTCATCATCTGGGAGCAGGAAACTTCATAACAGGAATAGTGAGGCTTTCCCGTAGGCTAGGATCTAGATCAGCCACCGGGACCAGCGTCCTCTGCAGACCGCGCAAGCGGCCTGCACGCACCCCGGCCAGTAGCTGCCGGCTGTCGCAGTTCAGACAGGATGTTAGCAGAGGAGAACGTGGAGTAAGGGGGAGTCTCCCGTTTCTGGTGGAGGAGATCTGGAGGCGAGACAGCAGTTATTAGAGAGATTTTTTTTTTTTAAACCAACGGAAAATTTCTTCTGTCTTTCCTCACAGCGTGGGAGATTCCAGACTTCAGCATCAGAAATGTATCTGAACCCACCAGTCTCAGTAGTGTATTTGTCACAAATGGGGCTAAACCGACCAGCACGGCCAAGTTACATCTGGGTAATGAGCCAAGAGTCTGCTCTCCCCACTGAAAGTGGGATCTAACTTGGCGTTTCATCAGAAAGAGGCGAAGATGCGTGTGTTTTCACATCTTCTCATTTCCGACCGTCTTAGCATCAGTCAGCACCCCAAGTTATCAAGTCAGAATGCAGTGGGACTGTTCTGGGAGGTGTGGAGCCACATTCCTGATTCGGCCACGTCACCACCAGGCCGTGCTTCTGTCACTGTCCCTGGAGCACCACGGGAGGCGGGGTCCGTAGGGAGGACCGCGACTGGCTCTGCAGATCCGAAATGCCCCCGGGCGACACACCCGCCAAGCAGGCTCGGGGAGGTCTCGGCTGACTCGTGCAGGAGTCTGCTGTGCTGCCCTCCCGCGTTTCAGGACGTCTTCGGTGTCGCCAAGAACACACGTCCCGCGGAGAGATGATTTTCCTGGTGGGCAAGTGTGACTTGAGGCCAAGTGCTGTCTCCTCCTGGCAGGTTCCTTGGAGCCCTGAGCAGACGGATCTCCCGTGGACCCGCCGGAACACGGAGCTGAGAGCCTGCTCCGTGTCAGTGGGGCCACTGTGGCTTTCAGGGCATTTGACATCGAGCACGTGTTTTCGGGGACCCAGAAGAAAAGCCTTCAGGGCTCTCTGAGGAAGGACTTGCAAGAGAAGAATGTGAGTGTGAAGGGGGAGGATAAACACAGACCACCCAGTGCAGTCCCTGGTCTAGTGGAAGAAACGGGGGTGCAGTTCGCTGAGAAGTGGCTGTCGCACAAGCAGCACGGAGAGCCCTGAGTGCCACCTCCTGCAGACACACGGACACTGGGTCCCCTCCTCCCCTGAGCACCACCTCCTGCAGACACACAGGGATACCTGGGTCCCCTCCTCCCCTGAGCACCACCTCCTGCAGACACACGGGGACCTGGGTCCCCTCCTCCCCTGAGCACCACCTCCTGCAGACACACGGGCACCTGGGTTCCCTCCTCCCCTGAGCACCACCTCCTGCAGACACACAGGGATACCTGGGTCCCCTCCTCCCCTGAGCACCACCTCCTGCAGACACACGGGGACCTGGGTCCCCTCCTCCCCTGAGCACCACCTCCTGCAGACACACGGGCACCTGGGTCCCCTCCACCCCTGAGCACCACCTCCTGCAGACACACGGGCACCTGGGTCCCCTCCACCCCTGAGCACCACCTCCTGCAGACACACAGGGATACCTGGGTTCCCTCCTCCCCTGAGCACCACCTCCTGCAGACACACAGGCACCTGGGTTCCCTCCTCCCCTGAGCACCACCTCCTGCAGACACACGGGGATACCTGGGTCCCCTCCTCCCCTGAGCACCACCTCCTGCAGACACACAGGCACCTGGGTTCCCTCCTCCCCTGAGCACCACCTCCTGCAGACACATGGGGATACCTGGGTCCCCTCCTCCCCTGAGCACCACCTCCTGCAGACACACAGGCACCTGGGTTCCCTCCTCCCCTGAGCACCACCTCCTGCAGACACATGGGGATACCTGGGTCCCCTCCTCCCCTGAGCACCACCTCCTGCAGACACACGGGGACCTGGGTCCCCTCCACCCCTGAGCACCACATCCTGCAGACACACGGGGACCTGGGTCCCCTCCTCCCATGAGCACCACCTTCTGCAGACACACGGACACTGGGTCCCCTCCTCCCCTGAGCACCACCTCCTGCAGACACACAGGGATACCTGGGTCCCCTCCTCCCCTGAGCACCACCTCCTGCAGACACACAGGGATACCTGGGTCCCCTCCTCCCCTGAGCACCACCTCCTGCAGACACACGGGGACCTGGGTCCCCTCCTCCCCTGAGCACCACCTCCTGCAGACACACGGACACTGGGTCCCCTCCTCCCCTGAGCACCACCTCCTGCAGACACACAGGGATACCTGGGTCCCCTCCTCCCCTGAGCACCACCTCCCGCAGACACATGGGGATACCTGGGTCCCCTCCTCCCCTGAGCACCACCTCCTGCAGACACACAGGCACCTGGGTCCCCTCCTCCCCTGAGCACCACATCCTACAGACACACGGGGACCTGGGTTCCCTCCTCCCCTGAGCACCACCTCCTGCAGACACACGGGGACCTGGGTCCCCTCCTCCCCTGAGCACCACCTCCTGCAGACACATGGGGACCTGGGTCCCCTCCTCCCCTGAGCACCACCTCCTGCAGACACACAGGGATACCTGGGTCTCCTCCTCCCCTGAGCACCACCTCCTGCAGACACACGGGGACCTGGGTCCCCTCCTCCCCTGAGCACCACCTCCTGCAGACACACGGGCACCTGGGTCCCCTCCACCCCTGAGCACCACCTCCTGCAGACACACAGGGATACCTGGGTCCCCTCCTCCCCTGAGCACCACCTCCTGCAGACACACAGGCACCTGGGTTCCCTCCTCCCCTGAGCACCACCTCCTGCAGACACACAGGCACCTGGGTTCCCTCCTCCCCTGAGCACCACCTCCTGCAGACACACAGGGATACCTGGGTCCCCTCCTCCCCTGAGCACCACCTCCCGCAGACACATGGGGATACCTGGGTCCCCTCCTCCCCTGAGCACCACCTCCTGCAGACACACGGGGACCTGGGTCCCCTCCTCCCCTGAGCACCACCTCCTGCAGACACACGGGGACCTGGGTCCCTCCTCCCCTGAGCACCACCTCCTGCAGACACACAGGGACCTGGGTCCCCTCCACCCCTGAGCGTCACCTGCAGACACACAGGCACCTGGGTCCCCTCCTCCCCTGAGCACCACCTCCTGCAGACACACGGGGACCTGGGTCCCCTCCACCCCTGAGCGTCACCTGCAGACACACAGGCACCTGGGTCCCCTCCTCCCCTGAGCACCACCTCCTGCAGACACACGGGGACCTGGGTCCCCTCCTCCCTTTATCGGGCTGTCCGGCAGCTGCTTGCAGATGTGCGTTTCTCCTGAAAATCAGCTAAGCCTGCAGGATTCTCAGCTTTAAAACAGAAACAAAAACCCCTCAATGGATCTGCCGGCCCTGGGCCTGCATTTCCACGGCCGGAGCTGCCGGCAGGCACCGCTCCATTTGCACACCGCCCTGCCCGCTTCATCGTCTGTCACCTTCCCGGCCTGTTGGCCCCTGAATTGAACCCTGCTTCCCGGCAGGAATTACCCTCCATTTCCAGTCTGTCCCGCTCGCTAGCCCTGCCTGTGGCCGCACGCTTCCGCGGAGCTCTGCTCACGGCTGGCCTCGTCCCAAGTGTCTCGGCTGCACCTGCTCCTCACCAGGGCACCCACTCTGTTCCGGTTCTTTTCCACACTCAACGCAGACGCATCCTGCCAAGGCCACCGGTGCCCGGGAGTCACTGTATCCGTCTCCCCGTGCGCACCTGGGCCGCCCCGCAGACCTGACACCGTCACCGGCCACCCCTCCCTCTGTGCACCCCCTTCACACATGGCTTTGCAACGTGCGCCTGGGTTTCCTCCTGCCCGGTCTTCCCATCCAGCTCTCCCTCCTCGGCCTGGGTGTTACGTGTCCCACACAGATTCTCCTCTGGTCCCCGGCCTTCGAGACGGCCCACACATTGAGGGACCCGAAATCCACGTGTGTGCGGCATTCCTGTCTTCTAGCTGCACGTGCGTACGTCCCGGCATCCCTTTGACGTGCGCAGCAGGCCGCTCGTATGCAGCAAAGTCAGCGAGCCAGGAGCAAGCTCTGTTCCCTCATTCCGGAACTCCCTAGGCGTTTCCGACTTAGTAAACACAACCCCAGTCCATCGACTTACTCATCCCTTATATTCTGTCTCCTTCACTCCCCTCGTATCTGACTCGTCACTGACCTGTTCATTTCTTGCCCAGAATCCCCTGGATTGCCTGGAATCCATCTGCTTTTCCCATCTCCACGGCCTCCACCGCAAGGGAACACAGCATCGTGTCTTGCCTGGTGCGTGCACAGCCCCCTGACTAGTCTAGTGGCTTCCACAGATGTTCCCTCGCCCCCTCTGCACTCCTGGGGCAGACTGCATGAGCTTTTAAAGAAACACATCTCGTCCTTTGCCCCTTCTGCTGGGGACCTGCCCTGCTCCCCTCACACCTGAGTAAGTAAGGCCCAAGGCCCAGCCTGCCCATCTCAGCCTCGCCTGTACCTCCTTCCTTGTCCATCCCTGCTCCAGCCCCAGGGCCTTTGCACATGCTGTTCCCTTTGCCTGGAACACCCTCCCTGCTCCCCTTCCTGGCCGCTCCCAGAGGTCCCCCATCTCAGCTCTGCTGCCATCCCTCAAGGGACCTTCCCTGTCCTTTCTGGACCAGGTGGGCATGACTGTGTGGTCTCCTTTTCCTTGGTGACACTTACACACCTCATGGGGTCCTTCACTTCCTATTTGTCTTTTCCACTAGATCGTCAGCTCATGTGTTTTTGTTTGTCACGAGATGCACAGCAGTGACCGTAGGAATTCATTAAATACATATAGGATGAATGAATGAGATACAAATAATAACCTCGTCGCTGGAAATCAGAGGCTAGAAAGGGTGAATGCGAGAGCGAGGCTGTGGGGGCCGCAGGACAGGTCTCTGAGACCCCAGGGTCCGCCGCCCCCGTCCTCACACACACCCATCCCTTCCCTGTTCTCTCCGGAGGAGGATTCCGGCCTCCGTCTGCATCCGCCTGTGGGGTCTCTGTTCTCATTGCTGTTCGTGCCTCAAGAGGCAAACATGGCATGTTCCTGAGTCACGATATGACACACACACGTCCGTTAGTCACCCAGGAGGCTCAGTTCATCAAGAGATTTGGAGGCAGGTACACTGCAAAGTCAGTCACTTAAATTGTGGGACTATTATTCTCTTTTGAGAAAAAACTGTACTCAAAATTAATGATTCACAGTAAAAGCCTGGGAGTGTATGCTCCTTTGTTGAGACACAAACCGCTCAGTTGTTAAGGGTGTAGGTGATTCTCTGAGACGGTACTGACGACGCGGGTAAAGGTTTTATTCTCACGGTTCATTGCTGTTAGCGTCACTGGAGAAGGCAGGGTCGCTGCATGGAGAGTCACCATGTCACGGTCACCGTGGATTGTGTCGTGTCACTGAAGCGCCCTCCGCCTCGGTCTCGTGCAGCCGGTGTGGCCCGGTTGCTGGCCCGCTCGGGTCAGGCATGTGGAGCCGCGTGTGCTCACAAGTACCCTGCGTCTCCCGGCGGCAACATCAGGTGCTTTGACTTGGTTCTTCTGTGATTTTTTTCCAGTTGTTGAAGCACGTGTGGACGACTCACCAGGCCCTTGTCGGCACATCGGCAGACTGGAAACCCTGCTCGCCCTTTCCACGTGGACCAGTGTCCTCACGCCGGGGCCTGGCCAGGGGCTCGCTCCCCATGTCTGAGGGTGCCGAGTCCCCGCTGCGGCCGCTGGCTCAGGCCCAGCTGGGGTCCGATGGAGGGGGCGGCAGAGCGGGGCTGCAGGGCAGGAGTGCTTCCTGGTGGCGATGGTGAGGCGGCCTCCTGAGGACGCTGGTGATGGGGCGGCGTCTCCCCTCCACTCTCCTCTCGTGCCTTCATCGGTAAGGATGTTTGAACACGAGTGACCCTGACTGACCCTGGCTGCTTGATGCAGAGGAAACAGCTCGGGTGACCTGGGAGGGCAGTGGGGGCAGGGCTGACCGAATACCATCAGAATGTCCCCTCCCAGCTCTGGTGGCAGCTTCACTGCAGCCAGATAGAGGGTGCACAGCCGGCTGGGTCCCTGGTGACAGGAGTCCCCTCCAGGGGGCTGGTGCCCTTGGTGAAAATCAGGGCGCAATGAGCCAAGAGGTGGGTCTGGAGATGCGGGTGCAAGTTCTCCTGAGCTCTGGGCCAGGCGGGTGGGCGGGGCGCGGGCACAGGGCGGGGGGGCCGGGGGGGGGCAGGTGAGCGAGGCCCAGGTGACGTACTTGTGAACCCCTTCAGCGGGGCGCTAGTAGGTCAACGTGAGGCAGAGGGATGGACAGAAATGTGAGTCAGCGGGTGAGGGGCATGGAGGTCACCGGTTAGGACCCTCCTGGGCAGTTCCACGGGGCAGAAGCCAGGCCCCTTAAAGCCTACTTTCCACTCTGAGTGGAACTGATCGCCGTTAGCGGAAAATAAAATGGAAACGTTGGGCTTGTTATTCGTGACAGCCCTGGAGCCAGGCTCTAAATTAGATCAGCCTCTCGCAGTGTTTTAAACCTGTGCCGGCTCTCACAGAATAGAAAATATTATCTCCTCGGGAGGTGCCGCTGCGGGCCCCTCGGGGCCGTGTCTCTGGTTGAGGAGCTGGGTATCCGCAAATGTTCCATCCGAGGACGTGTTAGGGAAGTCCGCTTTGCAGTTTGTGTTATTAAAACAATATTTTTCCCAGCGGAAGACCGTTTGAGAGAGACACGGAGAGAGAGAGAGAGAGACAGAGATTACTTATATCGATCATAAACTCTTTTGGTCAGACCTAGGCTGTAAAGCAGTTTAATAAATTAGCAAGGAAGGTTTTTTTCTGGCTGTGGAAAATGTGTGTCTCCTGAGAAATGCTGTTGGACACAAGCGGTTAGGATGGTTAGTGCTCACCCTGTACCGTTACAGAGGATGTGGCCGCAAAGCCCGCTGCCCCGGCCCTGCAGCCGATGACTCAGGAGTGGGAGTGGGGAGGACACAGCGTGTAGCCTCGGCATCCAAGCGAAGAGTGGGCTTCCGTTCTGGACACTGATTTGACATGTGACCCCAGTGGATCCCCCTTTCCAGCCCCCCTCGCAGCCCCCTCTCCTCCCACCTCCCAGAGCACGGGGCCTCCAGCCTCCAGCCAGGACCCCCAGGTGGAGTCCCCACAGCGGCGAGGGGACGGCTCCTGTGAGAACATCCCGTGGGGCAGGGGCGGCGGGAGCTCTGCTGAACGTCACTCGTGCCCCTGGGCCCTGCTGCTCAGCCTCGGCAGAGAGGGGCTGTGAGGCCCCGCCTGAGCACCAGGCCAGCGTGACTCTGCGGGCCGCGCTCAGGCCTGGGTGCTCGGCGCAGGGGGAATGCGGAGTGGGCGTCCCCATCGCTGTCCTTGCAGCCAGACCTGCCCACGTGCTCTCCTGGGGCAGCCGCCTTTCTCCCGGGCGGTATCTGGACGGGGGTCCTATGGGCCGACGGCCTGATACGTGGTGTTAAGTTCTGTGAGGGCCTGACGTTTTACTTCTGGTTCCCTTCCCTCTTGGTCTCCCCTGGCAGCAGCGGCATTTGAGGGTACGAGGGTGAGAAGTATGTGACTTTGTGCTTGTTCAGAACCAACAGCCAGCCCGATGGGAACTCACTTTGCTCGCCACCGGACCCAAGGAGGGCAGTCCAGGGCTGGTGTGGCCGCCGAGGTGCCCTGAGCATCTGCCACGGCGTGTGGCCTGGGCATCCCATGCTCCTCTGTGCTACAAGAGGGCTGCTCCACCTCTCCCATCACAGCTGCGTTCCTGGCAAGACAACAGTGAGGCCGAGTCCACCCCTTAAAGGAACCCGCCACCTAGGATTCCCGCTCCTCTGCCCCCATCGGGTTAGTGGGAACCATGCAGGTGCCTGAGAGATACGCCCCGCTGGGCATGCGCACCTCCCAGGGGGTTCTGTCGCCTGGAGGGAAGGGGCACGCGCATTGCTCAGGCACCATCAGGGCCTGCGGGAGTTGAGGGTGGCTCTGCGGGGCCTCCCTGTGTCGGCCGAGAGGGGGCTTCTGAGCCGAGGCTTGCAGGGTGCAGCAAGGGGCCCCGCCTGGTGGAGACGCAGTCAGCCTCCGCGCCTTAGCCTAGTTCTGGTGTCTGCGTCAGTAACCCGTCGAGAGGGAGATTTCGGGGAAGCATCGCCAGACCCTCCAACCCTTGACACCACGGGTAAGGGCCACCAGGGGACTGGTTCCTGAACCCCAAGGAAACTCTGAGACACGGACAGACGGAGGGAGGTGCGGGTGCTGAGGGGCCGAGCGATCTGCACACGTTAGTGTCTGTCCTAGAAGACTGTGTCTGCCGTGGTTGATCGCGGCCTGCACGGCCGGACACAGCCTGGAGAGCGACTGTCTTAGCCACTGGTGTTTTAACTGCCAGTACGGGTTCTGGGCGTTTGAGTTCTTTCCCTGCCTCTGGACTTGGTGATCAGGTATTTGAGCAGAACCCCAGATCTTTCCAGAGGAACGAGCAGACTGTAGGCTCGCCAGCACGGAGAGGGCAGGACGGCCACTGCAGATGTGCTCCTCGTGGTTTGGGGCTGGGGGTGGCTTCATCGCTGTGGACACTCGTGCTGTGGTTACTTTTCTGATCTGGCAGAAGGACGCTCTGGCTGGGACAAGTGGCGTGGGCAGTTTTAGGCAACAGTTTCTGTTGACAGACACGCTTATGGGTACCGGCGTGTCTGTGTCTTGTCGACGTCCTGTTTGGGGAAGACGGCCTTCACCCGGCTCATGCCTTAACGCCTCACGTCGCCCTCACGTGGACGCGCTCCACCGTTAGCAGACGCTTCTCGCCTGTTTCATAATTTCCGCGTGTTTCCCGCAGGTGCCCATTGGCTGGAGCAGAGTGGAGAGTGACTGAAGACCAGCTCACGTGGACTGGGTCCTGTGAAGCTCGGACAGGCCGGCTAGTTTCGCAAGAGAAGTGAGGGAGGTGAGGGACAAGAGGAGGAGGGCCCGGCCCCACCGGCCCCACCGGCCCACCTGATCCCTCCCCGGGCCCGGGCCTGTTTCAGACATTCACACTCTCGCTTTCTCGGTGGAGACCCCGGAAACCCGCGTATGTCTGCCCCTCTAAACCAGGTCGCGGAAAGCCGGAGGACTTGTAGCCGAGTGCTCACGGTCCGAGCGCTTCCCGCGGCTCCCTGCCCGGCCCTATCGCCACCCTCCCCGGGCTCGGCTCAGGCGTCTCTGGCGGATGAGAAATCGGGTGGTGGTGTGTTGGCGCCCAGCTCGGGAGGGAACCGGGCGGTCGACGGAACACGCTGAGGCTCTGCAGGGCAAGTAGCTGAACTCTGTGAAGCTGAGAGCTTCGATTTGGGTTAGAATTCCCAGAAAAGAACACCTCAGACATACAGAGGTGTCAGGCCCTGAGGCGATTTCCTCCCTGAGTACCTCCCCTGGGGGGTCACTGACCAGCTCTGCAGGGTCCTTCGATGGGACTCCCAGGTGCGTGTGAACGTGTGCACGCACACACACACTCACGGGCACGGCAAGCACCACAGGTATCAGTGGATTCATTGACCTGAAATGGAGGCCTTCGCGGGTCTCGCCCCCCCCTGCTGGCCTCCATGGTGAGGGGCACCCATCTCAGAGCCTGTCGTGGCACGGGGCCACAAGACAGTGACCTGTCAGCTCAGTCCGGCCTGCAGTGCTCCATGTGGGCCGCACAGGGTTGGAGAGGACACCAGACGAGACGTCAACACTCCATGTTGAGTCTTTCTTGAACAAGCCAGCAACCCAGACTCTGTCCTTACTGACAGCACTTGGCTGGAGCCAAGCAGCTCGAGTGCCCGGCACGGCGCAGGAGGGACCCCCGCACTGGCCCCGAGGGGGGCTCTCTGCACGTGCGGCGGGGCTGGCTTCTCACAGACCCAACACCTCCATCTGTCTTCGCGTCAGCTTCCCTGGAATGAACTTCCTCAGGGCTGGAGAACTGCATCTTTCATTCTGCTCGGGTGAGAACCAGCTGGGGGCCTAAACACAGAGCCTGCGGGTGGCGGGGCCCTCTTGACCTTCAGTTACTAATTAAGCCAGTGCCAGAGGCTGACCCGGGGCACGGGGACATGGCGCCGCAGGAGCGCCCCTCTCACAGAGGCTTCTTCCCGCGGTGTCCGCCCTGGTCTTGCTCCGACCTGCTGACAACCTGAGGCGGGGGGATGAGTGCCAAGGGAGCACCTGATCCTGGGCTGGCAGGTGTGTGGGGGGTGCAAACACCCCTGTCCCCTGGGAATCTGCAACAGTATCGGGGACAGTTCCGAAGAGTAAGATTATCATATACATTAGCCTCATACATCAAGCATCCTATCTTACGTCTCATGACCATGTCACTTTCATCCTAACAGCTCATGAGGAAGACACAGCCTGTTTCCATAGGGAGACCCTGGAGGCTCCGACAGGGTCAGGCACTTCCTTGAGGCCACACAGCGGGTCTGGGGCGGCCCTGGGAACAGAACCAGGCATCCCGTGGCCCCAGAGCCCAAGATATGTCTGCTGGCTATCTCCTCACCCTCGTTCTCCCGCCTCTGAACACACACACTCAGCCAGGTGCTGGGCTCCTGCCGCGTGCCTCAGAGACCGCAGAGAGTGGGGGACCCTCTTCTCAGACAGATCCTCTGTCACTACCCCAGGGGGGCGGCCCCTGCCGGACGGAGGGGGACGTGGGAAGAAACGGCGGGGGAGCCTCCAGCATGAAGTTCGGGGAAAGGTCCTCCATGCCCCCCCGTGTTCCTGCCAATGGGTGCTGGGGCCAGTTCTGCTATTCTGTCAAGGCCGCAGAGAATAGCCTCACACCTGACCTACTGTGCACACGTGAGAGCCTCCCTGTAGGAGAAAGTCCTAGAACATTCTTCGGCACTTGGTGAGTCCTGGAGAAATACTCATTACGTAGGTGAGTTTATCTAAGTCCGGCTGTGATCAGCAGGGTCACATGTGCGGTCACTCACAGATGCGCCTGGTGGGTTCTCCTTGCCCTTCCCCATCCACCTACTCATTCGTCACACCGTCACATCACCGTGACATCACCATTACCACGACCTCTACCGCTGCATCACCACCATGACCATCATCACCACTGTCGCCGCCACCATAAATGCCATCATCACGATAACCACTGCGGCCATCGCCACCACCCTCACCACCATCACCATCGTCACCACCATCACCATCATCGTCATCATTCTCACAGTGAACACCGATTGGACACTTCTGTTTACACAGAGCTGGGCTGCATCCTTTGCACACATTCACGCACCTCAACTTCCCCCCACTCACTTGTTGAGTGAGCTCGGTTACTCAGCAATTCTCAGGAGGGATCTCACTCACCTTGGATGCTATACATCCAGTGGTCATTCTCCTGCATTATCCTCCCAGTAGCACGCATTGAATGCTTACTGTTTACCAGGAAGGATAAGCTACTCACGTAGTTCTCACAGGAGAGCCATTGTCATTCCCGTTTTATACGTGAGGCAGCTGAGCCCCCAGGGAGGTAAACTCACCTTCCCAACACCACCCAGCCACGGAGAGCAGAGCCTGCATTTGGACCAGGGAGTCTGGCCCCACGGTAGGGGTCATTAGGACCACCCCGCTCCCGGACACACAGGCCACTACCCTGTGACCTGGCCCCTCCTCCGTACAGAGACCGTCTCCCAAGTATCTGGAGACCCAGCAAGCGGGAGAGCCGTGGGGCAAACGCGTGGGCGTCGGATCCCAGATGGAAGAATGTCGCACCGAGATGTGGTTGAGCTGGGAAAACGTGTCCGGGAAGCAGACACTCTGACCGGGCACAAGGCTGGCGGTTCCTCGGACGACTGTGTGAGGCTTCCGCTGCAGACGTCTTAGCATCTTGCCGGGAGCCTCTGCTGCTCTCTTCCCTTCACTGCAGGGGAGCAGACAGAGAGGCTCGGGTGCTCAGGTGCCGAACGGACAGAGCCCCGAGGACGCGCCGTGTCCCCTGTAGCCAGAGTAGGTGGTTTCCAGAAATAGACTTGGATTCCTACGGTTTCACCTCCAGATTCTCGTGTGTGTGCACGTGTGCGTGTGCGTGTGCGTGTGCGTGGAGGACGCTGTGTTTCCGTGTGTGCCCTCAAAACAAACTCCCAGGACAACTGGGCTGGGAAGTGCTGTGTCTCTCCCTCCCTGTTTGAGATTCATAAACACATTAGCTCATAAAATCTCTGAGCAACCCAGTGTCCTCTAGAAGAGGAGAAGAGAGAGGTTCCCCGTGGTCAGGCCAGAGCTCCCCAGGGTGCTATTGAACTTGGGGCTCTTTATACAGAATGGCTGAGAGCTCTGGGAAACGCTGATCCAGAGCAAGTTTTTAAATCTTCGTTATTAGTGCGAGAGTTTCTTCCAATTCCCCATCCCCGAGCAGACCCTGACATGGCATTGAAAAATACCAGGCAGGTTTGTCTTTGTCGTAATACGATCTCAAGTGGCAGAAACACAACTCAAAGCAGCTCTCGCAAATACTAGACTTCACTGCCTCGTATAACAGAAACGTCCAGGGTGACGGCTTCAGACGTGGCTCGATCCAGGGGCTCCTGTGACAGTACCGTGGTTTTGTCTTCCCTTTCTGCCTCACAAATCTGATTCCCTTTTCGTGCGGTGGGTCTCCATGTGGGATCCGAGTCTCACGAATACCTGCATCTTCTAGAAAGCTCAGCGCTCTTCTTTCTCGGTCATTTAGGTGGGAAATCAAGAGTGTCGCGCTCCGCCCAGGGCTCCGTGTCCGCCGCCGGGTGAGTCTCCGGCAGGGGAATCTGATGATGCGGTTAGCCGGGCTTGGGTCACAGAGCCATCCCAGCTCAGGGGAGGAGCCAGCCCCCACCGCCCAGAACGACGGAGGCGATGGCGCTCCAGGGAGAATGCAGGCCCGTTACTAGAAGGGCGTGGGTTGCGGGCGGATCCAGCAACGCCAGCGAATGCCCGTCATCCTTCTCGTCCCGCATCACCCGTGTGGCCCTGCCTGCCTCCCCGGGCCTCCTCGGGCTGGACCCCGTCTTCCGTGTCTGCAGGCCACACCCGGCCCGTTCCCCCCGCTGTCCTCCCAGTGTGTGTGTGACACCTGCTCTGTGACGCCAGCTCCTGGCACACACGCCCGCGGCTCCCAGGAGTCCCGTTGGCACTTACTGGGCAGGAGCATGACTGAACGGAACTGGACACGAGTCAAGGCAGTTTTCTGCTCAGTGAGCGGTGGTGGAGGGAGTGAACGAGGCCGCCCGCGGGGACATCCACTGCGGAGGAGGTGGCCTGACCCCGGCCAGTGGTCAGGGCCCCCAGGGCTGTCCCCAGATGCGGGGGTGCCCTCTCCCGGGGAGCTCCAGGCTCTTGGCCGTCCTGATGCTCCGGAAAGAAGTGAAATAGCAGAGGAGCTGGTTTCTCTCCGGAATTCCTGGAGTCACATCTCATAACTCTGGTGGCTGAGGGCCTGTTTTCAGGCAGCGTCTGCCAGACGCCGGCCAGAAACTGTGTGAAGAGTCCACAAGGCAGACTCCCGCGGTGGAGTTCTAGAAACTTCTAGAACTCCTCCTCCTCCCAAGCCTTCCTCCTGGCTTTCTGTGGGCCATGGCAGGGAGTTGGGCAGTTGTGAGTGAACCAGCCGAACTGTCCGTGGAAACCCTCGGGTTATTTTCAGCACCTGATAGTAACTTCCAGACACCGAGGTGGTGGAGGGTTCCGTGTTGTCCTACAGCCTCCGACCTCTGACCGGGTTGTGCGAAGCCAGGTCGAGCAGCTGGGGGCCTGCCTGGTCATCGTCACGCCCTGTACTGGGAGGGCCTCAGAGTGGCCCAAGTCGAGGACGTGTGCACATTGGGACCACCTCGGATCGCCTTGCTTAGACCTGACTGGGTTCCACCTTGGGGGGGGTTGACATGCCAGACCCAGGGCAGGATCTTTACTCCCTGCTCAGCTTGGCCCCGGCACCCTCCCGTCCGCGAACTGGCCCCAGGACTCTGTCTGACCGAGCGAGCGTGCAGCCCGCCGGCCTTCTGGTTCCTGCACCGGGACGTGCGTGGGTGGGGGCGGCGGTGTCCCCATATGCTCTCGAGCCCCCATGCAGGGTGCCCTTCCAGGACCACCTCCGCCTTGAGTGCGTCGTAGATAAATAGCCGTCCCAGCTGGAATGAGGCTTCCGGAACAAGAGGGGACATGTGAGCAAGCGCACCCTGCGGCCGGCGGGCTGGGTGCACAGGGGACCCTCGCCCGGGGGCCAGGCTGGGGGCAGGGAAGGGGCCTGAGGTATGAGAACGCAGAGGGCCTTCTCAGGGCGCCCGTCCCGCTGGCCTGAAATTTTGTCATGGACGGTCATTTCCATGTTCCAGAATTTAAAATAAAGTATTGGAAATGCCCGCAACTCTTACGATTCCCAAGCACCCACATAATTAAAGTTGCTTTAGCTACACTGCATCTTTTCTGATCTGAAAGCAAAAGCAGTAAATATGTCAGCCGCAAATCGATAAGACAATTATTCTGTAATGAATCCCAAACACCGTGAATTAAACTGACAAGTGGCTACGGGCCTCCTGGGCCTTCTCAGCCTCCGGACGCCGGCGAGGGCAGCACCGGGGGGCAGGAAGGGCCTCCCGGGTCAGGGAGCACGTCTGTCTCTCTTCCCTGGCGGGAGGAGGCAGTGCCATACTGCAAGGCTGGCCTGTCCCCGCCCCCCGGTGTCCTGGCCTGTCCCGCCCTCCCTGCAGCCTGGCTCCGGGTCAGCCAGTGTCTCCAGCCCAGGTTTCCAGCAGAAGCACCGGTTCTGCTGTCTGAGCCCGGCTCCACCAGGCTCCCAGCTCTCACCGCCCAGAGCAGCTGTGTGCTCGCCCCGCAGCACCGTGTGCCCTGTTGTCCCCTGTTGTCCCCGTCACGGCCCCAGGAAGCAGCTCCTGCCTCTACCGCTGCATCCCTGCTCCCCGAGTGGAGGCTGGCAGGCTGGCACGGGGTCGGGGACGGTATCGGGAGCGCATTTCCATGTGTCTGGAACCTCTGCTGCCGACCTGACCACTGTGGCCCCTGTGTCCTGCACCCAATGGCCCAGGGGTGAGAGGCCACCTGCAGGGGCGAAGGAGGAAGATCGCTGGTTCCGTCCTGCCTCGGCCCTGCCAGCAGCCCCCGGCTCTCCCGTCTGTAAAGGGCTGTCGCACGGAGGAAACTCCTCTGGGTGCAGCTGCCCGAGGTGCTCCCGGGCTGGTCCGTCTGCAGGAGGAGCAGGTGTCTCTGGGGAGGGACTCCACCCCCACCCCCGCTCCTTCCACACGTGACAAGGGGACCCCGACAGCTCTGGCCCAGTTAACAAGACGCCTCAGTGAGCTTCAACTGGAAATACTCTCCCCAAAATCTTCTGTTTTGATGTTTCAATTTTTAAGAGAAAGCCAGCATATTTTGTGTCCCATTTCTCATGACCGGTTCTCTCCCATACAGGTTTTCAGGATCTAAAGTTGAAGGTAAATGGTCCGTGACAGTTTGTTTCTGAGATGTGAGTGTTTTAATTGTATTAAATTTGGGAAATTTAGAACCATGCAAAAATGAATTTTTATTTTCACTTTTTTAGTATTCTGCCTAATCCAAATTTCTGCATCCAAATTAACTGCATCCAATTCAATATCCAGGCCTGGTCAGTTCTGAGTAAATGTGTCACATCACAATCAGATTCAGTCAGACTGTACCTCCACCTTCTTCACAGGAGATGTGGGTCTGGGTGCATCTGGTTTCATGACCATCAGCTCCCTCTGCACAGACACCTGTGGAGATGTCCATCCAGAGCTGGTCCTTGTGGGTGGCTGGATGGAGGGATGCAGGGATGACGGGCTGATGGAGGATGGACGGGTGTGGAGGGTTTCGGGGATGATGGACCGATGGAGGATGGACGGGTGGAGGGATGCAGGGATGAGGGACTGATGGAGGATGGACGGGTGTGGAGGGTTTCGGGGATGATGGACCGATGGAGGATGGACGGGTGGAGGGATGCAGGGATGAGGGACTGATGGAGGATGGACGGGTGTGGAGGGTTTCGGGGATGATGGACCGATGGAGGATGGACGGGTGGAGGGATGCAGGGATGAGGGACTGATGGAGGATGGACGGGTGGAGGGACGCAGGGATGACGGACTGATGGAGGTTCGATGTGGAGGGATGTGCACAGTGGTGTATGATGTGTCTGTGACCCTCTCCTCCACACCCCACTTCAGGCCTCAGTGACCAGCTCTCTCTCACTTCCTAGCAGTGGCCAGCCTTTCAAAGGCAAGGACCTATGTGGCTTCATCCACAATCTCACTACCACCAAAAACATCTTGAGGAAATCATCACAAAAGGAAACAGGGGCAGTCCGGGTCGGACATTCATTTGTCCCAAGGAGGATGTGAAAACACAGTAGAGATTTAAGGTGAGTCATCCAATGAACAGGTTTCTTGTAAGATGGATTAAAGTGAGACAATTAAAATAGAGTAGGATCCCCTGGTGGTGTTTGGGGAATTGAGACATGGTTGGTTCACATAATCCCACCTTCCCAGTTGTGCCTCAAACCAATTACATCAGGATCTCTGGCCATTCCAAAGCCTCTCAGGTGATGCCAATGGGCAGCTACTTTGAGCACCATTAGAGCCCCTCTGTCCTCCTTGGGCTCTGGAGGTTTCTTTCCCCCACAAGCATAAGCACAGGGTGGAGTGGGGAGTGAGCAGAGATCTGGGGCAGTCTCCAGCTCTCCTCTCAGGACCTACTTTCCTTCCTCCTTCCTCCCCAGAGCCGTGGACTCCAAGGGCCAGTGAGCCCAGAATACATGCCCTCTTTGGGTCGAGCCCTCATCCCTAGGTCAAAGTCCTAGAGCCCTCATCCCTGGTCAAAGTCCAAAGAGTGACACTTGTCTCTTGGACATCCAGCCTTTATTTCCCTTTTCATAACCAGGTGTCCATTTCTCTCTGAGGCCATTCCCATGGCCCAGGACTTCAGATGTGGCCTCACTCCTGGTGTCCAGGGGTGGGTCATGCATCCGGGCCTGGGCCAATCAGACATTCCACCCGGACCACACCGATAGGAAAAGTGACAGGCGTGTTACCCAAACCAGGACTTTCAGCCCAAGCAGACATTATGCTTGAATGGCTGGGAAGTGGTGGGCAATCTTTCTTGAAGCTTTTGAATTATGAATTGAGAGGATGGTAAGGTTTGAGTTGTTGGACAGAAATGCTCCAAGAATGAAGCCAGTATAGACAAGAGGAGATGGGCCCCGTTTACATCACTTAAGCCCCTGAATCAAGCCAGATCTGAAACCCAGCCCAGATATCTCAGGTACGTGCACCAAGTATCTCCTTTCACTTGAGCTGCTTTGGTGTGGGTTTCCTTTTGTTGTTGCCGGCAGAAAGGATCCTGACGTACTCGGCACCTGCAGGTCCTCGTGACCTGGCCCTGCCCTCCCCCAGTCTCTGGCACACCGTGCTCCCTGTCCTCTCGAAACTCGAGAAACAAACATCTTACAGAGGCTCAGCACGGGGAGCCAGATGGTCTGGTTCCGATCCCGGTCCTCCCACTCATTGTCGATGGAAATGTAGGCAGCCATTACTCCCCACGTGCCTCAGCGTCCTCGTTTATGGCGTGGGGGTGTCGGCGTTACTGTGCTCGTTGCCTCATTGCTCGGGCTGCGGTGGGAATTAAAATGCGAGGCGTACTTAAAGCAGTGAGCCCTGTGTTAGTGCCAGCTGTTGTTATGACAATGACTTTTGTGTCTAAGGGGTCTGGTCCTCCCACCTCGGGGCCTTTGCACCTGCTGTTTCCTCTGCCTGGAATGTCATCTATGCTGATTCCAGCTCTTTCAGATGTCAGCTCCCCAAGCATCCATTTAATGCTCCCAAAGATCCCTGTGTTTTCTAGCTCAATATCCACTACACTTTGCAATTCTATGTCTTTAAAGTAGTTATTATGATTCTGTATCCCTCTCTAAACTGTAAACTTGAAGGCGGGGAACCCATCTGTTTTGCTACTACGATTTATAGCTTCAATATCAAGGACAGAATCTGGTCCCTGAGAAAATACATTCGGAATGAATGAGCTATATGCTCTGGTAATGGAGACACAGCTTCTTCACTAGAGAAATGTGCCTGATGCCTGACTGTGGTTGACACCCCAGCGATTCCAGGGCCGAGGTCACCCCGGTGCACGGGCTGTGAGCTGTGGTCCAAGCACTCAGGGCTGCAGCAGGGGGCCTCGAGCCACACTGTGAACCCGCAGCAGTCTGGGGACTGTAGACCGTCCATAGTCTCGATCACCTGACCCGGAAAGCTCTCGTCCTTGGACCCGCTCAGCACCCGCAGGCAGTGACAAAGTCCAGCAAGGTCCACAGGGGACACGTGGGCTGTCATACACTCCCCGGATGCACTAAATGGCTCCAACAAGCACGTAATTAATCTCAGAGGAGAGAACGGTGTCCTTTCCTTCTAAACACTCTCAGATGCTATGAGCTTTTAATGAAAACTGAGGCAGGTATCGGTCTGCACTAAGATCACACGTGAGACCTGAGAGAATGGAGACGTGCCGGGAGGGCCTGGCGACGAAAACACAAGGTCACTGCAGTGACGTTCCCGGACGTGTGTTTGGTTCTTGACAATCAGAACAGACTTTGATGTCTTCTCAAAGCCTTGCTGCATTGTGAATGCGCACAGAGCCTTCTTTCTCAGCTCCCTCTGCTCTGCCAGCAGCACCAGGACCAGTGACATTCTGGGAGCAGAGCCGAGGGTGAGCCCGGGCAGAACTGTCCCCAGGGGATGACCCAGCCCCCAAGCCCGTCCCAGGGTGGGCAGGCCTGGGGGATGCGGGGTCTGTGTGTAGGGGGGGAGGAGTCCCCGCCCTACCGTGGCCAAGCTGGAGAAGTCGTGGACGTATGCAGAAAGGGCCTACACTTCCCAAGGACCCCGACTCCAAGGCCACACACCCACGGGTGACATGTCCGCCAGGAATGGGTCACGGTTCTCTGGGTCCAAGCTGCAGACCCGGGCTCCTCTGGCGCGGAGTATCAGAAAACCTGGAAGAAGACTTGGGAGATTTAATGGCTTTTCACCCAGAACTCAGAGTCCTTCCCCGCTTCTGCTCCCCTGTGCACAGTGTGAAGGAAAGGGGAGCTCGGGAACCGGGCTCAGAGCGGCCCGAGGGGCAAACATCCAGGAAGCAGCCTCCTCGCCCCGACCCGGGTGGATGGGTGTTCCTCGGGGACGTGGCCCACGGCACCACCTCCCAGGGACAGAGTCCTCCAAGGCCCAGCCAGGCGAGTTATCCCCAGCGTCCCTGGAATGGCCCGTGGCAGGGGGAGCACTCCCAGGGCACTGGCAGGTAGAACAGAGCCGGTCCCAGGACGGAGAGTCCCAGCACAGCCCGGCTCCCCACGGTTCCACCAGCGCCCGCCTCACGTGAGGGCCCGCGCTCGGCCTCTCTCTGAGCCGTCAGGGTTGGGCACCGCGACCTGGTGTGCCCCCACCTGATGCCCCCATCCCGACCCTCGGGGATGCCCGGGGCCCCCAGGATCCGGGGGTTCTCCACCCGGCAGCTGGGCGGTTCCCTCCTCCCAGTGAAGCCCCATTTCTGGTAACGGGAGGGACGCTGGGCCGGCCTGCGCGGCAGGAGGAGGCCGGGAGGATTTATGCAGAAGTCAACCAGGAACTTCCGCATAAGCTCTTTTTTATCTAACAGATAAAGGCTTCACTGCAAATCTTCACTGCACCACCGGAGCTCAGAGAGAAGCGTACACACGACGAATGTCTGACACAAACGTGTTGCCGTTCTTCTCTGCGGACGATCGAAGGGTAACGAGTTACAACGTTGACGTACGGTGCAAACGAGGCTCAGTGCGGCACCCCATCTCCCCCTCCAGAGCAAGCGTGAAGACGCGCTGAGGGTCCTTGTCACCCCACAGCCTGGTGTCCCAACTCGGCTGGCCCGAGCGTCCCGCTCTCAGGCTGGAAGGGATCACTGGGCCCCATGTGACCCTTTCCCACTTAACCTCCGAGTCCCTCCGAGTCCAGGGGCCGGTGTCGGTCGGCCTGTGTGTGGGTCACAGCCACGCTGTCGGTGCGGCCAATCGAGGGCCATGCCTGGGCCCGCCCGCTCGCCCGCGAACTTCCCCTGGGTGTGAAGGGCCGTGTATCACCTGCGCACGTCCTACCGTGTGACGGTGCTGTCGCCCGTGTCCCCTGATCCCACGCTCCCTCCGTGCTACCTGGCGCGTACCTCGTGTGCGTGCTGCTAGCTCTGCCCGGGCTCCACCTGAGCGTTCACACCGTGACCGCCTGCCTGTCAGGTGCCCCCACCGGGGTGGGGGGTGGGATGCTCACACTGCAGTCTGTGACGGCCGTGTCCCCGCTCTCTCTGGGTCACCTGAGGTACCTGCACACGGCCCGCTGTGGTGTGGCTCACCTGTGTAGCACCCCCACCTTCTCTGACCGCCCACACCCGTGTCCGCGGCTCTGAGCGCCCTCAGGTCCACCTGCTCCCACGGTCCGGCTGCTCGTGCCGCCTGGACGTCACTCCAGCTGCTGACACGCTCAGTCCCGCGTGTCCCGTCTCCTCGGGAGTTCCAGGGCCCCAGGGGGACTGAGGAGGCCGCAGAGGCAGGGGAGGCCACGGACACCAGGGAGGCCGGAGACTGGGGAGGACACAGACACAAGGGAGACCACGGAGACTGGGGAGGCCACGGAGGTTGGGGAGATCAGAGACCAGAGAGGCCGGGGAGTCCGCGGAGACCAGGGAGACCACGGGCATTGCCCCTCGGTCCCCACAGCCCGGGCGCTGCTCACGTCCCCGAAGGTTGAGAACAAGCCCGACGGTGGAGGCTCAGGGCTGCGCTGGGAGGAGCACGACCCAGATGCGGCTCCCGATCGTCCCACCGCAGGCAGCAGGGAGGGTCCTCGCGCTGGAAGTGACAGCAGCCACCGCAGACCGGCCCTGCCCTGCACACTCAGGCACGGCTGGATCCAGCACTCCAGCGATGGCATCAGAACGTCCCTCTCAAATCTTGGTCTTCGTCGGGTCTGGGTTCTGGAACCCAGGGGTCCAGGGGGTCCGTCACCTCACACCTCCGGGCCCTGCACGGTGACAAGACGGCGGCGGGCGGCGTGAGTCCTCAGCTCCTCCCGGAAGCCAGGCCTTCCCCTCAGCGAGCCGCAAAGCCCGACACTCACTGCGATTGGATGGGGTAGAGGCACGTGACTGGGCCTGAACGAATCCCTGCAGCCAGTGGGATGGGCCAGAGCCTTTCCTGTTGGACCTGGGACCAACGCTGATGCTCACTCTGATTGGTCTGGGCAGGGACATGTGACTGTCCCGGACCCAATCACCCTAAGCAGTGTGGGCCTTCCTTGACCAGACCTGGGTCCCCAAATCCCCTGCGGCCAAGGTGTCCCTGGATCGCAGTTCTGACCTCGGGGACTGCGTTTCCAGACGACACATGGGTGGACCTAGAAGGAAAGGTGGATGCTGGGACGCCACCTGCAGGTGACCTCCGCAGAACCTGGGTCAATGTCTCAGGCCCCAGCCCTTCCCACCCAGGGACCCTGACCTAAGGAGACGAGGAGACACCGCTGGGGCATTTCCTCCTCACTTCTGGGCGTGGACTCACATCTTTGAGACCTGCTTCCCTAGCCCAGCCCGGACATGCAGGGCTAAGCCTCCCGGACGGTCCTTGCTGGAGCCTGGGAGCTACCCCTGTGCTGTGCCTGGTCCTATCCGGTCCCTGGTCCCTCCTGCAGATCCCTTGCCCTGCTCCCAAAGCGCAGCCTCTGCCCTGCAGATCCCCTGCCCCCCTCCCCAAGCCCAGCCTCTGCTCTGTAGATCCCCTGCCCCCCTCCCCAAGCCCAGCCTCCGCCCTGCAGATCCCCAGCCCCCCTCCCCAAGCCCAGCCTCCGCCCTGCAGATCCCCAGCCCCCCTCCCCAAGCCCAGCCTCCACCCTACAGATCCCCTGCCCCCCTCCAAGCCCAGCCTCTGTCCTGCATATCACTTACCCTGCTCCCCAAGCTCAGCCTCTGCCCTGCAGATCCCCTGCCCCCCTCCCCAAGCACAGCCTCTGCCCTACAGATCCCCTGCCCCCCTCCAAGCCCAGCCTCTGTCCTGCATATCACTTACCCTGCTCCCCAAGCCCAGCCTCTGCCCTGCAGATCCCCTGCCCCCCTCCCCAAGCCCAGCCTCTGCTCTGTAGATCCCCTGCCCCCCTCCCCAAGCCCAGCCTCCGCCCTGCAGATCCCCAGCCCCCCTCCCCAAGCCCAGCCTCCGCCCTGCAGATCCCCAGCCCCCCTCCCCAAGCCCAGCCTCTGCCCTGCAGGTCCCCTGCCCCTCTCGCCAACCTCAGCCTGGGCCAGCGCCCCTCCAAGCCCCCTCCTGATGTGCTCCTCCATGGGTCTGTGTCTGCCCTAGTCTGAAGGCTCGGCTTCAGTGCATCAGCGTGAAGATCTGTGAAGATCCCAGCCTTGTGTGACTGAGTTAAGTGTACCGCGATCTGGAAGGTCTGCACACGCTAACGGATTTGGATTTGTAACCTGATGCCTGGCTTTGGAAGCTGCTTCGTCATCCACAGGCATGGCTCCCTATCAGAGAGCCGCAGACTGAGGATGTGGGTGCCGGCGTGAACCCGGACGCTGGTGTTCTCCACTCCACGTGAAGCCAGAGGTGCTGTCTAATGAAGTGGAAAGTCTGGCAGAACTTCCAGAAGGAAGGCCTGAGACGGGGTGACAACAGCCCAGGGTCCTGTGTCCAGATGAGGGGAGCACAGCAGAAGCCGACCTCCAGCTGGCACAGACCGGAAGGTGCCCCACCTGATGCCAGGTGTGTGCACAGGTGCTGGGGTGGATGTGAGGTCGGGACGGGACACAGAGGAGGATGCGGTGAGCAGGGCGGGTCCCCCGTCCGCTGAAGCGAAGGACCGGCTGGGTCACCACAGACCCCCACCAGGAACCAGCCTCCGCTGTTGACGACACACTTTCTGATGCCCACGCTGCCCTCTGCTTAGCAAACAGGGCAGAGGTTCCACACACAACCCCCTAGAAGTGGCGGGAAAGGACAGGGATTGGGAAAACGTGTGACGTGCTCAAGTTACTTTCTTTTCTGAAAGGCTGTCCTCTTTGTGCCCTAGCTGTGAAAATGATAACGTCTGAAGATTTATTTTGTTAAGAAAGCTAGTCTTTATGTTCTGTGCTTTTCACACATTTTGTAAAGGTTCTCAGGGACAGCTCGTTCTGTCTCTACGGGCAAGTCTGCTCCACACACCAGTATTTACTGTCTGGCCTGGGAACCTCCCCCCACTTTCTGGTCATCACCGGCTGCACCTGCTCCGGTACTGACCCCAGAACGTCCTCTGTGGTCTGGGGCCGGCGACAGCTTCCTCTAACGTCCCACGGAGAATTCTTGGATGATGCGGAGCCTGCGTCCGAGGGATGGGCGAATGCGGTGGGTACGGATGCCCCTCAGCGTGGCCCTGCCCAGATTTCCCAGCGCCCCCGGGGTGCAGGCATGTTTCCGTCCTCTCTCCTTGCTGTCCCCTCATCCCACAGGAGGGAGGGAGTGGGCTCCAGGCTGCCAGAGCCCCGCCCCACCCCTCCCTGCCCCAGCCTTCCTGGGGACAAACCAGCAGATGCATCACTAGCTCTGCTGGCTGACTCCAGAACGCTCCACTGTCCTGAGAGGCCAGGGCGATGGCCTCCAGTGGCCCAGCTGCCATCACCACCCATGGCTCTTCTTCCTCCTCTGCCCCGTTTGCTTCAGCAGAGGGCAGACTGGGCCTCAGAAAGTGTGCGTCAATGGTGAAGACGGGTTCACACCGGTCTGGGCTGACTCAGCCCGTCGTACCCTTCTGTAGACGGGGAGGCTACAGCTGAGGGGCCAGGCTCTGCCCGCCTCCCTGCAGAGCCGGGCTCCAGGCAGGAGCCTGGGGACACAACCTGCTGGCGACATGCAGCATGGCTTTTCCCTCACCCTCCTGCAGAGCTCTCCCTGCATTCATCCGGAACCCAGCCCACATTCTCGGTGGCTAACCGGAGACAGACCGACAGACAGACAGGGCCTGACCCTGGACCTCCTCAGCGTCCATCATCATCCATCATCATCGTCGTCGGTGTCGGCCGGAGGTCGGGCCCTTTAACGACGACGCTCACGTGAGGTTCAGCTTGGCTCCCTTACGTGCTGGGGTCAAGGAGAAGTGTGGCCAGCCCTGAGAGAAAGGCACTTCAGCCACGCCCGCCAAGGGAGCCGCACACTCAGGGCCCCCACACCGCAGATCTGTGAGCACACTGGGTCGGTGTATCCCCAGGCCCAGCCTGGGGAGGAGCCCTGCTGGGAGGAGCCCTGCTCTGTTTGGAAGCTGCCCCGGAGCATCCGTGGTGGGCGTCTGCTGGGGTCCTGACGTCTGCGAGAGCGACGACGTGCCCCGTTTTGATCTTGCGTTGGAAGAGGGAGGGCGTGGTGAACCCCGTGTGCAGCGTGGTCAGCGCTCGGGGCCTGGTGTGGTGTCCTGCAATGGCGGGGGTGCGGGTGCCAGCACGGGACGTGCGGGAGCCTCTCTGGGGGAGCGGCACGGGAGCTAGTCCCGGATGGGGCTGTTGGGAGAGAGTTCCAGAAACGCAGGTGGGGCCGGGCCTGGTGCACTAGGACGGGGAGGGGACCATGCGTGGTGGGCGCAGAGGGGGGCCCACACGTCCCGTCCCCGAGCTCGGGCTCGAGGAGAAGCCCGCACGGACGGGGACGAGCCCGCGCGCCTCCCGGCACTCCCTTCCCACGTGGACACGTCCAGGGTGGAAGCCACGCCGCTCTCCCGAAGTCCCTTGCAGCCGCCCTGCCCCACGTGACCCGCCTCTGCCAACCAGAAGCCTCCCGTGAGCCTCCGCGCGGGAAGACAGCCGGGGAGGAAGATGGCGCCCGGGTCTGTGAGGCCGCGTCGCCTGAGGGGACGGTGTCCTCGGGGGGCGAGGACCGAGCGGCAGCCTGGGGTCCGTCGAGGTGCCCGTGCACGCGGCCCCCGAGTCTCTGTCCACGACGGGCCCGGGAGCGTCCCGACGTCCCAATGGCCGCCCAGGGCCACCTCCCCGGGGCGAGTTGAAATGCGTGGGCTCAGACCCGCCCGCACCGCCTGCGTCCCAGGCCACGTGTCCCCCAGGCGCAGGGGCCGCGTGTGCGCCTTGACCTCGGGGAGCACCTGCCCTGCGCCGTGCCCGGTCCCGCTGTCGGCGCTCCTGTCGCTACAGGTAAGACCCTGATGACGGAGGAGCCGCGGGCGGGACCCCGCCGGGGAGAGGGACCCGGTGTTCCCTGTGTGTGTCCCTGCTGCCGCTGGACGCCGGGGGCCACACCCCTGCACACTTAGACCCGAGCACGTACACGACTCAGGCGCGCCAATCCAGGAACATTCATTCACTTACACACACGGGCAGAGCTACAGAGACACGGGCTGGGGTGACGTGGCCCCCGCCTCCCTGGAACTGCAGGAGTGAACCGAGCCTGCCGGACTTCCGCCCCTCATCCCCCTTGTCCGACCTTTGCACTGACGTTGGACACCCACGAGTCCACGGGGGCGGGGTGTGGGGGGAGGGTGCTGTAAGGAGCGGCCCCAGCCCCAGGCCGGGTGGAATGTCCTAGTTCCTGCCTCGGGGGGAGGGGGGTGGTCACTGGGCTCAGCTCCACTGGCCGCACGTCGCTAAGGATCAAACGCAAATAGGTTATTATCCTATTATCCGCGCAGGATGTTTGTGTGGGGCGGGGGGGGGGCCTGCACAGGGCAGAGCGGGCTGGGACCCCAGGAGGCGACACAGCGTGTGCCATTCGTGCGTCGGCAGGGGCCTCGGCACCGAGAGGAGTGGACCTTGCGTGTTCCTGATCGGCTTTGAGTACCGTTTGTAGCCGGGCCAAGTCTCTCCCAGTAATCCATTTCTGGGGAGGAAAATCACATTTGAGAGAGTCATTATGTAGTATACTCACTTGAAATTATAATTCTACGAAATCTCATTACGTCTAGACTAAAAGGAATTGAATTTTGATTATTTAACTACATTTCCTGTTGCTCTAAGGAGATGGCTGTTCTTCTAAAGGCGGTCTGCCCCATTCGTTAAGAGTGATGTTTTCAGAGCGGCGCGCTTGGGGGCTTCCAGAAATCTCTCGCGTCTCAGTGTTTGCCCAGGGCGTCGTTCTGGGTCCCCAGGCCCCCTTCCTTTCCCCCCGCATTTCCCAGGCCCTGGGCTGGGCTGGTCTGTGCCTGGACTGGTCCATCAGAGGCAGTGGTGGAGGGTCAGG
Source organism: Lynx canadensis (assembly GCF_007474595.2). NCBI lineage: Eukaryota > Metazoa > Chordata > Mammalia > Carnivora > Felidae > Lynx > Lynx canadensis. The sequence continues at coordinate 92,383,390 of NC_044314.2, forward strand.
GCGGAGAACCCGGAGTATCCCCTCTGCCTGCACCTGTTCCTGCAGGGGTTGCATCTCCGCCAGGGCTGGGGCGGGGGCTGTGGCCAAGCGCAGGGAACCCCACCCCTCTCTCGGTCTCTCTAACCCCGGTGCTTGGTGGCAGGTCGCTGGGCTGACTGACCTTTGACTTCTCGGCTTTTCCACACTGACCCCTGCATTAACCCTCCCCGGGTTGGAGCCCCTGCAGTGATTCCTGTTTACCTGGTCGGACCCTGGTGTGCGTGCTCGTCACCAGGACCCAGGCCTCTAAATCCTTCTCCTCCTCTTCCACCCCCACCCCTACAGACTCTCATCACCGTCCAAGCAGGCCCCAGGACCTTTGTTCATGCTGTCTGTTTTCAGGAGTCCTCCCTGCAAACCCTCCTCCTCTTTGAAGTCCCAGCCCAGGTGTGGTCTCCACAGGTCACCAGTCTTGAGCCTCCCAGGTGCAGAGGTGAGATGTGCTGCATCCTCCCAGAGCCCTCGTTTGTCCCCTCTGGGTGCTCAGCAAGAGCACGTGGTGGTCTTGTCACACACGTTCACGTTCGTTCTTGTTTTCATCGGGTTCCCCCCAAGTGTTCATTGGTGCTGACCAGTGTTCCCAGCGTCAGTGGAGCAGGACAGTCTGGACTTCCTCAGCTGTAAGTGCGGAAAGGTCAGCTCAGACTGGCTCGAGACAGAGACTGTGTCGACTGACGTGAGCTAGCTCTCCGTAGTTTGTTAGCTTCGGGCACGGCTAGATCTGGGACATCAGCTCACGGTATCAGAATGCTGTCTCTTTACCCCTCTTGGCTCTGCTTTCCTCCGTGTGGGTGCTGGAGGTGCAACAGGGAATGAGAACTTCCGGTTGCAAGAGACAGGAACTCTGACGAGAATTGGCTTGAACACAGAAATGTTCACTGATGTAGGTAACTGACCCGTCCGTGGGCAATTAGCTGCCGGCACGGATGGATCTAGGAGACCCGTCGGCATCTCTGGGGATTCTCTCTCCTCGGTGCTCAGCTGGCCTCTGTGTCCGCCGCATTCTCGGGCGGACGCTTTTCACGTGGTGTCAAGATGCCTTGGAAGCTTGCGAGGCTTATATCGTAGTCTCGGAAACCCCGGCAGAAGTGCTTGCCTTGTCCACTGGGTCCACGGAGAGTTTCAGAATTCCGTTTCCTGGTGTCCCCGTGGTCGGGCGTGAGTCACGCGTCCGTCCTTGAAGCATGGCTTGTTGCCAGGCACGCGTGGCATTGTGCACCGGGTGCCTGAGACACAGGCCCAAAGAGACCGGGCACAGAACTGAGGCCACAGGAAAGAGTCTGGACGTGCATATCGGTGGAGGTTTTGATTCAAGACCATTGTAGGCTAGCGCTATTGTGATGCGGGGAGACGGTAGGCACTGGTTTCCCAGTTTTCCCCAGCGGTGACATCTGCGAAAAGTGTAGCACGACGACATCACCACCGGGGAACTGACAGTGAGGTCCAGTCAGGTGGAGGGAAGGGTGGTGGTCGTCCTGGACCAGGCGTCCAGGACACTTCTCAGCTGTGTATTCCCCGTGTGCCCTGTGCGTCTGTGGGGGTCTCTGGTGGGAGGGCACAGCGCCGATCGGCAAGGCCTTCCCTGAAGGTGCAGGTGACAGGGTCCTTCGAGGCGCGGATTGCCTGGGGACGTCGTCAGAGCCGCAGTAGTTAAGCTTTGGCTTTATAAGGAGAAGGTGTTCAGGCTCGTCTGTGCGACTGACGACTACCGTAGACGTTGTCCTCGAGAACCACCCCCCCCCCCGCCAGGATGGCAGACTAGGAAGGGGTCCGTGTGTCACCTGAAAGTTGACATCTAACGTGGAAACCACGGAGGCAGCCTGCCTTTGTCCGAAGGGGAGTGTCTCTTACCTGGTGTGACGTCGGCTCCGTGATTGACAGAGAGCGTGCCGTCTTCCGTCACTCCCTCCCTCGATCACTGTAAATGATATTCCAGCACAACACAACGTCCGGCCCTACCAGCCCCCGTAACGTGGGGCCGCTGAGGGTGTGGATCCGGCATTTTTGTGTCCCGTTTCTCACGCGGAGCCGGGTCCACACGGGGCCCCGGTAAATGCGTGTTGACTGCTGGCCGCCCATCGGCTGTGCCCGTCACTCCTGTTTGCCTGGTCTCTGAGCTGGTTGCTTTCTTGGTAACGTCCCCCGAGCTCTTGCCTCCTGGCTCCAGCCTGACGTACCTGCAAGGTCCCCACGTGTCCCAGGGGGTGCTCGGTGAGCTCCGGCTCATCCTGCTTAACGGTGGGAATGAGTCTGGCTCTGATCAGCTCCCCTCGGGGCCTCTGAGCCGGGCGTGTGGGGAGAGCCACCTGGTGAACGTCGCTGGGGAGCTGGCCTCACATGGACACAGGAAGGAAACAAATGCCCGTCATCAGTGTTGTGATTTCGTCTGTCTCTACAATTCTGGGAGAGATCGGGCACTGGCTGCTGGAATGTTCCCTGAGGTCAGAAAGGGCCAGGGCTCCAGTGTAGCATCTGCTCGGCTGCAGACACACCTGGTGTCCCGTCAGGCAGGAGGCGCGTCCCTCAGGAACCGTCTCCTCCTCCCGTGGGACACGGTCCTGAAGGAGGCCTCTGTCACCAGCGGGAGCTCCCTCCGCCCCAGCGCCGTCCCGTTTCCGTCCACCCTCCCCTGCGGGGCCCTCGTTCCTGGAGGTCAGTGCACTCAATGTATTCACACCTGGGTGGTATCTGTCCTTGGGTCCTGTTCTGGGGGCCCTGCGTGTCTCCGGGTCAGGCAGGGGTGGGGTGGAAAGTGGGGGCGTCTTGGGGAGGCGCCTGCTGAGAAGGAGGCTTCTGCCAGAGGGGCCTTCCTGCGGCAGGTGGAGGAGGCCGGACTGCTCTGTGGGCTCGAGTCGGTTTACTTGGGATTAGCGACCGGAAACCACACCTGCCACATCCCATACACGCCGGTTTCGGTGGATTTGCTGCTGATCTCGGTGCTAGAAATTGCTGGGCCTCGGGAGACGCCTGGTAAGCAGAATTTCACGAGGGAGACAACTTCACACAAGCGACTGCAGTCCGGTCTGCTGCCAGCGTGGGGGTCTGTAATTTTACGAAGGTGAGTTTGCCCTCTCGGGGCTCCTCGGCTAGAAGACGGCGGTGGCTCCTGGGATGGAAGGAGCCGGCTCAGGTGGGATTCTGGCACAGACACGGCCCCACGATGACCGTTGTTCCTGCCGAGGCCACCTGCCCCCTCACAGGTGTGACCGTGAAGTCACGCTGTCCCACGCTCCGCCAGCCCCAGGATGGACCTGCTCCTTCCTGCTCTGACTCGGTGGCGACAGAGCTCTGGCCACCTCGTTTCCTGCCAACACCTGGGCAGGGTCCTTCTAAACCTCATCTTGGGTGTCTACACCCCCTCTTGGGTAATGATCCTATATCCTGTCGTTTTGTGTCCAGGACAAAAGTCAGTGTTTATTGCCTAGAATGGAATGGACACTTGGACCCAGCGTGGGCAGTAGCCTTGGTCGTGCCTGGGTGTGGCCTCTGACCGAACCCCGTCTGAGCACCCCGTGTCTTCCTGCCTCTGGCCAGCACATCCAGCAGGTGTGGGAGCTTCCTGGTCACAATACCGATATCCCCAACCCAATTTTGAGGAGAAACAGGTGCAGTAGAAGGCAGGGCTGGGAAGAGGTGGGACCCGAACGGAGTCTGGGAAGCCTACCGGGCTGGAGATGCAGCCTGGGGCCACCGGTCACAGGAGGGAATCAGAATGACCTTCCCAGACTGGCTGGGCGGCTGGAGGTTGCCGTGGGATCCGCTGCCATTGGGACCCAGACTGGGCAGAAGGGGAGGGGAACCCTGCCAGAAGGAAACGCAGGGTCAGGGAAAATGGGCACACGTGAGTGTCCTGTCCGTCCACATCTCACCTGGTGGTTCCTCCCCAGTTGAAACACCGTCTGGGGTCAGTGACTCAGCTCCCCTGAGGGCTGTGAAACAGTGGTATCTGGTCATACCTGTCTGCCCCCTCTGGTGGCTGCCATTCTCCTGCGAAGCAGAGCCATTGGGAGGCAGGAGTGGCTGAGTCCTGTCTCTGGAATCATCAGTGTACAAAGTAACGGTGGTCTTGGCTAGGACTTGCCTATAACACACGGACACAGAAAACCGTTATTGAGGATGTTTGGGAAAATTAGAATATAATCTGGGTGTCAGACTGGGGACGTTATAAACTTTTGTAAACATGACGATGTTGTCTATAGGGAAAATGTTGCTCTCATGACTTACATGCAGGCCAGAAAAACCAAAAACTCTTTCCTTCCCTACGTGACCCCTGAGAGTCACTCACTCCTGCAGAGTACGATGAAATCAGGAAGACTGCGGGCGTTTTGCACGCACGTGTGCACACACGCTCACTAGCAGCGTGGGGTAGCCGGCACAGCTCAGACTGGTGCGGGATTTTACACGTCTGGACTCTGAACCTCCTCTCCTTCAGTCCTGCCCGCGTCCCCTGTGACTGAGACTCAAGCTCATTTGAGGAGAAGGTTGACGGTTTAGGGTCGAACGTGGGCAGTTGTGTGCTGTTCTTGGGTCTTCGTCCCTCCCGTGTCCTCACTCGTCTCGGACTTTGGGTTTGGACACGCGACTCGCTTTGGCCGATGGACGGAGTCAGATGGGACGGGGCCGATTCCACGCTGAGACTGAAGACGCCTTGGATGTGTCCTGGGTCCTCTTACAGCTCTGCTCTTGTCCTGAGAAGGACAGGCCTAGGCTAGCCCGCCGGTCCCGGGGAGACGAGGCACGTGGTGTGGGTTCAGACCAGGCCAGAGGTGCCCCACTGCTGACCCGTGAGTGGGTCCCACCAGACCACTGGAAACCCCCGCGAGGAAGGCCCGGGTTCGCCGACGTCAGCAGGTCTGCAGGCCCGTGAAGACAGACGGCTGCTGTTTCAGGGCCTGTTTCGGGGAGAGTCATGCCGTCCTCCGTGGCAATAGCTGACCGACAGGGTCCCCTTCCAGTCCGGGCAGCCAGGAGTACGTGGGCGTCCCGGTCCTACAAGTGCCTGGGCCCCTCACCCCACCGAGACAGCAGCTCTGGAAAAGTTGGGGGAGCCTCCTCCCTACCGCATCAGTGAGGATACCAGGCGCTGTCGGGCTCCAGTGCTTTCCAGACGCTTAACGGGCAATTTACACCTCCTGTAATAAACACGTAATTATTGCTTATGAAGGTTTTAGGACTGCATTATGGGAATGATCTATCTTTGCTCAGGAGTTAGTGCGAGAAAATACTGTCCCCAACCAAGCCTCCTCCTGGACGGTGACGTGCAGCGTGTTTATCCACAGCAGGGGATCGGATCGCAACGGGCTTTTATGTTCAGACGCAGGACTCCCCCCCCCCCCCGCCGCGAAAACCCTCCCCAGTGGGTGGACGATCAAGCGGGTAACACGTCAGACGGTGAGAAGTCGTCCTCGTTCCTGGGGAAGAGACTTCTAACCCTCCTCGCCAGCGCTGGACTGATGTGGGGACCCCGAGGCCGCAGAGCCTGCGGCAGGTTGTACGGACCTGGTGAGAATCTTCGTGCTTATCCAGTCGTCCTAGGAGGGCGGCAACACAGCCTACCACGTCATCAAGTCCCCGTGATGGGGCAGTGAGGGCCGGGACCCCCCAGCCAGCCGAGGACACAGGCGGGTCTGGGCTGGGAGAGCTGCCTGGAGGCCCCGGGCCCGCACGCGCTGTGTTCTGGAGGACGTTACAGGACTTTCAGGAAGCGTTCAGAAGTACTCTGTCCGTGCTCCCACGGGCATGGGCCTGACATCGGGTGCAGCCACGTGATGTGTTTGGGCCCGTTGCAGAGGGATGCCACCACAGTTAGAAAAGCGCTCCGCGGTGAGCCCTGAGAACAGCGTGCCGGCCAGCCCCCTAACCCAGGAGGACAGGAGTCACAGGATCTGACCCCAGGCCTGAGGCTCAGCAGGAGCCTCACCTGGCTTAGCCGCTTCCACCCCCCTCCCCTGGGTGAGCCCCACTGCTCTCCCTGAGCACCGCCAGCCTGTGCCCCTCCAGCTACATCTTCCCCGCCACCACTGCCCAGAGGGCCCCCTGCTCCTGGTGCAGAGCGCCTGGCTTCAGGCTGATGAGCTGTCTGGGCTGAGCCAGAAATGGCCTTTGAGAGCAGGTCTAGGTGCTGCCCTGCCAGGGAGAACATCCTGAGTGATGGCTCTCTGGCACGACAACAGGGATAAACTAAGCCTCCCACATACAATAAAACCAGTCTCCCTTCCACAGGCTTTCCTCCTGAGGGCGGGCACTTAGCACAATCTACAGTTTTAAGATCGGGTTTGTGAACCATGGGTTTGCTCGTCCTGCTTCCAGAAGCTCAGGCACAGCAGGTTCTCTGGGCCACCTGCACAGCAGGGTATGTGCCCCCAACAGCCTGTTCCCGAGGGCAGCACCGCACCCTCTGACATCACTCACAGGGAATCCAGGGGCTTGGGCAGGCCCCCGTGCTCCCTAATTCGGCCCTTTTGTCCCCAACACTTTCCTTGAGATCACGGGTCAGAACGACTGTGCTTGGCGTGGGCTTGTTCAGTTCACACGGGCTAGACCTGTGGGTACCTGGCTTTTCTGAGAAATGCCGTGAAATTCCCACTTTGCTTCTGTTCTCTGTTTCTACCTGCTCTGCTGAGTTACCACGCACGTAAAAGAGAAGGCGTGTGCTGATAAATTGGGCAAGTGTGTATCCATATGAAACCATCACACAGTCAAAGTGATGAGTGTATGTATGACCTCTCGTTAATATGGCAGTGCTCGCAGGCTCAGGGCACTTAACAAGCTTTTAAAACACATAAGGGACAGAAGACTAGCCAAAATGTTGAAACAAAAGAATTCTCTTCAAAAGAAATTCCAGGAATAAATGACAGCTAAAGAATTGCTCAAAACAGATATAAATAATATAACTGAACAAGAATTTAGAATAATAATCATAAGATTAATCGCTGGGCTTGAACAAAGCATAGAAGACAGCAGAGAATCTATTGCTTCAGAGATCAAGGAACTAAAAAATAGTCATGATGAATTTAAAAATGCTGTAAATGAGGTGCAAAATAAACTAGAGGCGGTGACAGCAAGAATTGAAGAGGCAGAGTATAGGTGTAATAGAAGATAAAAATATGGAAAAATATGAAGGTGAGAAAAAGATAAATTCTGGACCACGAGGGGAGAATTAGAGAACTAAGTGATTCATGAAATGGAACAATATCTGTATCATAGGAGTTCCAGAAGAAGCGAGAGAGAAAGGGGCCAAAGGTGTGCTTGAACAAATCATAGCTGAGAACTTCTCTGATCTGGGGAAGGAAACAGGCATTGAAATCCAAGAGGCACAGAGAACTCCCTTCAGATATAACTTGAACTGCATGACATATCATAGTTTCTGAAACTGGCAAAATAAAAAGATAAAGAGAGAATTCTGAAAGCAGCTAGAGACAAATGGGCCTTAACCTACAAGGGTAGACACATAAGGGTACTAGCAGACCTATCTACTGAAACTTGGCAGGCCGGAAAGGAGTGGCAGGAAATTTTTCATGGGATTAATACGAAAAATATGCAACCAAGAATCCTTTATCCGAAAGCCTGTCACTCAGAATAGAAGGAGAGATAAAGGTTTTCCCAAACAAACAAAAACTGAAGGAATTCATCACCACTAAACCAGCCCTACAAGAGATCCTAAGGGGGACTCCATGAGTGTTGCAAAGACTACAAAGAATCAGAGGCATCACTACAAGCATGAAACCTACTGACATCACAATGACTCTAAACCCATATCTCTCAATAATAACACTGAATATAAATGGACTAAATGCTCCAACCAAAAGACATAGGGTATCAGAATGGATAAAAAACAAACAAACAAGACCCATCTATTTGCTGTCTATAAGAGACCCATTTTAGACCTGAGAACACTTTCAGATTGAAAGTGAGTGGATGGAGAACTATCTATCATGCTACCGGAATTCAAAAGAAAGCTGGAGTAGCCATGCTTATATCAGACAAACTAGATTTTAAACTAAAGGCTGTAACAAGAGATGAAGAAGGGCATTATATCATAATTATGAGATCTACCCATCAAGAGAGCTAATAATTGTGAATGTTTATGCACCGAATTCAAAAGCACCCAAATCTGTAAAACAATCACAAACATAAGCAATCTTATTGGTAAGAATGTGGTAATTGCAGGGGACTTTAATACTCCAATTATAACAATGGACAGATCATCTAGACAGAAAATCAATAACGAAACAATGGCCCTGAATGATGCACTGGACCAGATGGACTTGACAGATATATTTAGAACTTTTCATCCTAACGCAGCAGAATATATACTCTTCCCAAGTGCACATGTAACATTCTGCAAGGTAGATCACATACTGGGTCACAAAACAGCCCTCAATAAATACAAAAGAATTGAGATCATACCATGCACACTTTCAGATCATAATGCTATAAAACTTGAAAGCAACCACAGGAAAAAGTTTGGAAAACCTCCAAATGCATGGAGGTTAAAAAACATCCTACTAAAGATTGAATGGGTCAACCAGGCAACTAGAGAAGAAATTTAAAAATATATGGAAAAAAATGAAAATGAAAACACAACAAACCCTTTGGGTTGCAGCAAAGGCAGTCCTAAGAGGAAAATACGTTGCAACCCAGGCCTATCTCAAGAAATAAGAAAAATCCCAAATACAAAATCTAATAGCACTCATAAAGGAACTAGAAGCAGAACAAGAAAGAAACGCCAAACCCAGCAGAAGAAGATAAATAATAAAGATCAGAGCAGAAATAAACAGTATAGAATCCAAACAAAAAACAAAAAGCAGTAGAACAGGTCAATGAAACTAAGAGTTGGCTTTTTGAAACAAATAAAATTGATAAGCCCTAGCCAGACTTCTCAAAAGACAAAGAGAGAGGGCTCAAACAGATGAAATCACAAATGAAAATGATTTATTACAACCACTGCCTCCAAAATACAAGCAATTATTACAGAATATATGAAAAAGTGTATGCCAACAAACTGGACAACGTGGAATAAATGGAAAAATTCCTAGACACCCACACACTACCAAAACACCAACAGGAAGAAATAGAAAATTTGAACAGACCCATAACTAGTGAAGAAATTTAATCAGTTATCAAAATTCTCCCAACAAATAAGAGTCATGGACCAGATGGCTTCCCTGGGGAATTCTACCAGACATTTAAAGCAGAGTTAATACCTATTCTCAAGCTGTTCCAAAAAGTAGAAATGGTAGGAAAACTTCCAGACTCATTCTATGAAGCCAGCGTTACCTTGATTCCTAAACCAGACAGAGACCCCACAAAAGAGGAGAACTACAGGCCAATATCCCTGATGAACATGGATGCAAAAATTCTCAACAAGATACTAGGAAATCAAATTGAATAGCATATAAAAAGAATTATTCACCATGATCAAGTGGGATTCATTCCTGGGCTGCAGGTCTTGTTCAGTATTCACAAATCAATCAATGTGATCTATCACATTAATAGAAGAAAGGATAAGAACCATACGATCTCGTCAATAGATGCAGAAAAAGCATTTGACAAAATACAGCATTCTTTCTTAATAAAAACCCTCAAGAAAGTTGGGATAGAAAGAACATAAACATTATAAAAGCCACACATGAAAAGCCCACAGCTAATATCATCCTCAATGGGGAACAACTGAGAGCTTTCCCCCTGAGATCAGGAACACGACAGGGATGTCTACTCTCACCACTGTTGTTTAACATAGTGTTGGAAGTGCTAGCATCAGCAATCAGACAACAAAATGAAATAAAAGGCATCAAAATTGGCAAAGAAGTGAAGCTTTCACTTTCCACAGGCGACGTGGTACTCTACATGGAAAACCTGAAAGACTGCACCAAAAGGCTGCTGTAACTGATATATGAATTCAGCAAAGTCACAGGGAACAAAATCAATGTACAGAAATCAGTTGCATTTTTATACACCAATAATGAAGCAACAGAAATAGAAATAAAGAAACTGATCCCACTTACAGTTGCACCAAGAACTATAAAATGCCTAGGAATAAACCTAACCAAACATGTAAAAGATCTGTATGCTGACAACTATAGAAAGCTTATGAAGGAAATTGAAGAAGACACACAGAAATGGAAAAACATTCTGTGCTCATGGATTAGAAGAATAAATATTGTTAAAACGTCAGTACTACCCAAAACAATCTACACATTCAATGCAATCCCAATCAAAATTGCACCGGCATTCTTCTCAAAGCTAGAACAAACAATCCTAAAATTTGTATGGAACTACAAAAGACCCGAAAAACCAAAGTAATAATTGAAGAAGAAAACCAAACTGGGAGGCATCACAATCCCAGACTTTAGTCTCTACTACAAAGCTGTAATCATCAAGACAGTATGGTATTGGCACAAAAACAGACACATAGACCAATGGAATAGAAGATAGAACCCAGAATTGGACCCAGAAATGTATGGCCAACTACTCTTTGACAAAGCAGGAAAGAGCATCCAATGGAAAAAATACAGTCTCTTTAGCAAATGGTCCTGGGAGAACTGGACAGCAACATGCAAAATAATGAAACTACATCAGTTTCTTACACCATACACAAACATAAACAAAATGGGTGAAAGACCTAAATGTGAGACAGGAGACCATCAAAACCCTAGAGGAGAAAGCAGGCAACAACCTCTTTGACCTTGGCCGCAGCAACTTCTTACTCAATATATCTCCAGAGGCAAGGGAAACAAAAGCAAAAATGAACTATTGGGACCTCATCAAGATAAAAAGCTTCTGCAGAGTGAAGGAAACAGTCAACAAAACCAAAAGGCAACCGATGGGATGGGAAAAGATATTTGTAAATGACGTACCAGATAAAGGGTTAGTATGCAAAATCTATAAAGAACATAACCAAACTCAACACCTGAAAAACAAATAATCTAGTGGAAAAATGAGAAGGCATGAATAGACACTTTTCCAAAGAAGACATCCAGATGGCCAACAGGCACATGAAAAGATGCTCAACATTACTCATCATCAGGGAAATACAAATCAAAGCCACACTGAGATACCATCTCACACTGGTCAGAGTGGCTAAAATGAACAACTCGGGAAACAACAGATGCTGGCAAGGATGTGGAGAAACGGGAACCCTCTTGCACTGTTGGTGGGAATGCAAACCGGCGCAGCTGCTCTAGAAAACACTGTGGAGTTTTCTTAAAAAATTAAAACTAGAACTACCGTATGACCCAGGAATAGCACTGCTAGGAATTTACCCAAGGGATACAGGAGTGCTGATGCATAGAGGCACATGTACCCCAATGTTTATAGCAATGCTTTAAATAATAGCCAGATTATGGAGAGAGCATAAATTTCCATCAACTGACGAATGGATAAAGAAGATGTGGTAGATATATACAATGGAATACTATTTGGTAATAAGAATGAAATCTTGCCATTTGCAGCAACATGGATGGAACCAGAGGTATTATGCTGAGTGAAATAAGTCAGCCAGAGAAAGACACATATTTTTTCACTCATATATGGATCTTAAGAAACATAACAGAAGACCCTGGAAGAAAGGAAGGGGAAAAATAGTTACAAACAGAGGGAGGGAGGCAGACCACAAGAGACTCTTAAATACAGAGAACAAACTGAGGGTGGAGGGGGGGTGGGGGAGAAGGGAAAGTGGGTGATGGGCACTGAGGGAGGGCACTTATGAGGATGAGCACTGGGTGTTTATGCAAGCCAATTTGACAATAAATTACATTCATAAAAAATAAAATGATGCTTATAAAATAACAAAAAAAAAAGTGATGAGCACATTCAGCACCCCCCAACTTCCCTCGTTCCCTTTTGTCACCCGCCGGCCGCCCAGCAGCAGGTGCTCTGCGTGCAGTCGCCATGATGTACTTCGACTTCCTAGAATGTCATGTGAACAGAGTCCTGCCATTGGTACTCACTTTGGCTTCTCTTCCTCAAAATAATGGTTTTCACCTCATCCATAGAGTTGCGTATCTGTGGCTCACCCCTCTGGTACTGAGCAGGTGCGTGTGTGGACGGACCGCAGCTTGTTGATCCAGTGAGCTGGGGATGGACGTTCGGTTATTTCCGGTCTCGCTCATGACAAACAAAGCTGCTCGTTTGTAGAGGTGTTTGCTTTTTATTTTTTATTTTTTTAATATTTTTTTTAATGTTTATTTATTTTTAAGAAAGAGGGAGAGATAGAGCATGAGTGGGGGAAGGGCAGAGAGAGAGGAAGACACAGAATCTGAAGCAGGCTCCAGGCTCTGAGCCGTCAGCACAGAGCCAGACGCAGGGCTCAAACTCACAAACTGTGAGATCATGACCTGAGCGCGAAGTCGGACCCTGAACCGACCCAGGCGCCCCTGTAGAGGTGTTTTTATTGTAGGCATTTGCTCTCAGTTTCCCCGGTGAGAATGTGGGAATGAACTGGCTGGGTTGCATGCATGTGTGTGTGTGTGAGAGAGAGAGAGAGAGACCGTCTGAGCAGCCGCCATATTGTTTTCTGGAATCGTACCATGTCACAGGATCACTCGCAGGGCATGAGACCTCTGGTTGGTTCACACCCTCAGCAGCACTCTGTCACAGGTCTGAGATGTTGGCCATTCTAATAAGTGCGCAAGGGTATGTTAAAACACCTTTTTGGGGTATAATGTACATACCACACATTCAAGGATTTTTAGTAAGTTTAAAGAGTTGCAGAGTGCCGCCACAATCCAATTTTGGAACATTTGATCTGTGGTCTGCTTTTGCCGTATTTTCGTAAAAGGTACAAGGCTTCTGGTTGATACTCAATTTGTATATGAGCGTCCAATCTTTCCAACACCATTAGTCGCACAGACTATACTTACTCCATTGGATTACTATTCAACTTTGTAAAGAGTGAGTTTCCATGGTATTGCGGGTCTGTTTCTGGATTGTATGTTTTGTTCCCTCAATTACATTTCTACTCTTTGTGGATACCTCACTCTCTTGATTCCTGTAACTTTATATGAATTACTAAGATTGGCTAGAGCATTCTTCCAACTCTTTCTTCCTCAAAATTGTTCTGATTGTTCTCTTCCTGTGCCTTTTCATATGAATTTTAGGCTCAGCTTGTCACTCCCTACACATGACTCCTGTGAGAATTTATTGTTCTGCGTGATACGCATAAGTTGTTTGGGGAAGAAGACGTCCCTACTCCCGCGTCCTCAAATACGTGAGCGTGGGTGCTCAGTCGGCAGACGGGGGTGGCCCTGGGGATCCGGCAGGAGGACCGAGCGGGTCTGCTCCCCAAATTAGCAGGCCTGAGCGGCCAGCACACAAGGCCTCATGTCACTTGTCCTTGGGCAGAATTGCCTTCATTGACGCGACGTCCGGGGCAGGTGCTTCAGGCTGTGTCTGGGTGCAGGCCCACAGGGGTCTCCAGCAGGGAAGCGAATCTGGGGAGGATCAAGGGAAGGAGACAGTGGCCCAGGTGATAGAAGAACCACAGGCTGCCGGGACATTCAGTCCACAGACCCGATTGCTCCCAGGTGCACATTTCTCTATTTCCCATAACCGGACTCATTGTATGTTTGAGCCAACGTTATGACTGATGCGAACAATGTAATTTAGCAATTTCTAAGGGAATTCAGACAAGATCCAAGTAACGTTCCAGGGGGTGTAGTGGGAGCTTTGCGAAAAAATCCCAGGAGCTACCCGCAGCCGTGACCCTGAACAGGAGTGTGGGCGCTCAGGCAGCAGGAGGTGCCGTGTCCACTGCTGGAGCCCAAGGTGGGGACCCTCCCTGCCCCTGCCCTGCCCCTGCTCTGCCCCTGCTGAGAGCAGAGTGGACAACTGCAGGGGGTGGGGACGGGACCGTGGGGTCTCGACCCTGCAGCCCGAGAACCCTTCTCGGGTCCCCGGTCCTGACTCCCTCCTGAGCCCAGCCTCTGTGTCAGGATGTTCATGACGGGGAAGGTGTACAGGGAACTTTCCAGAGCCTCTCTGGGCCCCATGATGGAAACGGTGCAGCCAGGAGACAAGGCCATAGGTGTCCCTGTGCACAGTGCACATCCACTGCCGGGGCCACTCACACATCTCAGCGTGTGATATCAAAACATTGGGGTCCTCCAGGACCAAAAGCGGGAGCGTGCAGCGCACTCTGGGACAGCGCTCGATGGCAGGCCCTGCAGAGACTAGCTGGTCGTGCAGATGTGTTATTTACACTCGGGGTCTCTGCTGTGTGTGGAGTGACAGGGGCAGGTGGTGAAATGTGCTTTATAACACGGTTGCATTTAGGTGTGAGGAGGGGTGTATATATTCCACGCGGTACGCGTGTGCTCTTTTTTGACCGAAGCAGAATTGACACAGTGTTGTGTTAGCGAAGTGTGCGACGACGCAGTGATTCAGCAGTTCTGCGCACTACCCGGCGCTCACCGTGGGAAGCGTTGGCACGGCTGTCACCAGACGGCGTTGTTCTGGGCTTTTCGTCTCCGTGACGTAAGCATATGGAACGCGTCACGAATTTGCGTGTCCTCCTTGAACGAGGGCCGTGCTGACCCTCTGTCCCGTTGCAGTTTCCGAATGTGTGCCTTTTTCTAAGACAAAGTGAAATTAAGAGATGCGGCGTTGATTGCTATGGGTGAGGGGTCTCCGATGGTGGAACTGTGGGTGGGCTGCTTCTCGGACCTCCTGCCTCGCCTGCTCTCCTCTGTGGTGCCGTCGATACGCGTTCCTTGTGCAGCTCTGAGAAGTTGGCTGTGCCTGCTGGCCCCTTCGTCCCTGGGCACGTGTCTTGGTGAGAATGGCCCCTGAATGTCCCCGTCATGGTGAAATGCACGTTGACGTGTCTCACCGGCCCCGCAGACCCGTGAAGACAACCCAGGCGGCGCTCATCCTGCACAAGTCATCTGCACGTGCGGTGAATTTCAGAGTGTCTGAAATTTCCGTGGTCTCGTCTGTGTACACACTTTAGTTTGCCTTATGTTTTCATGCATGGACAGAAAGTCTCCGAGTGAATTATCCTCAGATGTTTGTGCTTACCCGTGAATAGGTTAATTCCCTTTGTATCAATCATTTCATCCCACAAGGATTCCATTTAAAAACTCTCTGATGGGCAACTGGCAGGAGTTGGGTTCCCCTATTCACCCTATGAGCGACCAAGGGGCGGAGCATCCGGGGGCGGGGCTGAGCCAGAGGGGTGGGGTCAGGTGGGTCAGCCAGGCCAGGCTGAGGGCGGGGCAGGCAGGAGGAAGAGAGGTGGGGGTAGGGCAAAGCCTTGGGGCAAACCAGAGTGTGCAGTAGGGTAGGAAGGTGGGGCCAGACAGGGAGTAGAGCCTGTGAGGTGGGTGGGGCCAGGCTCGGGGGTGTGGCTGGAGTAGAGAGTCTCGGCTGGATAAGGATTGGGTCGGGTCAGAGGGTGGCGCCAGATAGGAGGGGCTGTGCTCTGTCGGTGGGTGGAGCCTTGCCGTGGGTGGAGCTAGGTTGGAGGGGGCAGGGCAGCTTATAGGGACTGCTGTAGGGAGGTCATGCCAGAGAAGGGCCGGTCGGATCAGAGGCCAGGGCCAGACAGCAAGGTGGGGTCATACTGGTGGGTGGAGTCGGGTCAGAGGGCAGGCCTGGATGGTGGGCGGGGGTGAGGAGAGTTTCCTGACTACATAATGGAGGGGGGGTGGTAATAGAGGAGAAGGGTGGGGGCAGGCCCGTTGGCTTGGCTGGAGCAGAGAGTTGGGCCATGCATCGTGGGAGGAGTTGGGTCAGGAGGCGGAGCCAGGCCGGAGGGTGGGGCCCACAGTCCTTCCCTGGGGATGGCACCTGTGATGTGAGGACCACCTCAGAGGGTCTCCCAGTTTCTGTCCTGGCATCTCCTTCGCTTGACCTCAGGGAAAGGGGCGGGGGAATCACACTGCTGTCTCAGCACATGCGCAGCAGCTGCCTGCAGGCACATCCCCCCAGCCCCTATTCCACTCCTTCACTGCTCATTCACTCTTGCCCTTAGGAAATCGTAAAACTGAGTTTAATAGTATCCTTTTTATTTTTATTGAATTTGAGACTCCTAAGATTTTATTCTTAGGAAATCCCTGAAGTGTGTTTTATGCTTATCTTTTTATTTGAAACTATTCTTGCAAAACGTCCGTTGCTGTTTTGTGGGCATATATTTTAAACACACATCAACAGCCCTGTGTTATATCTTTCATTCTGTTTATGACACTTGTTTTTACAAATGACTGTTTGGCACATGTGCTCCCATGGCTAAGCGTACAGGACCTCTGTGGTTCAAACCCGCGTCGTCCTCTGAGGCTCGCCCTCCCCAGGCTCCCTCTCCACTGTCCCAGGAGACCAGGAGGTGGCGGTCCCCACAACACGCTCAGGGAAGCCCCTGCTGCACGTCCCTGTGGGGCCGGGTCCACATCTCCCTAGGCGCGTGCTGGAAGGACAGGACCGCGAGCCCCTGGCCCCACCTCCTCTCCCACAGACCCGAGGGTCCCACACACCCGCCAGCCAGACACCGCGGGCCACGAGGAGACCCCAGGTGGGGTGCGACAGTTCTCATCACAGAGACCTCTTCTCCACGGGGGCCACCCCCCATGGGCAGGTCAGGTGCACATCCGAACATGCAGCCAATACTGCAGAAGGACAGGATAGGGACACGCCCACGTCATCCCAGGTAGTTTCGTAGAGAGAGATACGCGATGCCAGTTACAGTTTGATTTCGGATGAAGGACGGAGAAAGTTCCCTCTATCTGGGTCCCATGAGGTGTGCTCCTAAACACGTGGGGTCTGTTGGGAGGGGATGGGCACGTGGACGGGCTCCACCGCTGGTGATGCCCCCTGAGTCCCCGAACGCAGCCCACCTGGGTGGGGTGGGGGTGACCCCAGAGTGACAGGAGCCAGGGGGAGGGAAAAGCACTCAGATGATCCATGAGAACATGGTCCTGCGGCTCCTGTGTCCCTGGAAGATTCTGAGTGTGTGGGAACAAGCCGTAGCCCGCGGTTCGGGGGTGAGTGTGGCGGAGAGGCGGGTGTTCAGCGTGCAAAGGCCTGGCGCGTGTTTGCGTGTTTCAGTGCTGACGGGGATCCAGGAGAGCAGGCGGGGCCGCAGGGGAGGGGCGGTGTGGGAGTGCAGCTTCAGGGAGATGAACAATTCTGTGTGGGAGGAAAGAGGTAGAGGTGGGTGGGAGCTTGTGCGTTGATGAACACGTGGAGATCTGGGGAGTGTGGTGTGCCGGGATCAGGCGGGGAAGCCGCGGGCCCTGTCCCCTTCCCTTGCCCTGTGCAGCTGTCTCATCTGTCTCTTCCTGAGTTGTAGCCTTTATGATAAAACAGTAATCTAGATGTTTGAAGTCAATTCAGTGAGTCATATTATTTATATTTTATTTCTGCTGCCTCAATAAGTACACTGGAAGGCACTGCACATGCAGAAGTAGCAGCTTGTGCTGTGACACAAGTAACCAGCGTTTCTGATGCATATCTCAATTTTCTTACTTGCATTGTGTAATCAAAAGAAGGAGATGTTTCTATCGTGTAATTAACAGTCACGATTATTGCAGACACAGAAATGGAAACTATTATGGATGCTATTGCTGACAGCCTCTTCTACTTTTTTGTCACACTGGGTCCTGTTCCTACAAGGGGTGTGGAGGGGAACGGCAGCAGAAAAGGTCTCAGGGAATCTAGATGAGAACTCGGGCTGTGTGTGAGACATCCATGGAACGGTGTCCTTGCAGGGACACAACTGGAGCCGGCCTGTTCAGCCTCCCAAGACCTTGCTCCACCCTCTTGATGGGGACACAGATTTGACAGCTCCTTTACACCAGCCCTGGTGCATGATGGACTGGATTTCCGCATAAACAGAGTTAATCTGGAAGAATCTTTAGGAGCGGAAACTTTTCCAGCCGGTGCTAGACCAGGGAGAAAAAACAAGAAGTCTTGCGATTTAACTCGAGTTGATGAATTCTGGCAGCAACACAAAGGAAGTCCATTGGCAGAAGTTGTGGAATCAGTTTAGCGAGAAGCAGAATCTTACAGAGCACAGGAAACGAGGTCAAATGACTTAAAAGCCTTATGGGCCTGGAGGGGACAATGAAGCAGCCATGAGTGTGCTTTCTGAGAATCCGTCTGGGCTACGTCAGCCGTTGGTTCTTTGCCAAACTCCTTGGAAAACAGACTTCCTGATCTGCATTCAGACGTTGCCACTGCTGTCTGAAAACATATGAAGGCAAGAACACTGGGCATATGTTTTGAACGTGAAGAAAAAACACGGAGCAAAGCTACTCTGGATAGATCTCTTGTACATGCAATCAGACCATGATGCAGAAACTCCCGGAGGTCCAAGTGCTGCTGCTTCCCTGCCCTGTGGAGGCCCAGCAGGCAGCTTCCGAAGCCGACGTGGGGCGATACAGAAAGCTTCAAGTGATGTCGCATGAAACCTCAACCCCGATAAGGTAGACAGAGGCTTTGGCTCCCGCCCCCTGGGGCATTATTGCCACCCAGGTGAAGGGCCTCTTGTCCCGAGTCATGAAGACAGGGGACAGCTGGGTGGTGGGGGAAGGGCAGCTAGAGGACAAACAACGAAATCTAGGCTTCTCTAGGCAGGGATGAATGAGGCCCTGAGGCAGGACTGTAGGTGCTGGACCCCAAATACTATTTGGCAGTGGCAGCTCAGCTCCAGAGAACAAAAGTCTGTTCCAAGAGGCAACTGCTTCTGTGTTGGGAGAAGGCAGCTACACCGAATACCAGAATCTTGTTGATCCCAGAAAGGGGAAACCAGGCAAACACATTTTATATGACTGCAGTGAACATCTTAATGCTCTCATAAAATTTCACAACTGTCACAATTTGGACATGAAAAAGTGGCTGGAGTGTCACCGCAGGGAGGAGCTCCCAGGTAAGGCTGTCATCCCCTCCCTGAACCTGGATCCCCTCCCACTTAGCTGGTCAGCTACAGCTCTGGGGGGCGAGGTCACCCTGTGCACGCCCCCTTCTCCAGGAGGTGCTCTGTGGCCCTCCTGGCAGTGACCTTTGGATTCTGATTCAGCTTTAATGAGTCCTCCTAATAGCATGCAGTGACGTGTCAAAATTACTTTCTCCACCTGACGAGGAAGGTTTGATCTTTGATTCCTCCTTATCCCCAGGACACCTGCGGGCACGGCGATGTCTTGATTCATCTGTGATTTAACACGGGGATCTCCCAGTGTGGGGAGTTGCATTCTGTGTCACACGTACAACAGTGCAGGCCACACCCTGGCCAAGTAGGACCAGAGTCAGAGCTGTGTTCCAAGGAGCTGTCACTGGGGATGCCTGGGGGCAGGTGCGTCCCATCTTGGGGACCTGTGCTCAAGGTCCGTCCACAGGGAAACAGCAGCGGCACATTGACTGTGACTGCACGTCTGCAGTTGGGCATCTGTCATTCATTTCCTCCCCGCTTTGCTGTGGGACACCACCTCTTCCCTTCGTTGGTTCTCACGACAGCTTTGGAGTTGGTTTCTCCTTGACCCAAGGGTTTGACCACCAGATCTTCACAGTCTTCAGGAGACGGAGGAAGCAGCAACTTGGGGCCAAAAGATTTCCTAAGTCAGAGCCACCTGGGCAGTGACGTACACGCCGAGTCCCTCGCTGGGCTCTTGGGACAGATAAAGCCAAGCGTGTAGCATTCCCCAAGTCTGAACACACCGCACGTGGGCCGGGATGGGGGAAGGCCACTGTCTCTATGGCTGTTTCTCTCTCAGGTGTCTCTCCTCCTCCCGGATCAGGGCCGCTGGTCACCTGCCCGAGGAGCCCCTTTCTCACCTGGGCCAGGTGCCCTCGGCAGTCAGTGCTCCTGGGCAACCTCTCTGTCTCAGCAGCCTGGGAGGCCTGCGAAAGTGTCCACAGAAAGATGATGAATACGGGAACATTCTCGGAGTTTACCCCGCCTCCCCAGGTGCAGACTTGCTCATGTTCGCAGGGGCTCCCGGCACTTCTCTGGAGAGACCAGTGTAGACGGCCCAGTGGTAGAGATGGTGTCAATGGCCTAACTTGGGAGCATAGTCCGCCCCCTTCTTGGCCTCACTCCACTCTCTCCCTGCTCCCCCTGCACTTGCCTCTCCAGGACTCCTTGCTGGGAACCCCCAGGAGGGCCCCCCACAGTACTGGCTGGGATGGCCCACTGTCTACGCCCACACAGTCTGCACCAGGACAGGTGGGGTGGGGGGCTGGGTGTGAGACGCTGGAGGGAGCACCCTGGGGTGGGGTCTCTGTGAGGTGGTCGGGAGATTCCCGGCACAACTTGGTCTGCTAGAGGGTCTGATGATTCTCTGCCCTTACAGTCATGAGTCCATGCACGTCTCCATCTCCGGGTGACTGTCCGTGCTCTGCTGTCAGCACTCGCGAAGGATGAATGGCTTTGTCCAGTGTTTATTCAAGTGCAGTAACGTTTGACCCCACCCAGCACGAGCGGCAGGACGCCAGCTGCAGAGACGGTCCCCTGGCAGGTCTGATTATCATGCCTGATGCCCAGTCACTGCCCATCAGAACAACACGCTGACATCCCGAGCCCAGCTCAGCTCTGAGCACTCAGTGCGCTGTGGGGACGCAGGGCCCTGGATGTGTCCTCGGGGACGCCACACAGGGTTGGAGGCCGCTTTCCTCAGCGAGGGATTCCTGCCGAGCGCGTCAAGTGCGGCAAACGTTGAGAAACGAAACCGGTTCAGCTCTGCCCCCCGTGTTCTGGCAGGCTTGCTCGGGGCTCCCTGTACCGGGCCCATCGGACACGGAATCGGCCCGAGAGTAGTCACTGCATGTAAACTATGGCATTTGAGAGGATCAGACAGCGACAGGCACTCATCCACGGGGTGTGGGTGGAACCCCAGGACCTCTCGACAGGGTCGGCTCACGATGCAGGTTTCCTGAGAAATGTCGGAGGCGGCCTCTCCTCACATGCACTTTTCATCCTGACGTTTTACGTTTGTCTTATCCAGGAATTCTTTCTCTCAGAGGAGGGTGACACACACAGACGAGTCCCCACTCAGGTGTTGTTTATCACTGTCAGCACCAGCGGCCGCTTCTCCTCTGTCGTCCTCTGTTCTAGCCCATCGCTGGAACGTCTTCACACGTTTCGGCCACGCCATGTGCTCTGTGTCCTTCCCCCTGCGCCTCCCTGGGCTCTGCTCCGAGACGACCTTGTGCTCCCGTCCCTGGGAGGGGCCGTGGCTTCGCAGAGAGCTGTGCAGAGTCTGGAGTTAGCCGGCCAGTGGGGGGCCCGTGCCGCCCCCGCGGTGTGGCCTGGGTGACGTCACTCCATGTCTCTTAGCTCCGTCTCCTCGTCTGTGAACTTGGGAGTTTAAAGAGGGCGTGTCACACAGAGGACGAGGGACGAGGCATATACATATGGAGTCAGCACTGAGCCTGAAACGTTAGCTATCTCTGTGGTGATTTGTACAATTGTCTGACTCTTCTGCTTTGCAGATTTCTTTTTTCCCCCAGGAGACATTGCTACTCCACAGGATTTCTCTGCTGGCTCCTGGCTATTTGTAAACATCTAAGGTGACTGACATTAGAACCGAAACAAAGGGAGACAGAAGGGGCAGTCCCTGCTCAACAATCACAGTCCCCGTATCTCAGGCATCTATTTGTGCCAAACACCGTGTCCGCTTGCGACCTTAATCCGTGCAACATCCCGCCGAGACAAGTACTGTGGTTGTGTCTGTTTTGCAGATGAAGGAAATGAGGTCAGAAGGTTGAAATCACGTGTCCAAGTCCCGTGGCTGGAAGGGGCAGAGCCCGTATTCGTACGAGAGATGGGGGCCTGAAGTCTGCGCTTCTTCTCTGTGCCATGTTTTCTGTCTGCTCCGTTCATAATTCAGAAGTCCTCGGCCCTCGGTGTTCTGTAGCACGGTACAAACCAAACGGCAGGAAAGCTTTTACTCTGGTTCACGGTTTGCTGTACGCCAGCCTGGGTCAAAGATGTGTTCGGTTCCTCAGTTTCCCTTTTTGAGCTGAATGGTTGGTTACTGGCCGGTTCATAGCGACCTGCCCTGTTCTTGGCTGTGAGCCGAGTTCATAGCCGAGTCTGAAAAGGATGCTCACGTGTGTTACTACGATGCATTTTCTCCCACGTGAGCTCTATAATCTCTGTCTCTCTAGAAATTTGTTCCTTCGTATTCTCCATATTTTTGGCTAGAAGCTTTAATGTGATGATCAGAGTTGTTCTAAATTCACTGACAGCTTTCCAACATCTGGGTCACATCCGAGTCTGGTTGTATCGATTGCTCTGTCTCTTGACCGTGGGCTTTCCCCCTGGTCTTTTCTTGTGTCTTGTACTTTTTAGTTGAAGGTTGGCCATGGGAATGGACAACGGAAATGGAGAGAATAATATTTTCACCTGGAAATGTGCACGCCTCTTGTTTAGCGAGGGCGTCTCTTGGCGGCTGGGGGGTGGGGGGCGGGAAGGGCGAGTGAATCTAGCAGGAGTTGAGCTGAATTGGATGTTGCTGTTTCGTGGTTCCCATCAGTGTGCCACAGCCGTCAGGTTCTTCTAGTGCTACCTTGTGCCTCTGGTGGGGATGAAGGTGCTGGGGATTTCTCTCAGTGTCCGTGCTCCAGCCTCAGCGTTAGGCCATACCTGTGAGCCTGTGCCTCAGGCAGGGTCTCTTTGCACACTGGCCCCTCTCCCGGGTCCTCTGCTGTGACTTGTACTCAGTGCCGGCTGACCTCTCGATGGGGGATGGGGCTTCTCTGCTGTCCTGGGTAGTGTCAGGATCAGGTAGGCTCTGTGTCACTAGGTCTCCACCGAGGCTTTCCCGGTGATCCTGGCCCCACAGTGCCAGCCACATGCTGCCGCGTCACGGAAAAAAAATTTTTTAACATTTATTCATTTTTGAGAGACAGAGACAGAGCATGAGCTGGGAAGGGGCAGAGAGAGGGAGACACAGAATCGGAAGCAGGCTCCAGGCTCTGAGCTGTCATCACAGAGCCCGACGCGGGGCTCGAACTCACGAACTGCACGATCACGACCTGAGCTGAAGTCAGACGCTCAACTGGCTGAGCCACCCGGGCGCCCCACACTGCCTTGTCATTTTGATGTGTCTTGCGTGGGGGGTCTCCTGCCGTCTGCCGGCAGAAGGTATCTCTTGTGGTCGGGGCCCAGGGTGTTTTTACAGCTCTTCCCCAGGAGGGTGTTTCTCTGCTTCTCTGACCCCTGCCCTTGGCCACAAAGGGTCTCTCTCCACGTATGTCATGCAGGTGGCAGGTTTGGCTGGGCTCCCCGCGAAGTGTGGGGGTTTTGCTACATGGGTTGAGCCGGGGAGAAGGGCCTGGAAGGGCTTCATTCCTTTCCCACAGTGGCAAGTGTGCCCCTCTCCCGGGCCAGCACCACAGAGGGCGGCGTCCTCCAGTCTCCTGACCTTTCTCTTGGGTTCACAGCAGGGTCCACGGGGCAGCGACAGGCAGTGGCACACTCACCACGTGGCTGTGGCCTCTCGAACTCTATGCTCACAGGCCAGCCAGCCCCTACTGAGCTTTAGAAATCCGTGGAACAGTCTAGAAGAAATGTTCTTACCTGCGCCGCGAAAGCCCTGCGTTGCTCTCACCGTGACCCGGACGAGTCAGTGGTCCGTCCCCGTGTGTCCTGGGAAGCACCTTCCTCCTTTGTGTCCGGTCAGCTGCTCTCCCTGCATCCTCTGCTCTCTGCTGGGCTCAAAGCCACGACTTTGTAGGTGACCTGGCCTTCTCTCGTTGCTAGTGTGGGAACATTGCACACTAAGCCCAGCATTGCACAGCCTAAGCGGAGTCCAGACGTGCCCCTTCTCTTTAAGGGCACGGTGCTTGTCCTCCTAGCTCGTTGTATGGACATTGATCCCATGGCCCGTGCGCACTGAAGAGGAAGGGAGAGTGGCCCGCACACTGGGAGAGGCGGTTGGCATTCTGTACCGCGACGTCCCCAGATCGATACGCCTGCAGAAGAACCCTTGAAGAAGGGTTACTGATGCTGACGGCAGGCCCGGCCACCCCCGGGGTCCTCTCAGCATTTCGCTGATGGCCCACACTCAGTAACCAGTAACCCTCGAGTTCAGAGAAGTGGCACCCTTTGTCCCAGTCAGAAGCCCCACGGCGTCAGTGCTCAGGCCTGGACGCTGCCTGGTGGGAACAGGCCCGGGCGGTGGGGTCGGGGGCTCGGATGACCAGGTGGGGCCCTGCAGCTCTTCACAGGCTCCCGCAGGGCCCCGCAAGCCCGTGTCCCCTTCCGAGCTGCCATCTGGTTGGCGTTCTTCCATCGGGCTGGACAGGTATCCCGGGAACTTCCAGCGAACCCCCGGGTCTCCCCCGGAGCTTGAAATACTCCGTAAAGCATGTGGGCGCCCCAAGAGGAGCGACTGGTCTCCGAGAGGAAGGCGTTTTCCAGAGAAAGACGAGCGAGCAGGATAGGGGACGCGCCAGTAGGTGGTGGAACAGCTTCTGGATGACCGTGGGTGTGCGCCTGCTGTTTCCCCTGCTGCGAGGAGGGCGTCCAGACTGTGCGCCAGGACCCACGAGGTGCGCCTGACCTGGCCCACTGCCCTCTGCGCCCGACCCGGTGGGGCCGAGCCTGCCTCTCCCACCATCCATGCCGCGCGCGCTCAGGTTCTTCTGGTTGGTCTCTTTCGCGTCTGGCGGAACGTCGCATCTGCCTTCCTTCTGCCTAGAATGTTCCTTCTGATGCTCCTCCTTTCCGTCTTGGCACCAGAAGTCCCCTCGCGGAGCACTTCTCGGACGCTGTGAAGGTGGCCTCCCGCGTTACTCTCCCCTTTACTCACGGCCTTCATGTCCGTCGTAGCCTCTTCCGCTGCCTGAAATCATCGCTTTGTTACGTATTTTGTTGCATGTTTCCCAGGCGGGAGGGACCTTGTCAGCTCCGGTCACCACTCATCAGCCCTGAGCGGACACTGCCAGGATCTCAGCACATGACTGGTGACACTCCCGTGAACGACTGAAGGAGCTGGCGTCTGATGAGGAAGTTCTGTGCCAACTTCTGTCCTCCCGGGGGGGGGGAGGCGGCTGCTCCCACATCAGGGCCGGGGGGTGGGGGCAGTGAGGAAAGGGTCAGCCCCGCCCCCGGGATTTCCCCAACCCAGTGCTGCGTCCGCCAGCCCGGCTGTGTGTCCTCCTTTTCTCTCTGTCCTCTTCCCTGCATCTGTCCTGCGCCTCCCATCCCCACCCTGCTACTCCCAGTCCTTGGCGGAGCAGCCCTTCTGCCCACCCTGAAGTCCCTGAAGGTCCCTCTAAACCCACCCTCCAGACTCCAGATGGGGTCACACCCACATCAGCCTCCTCGGCCCTGGGCAAACCCTGCTTCCTGGTTAAGAAGAAAAATTGATGCTGATCCTCCTGGGCCTTAGCGCAAATTTGATGTTTGTGAGGCTCAAAGTAACTATTTTCCCCAAAGAAGTGTGCTCGTAAGTGTAGAGGCAGAATGCCAGGCAGTCAACTCAGGTGTGTAAAATAACTTGATTCCTTTAGAACTATAGTTTTCCTCCAGGGCCTTTACTCTGCCTAATGGCAGAAAAAGATTCGGTTCCGGGTGAATGGCGTCCGTCAGGGTGTGAGATTCCTCTTCTAGACAACACAGGGCTTTCTCTGTCCTCTCTCAGGTGCCTCTAGGCGGCAGGTTGACGTGGGGTCAGGGTGGGACCCTCAGTCGTCACGTCCTGTGCCGACGTCTGCTGACCACGCACGTCCCCGTTCGGGGTCTGGTCCTCATGGTCAGTGTGCCTGACCTCACGTCCCCTGACCCAGCACGTGTCCCTGGTGCCCCATCCCCTCTGTGGGACTCAGGGCACCACACAGCCCCCCCCCCGCTTATCGGGATGTGCAAACCCAGAGGGTCTCTCCTGGGTCCTGTCTACCCTGAAGCCCCATCTGCCAGCTCTTCTCCCCCTGCCTTCGCTCTGGCTGTGCGCGGTCCCCTGAAGCCACTGCTCCCAGAATCCCAGGTGGGAAGCCAACCCAAGTCCCCTGTGTTCGGGCCTCAGATTTTGGGGTGAGGGAGGGTGTCTGCCGTTCTGCCTTTCAGAGCTGGTGTGGGGAAGGTGTTGGGGGAGGGCCTCTCAGACCCTCCTCTCGTCTCCTCTTTCTTTCAGATTTCTCTTCCCCAGCCCAGAGATTGCCTTCCCCTGTTAGGGGTGGGAAACTTGAGCCTCGGGTCCAGGAGCGAGGGTGTCACAGTGGGGCCGGGTGCTCCCCGCCCAAGGTGACGCGACCTCATGTGACCCCAGCCACCAGTCACTATCTCACATGGTGACTTTGGTGATCAGGCACGAGGCGGTTTCTGTGACGGGTCGGGTGTGCACAGAATGGTCGGAGGACTGGAGATGAGGGTTGGCCACGGACCTCACCTGGCCCCCCTCTGCTGCCACTGCCCAGTGCCGAGCACACCCTGGATGTGGGGGGCGGGGGACTTCCATTCTCTGAGTCCGCTTGTAATTATGTGTCTGGAAATTGGACCAGCACAGCCCGTCCCCAAGCTCTGCTGTCCCAGCCCTGGCCGAGCCTCCCGCTCCTCGTGACCCGAGGTGGCTCACGCTCACCCATGACCATCGGGGGAGGGCAGAGGAAGGAAGGAAGGGCTTCAGGGGCATAAACAGAGGCACCGCGAGTCACTTCCTTCCTCATGCCATTGGTGGAAACTGTCTCGTGACACAACCTTCCTGCGAGGGAGGCTGGGAATTGTAGTCTTCATTCTGGAAGAAAGTGTTCCTCTAAACCCGGGGGCTCAGTTGCTCCAGCCCACAGGATGGACCAGGGGATGTTTCCAAGCCCCGAGGGCCCTCTCAGCGTATCACTAGATAATCCGAGATGAACAAGGCGGACCTGAGACCCCGATGCCAGCCGCGTGCAGGTGCTCGCCCACGATGTTAGGAAGAGATCAGACCGGTGCCTTCAGACAAGCTAGAGTTTGGGTCCGTGAGATCGGTGAGTCATTGGCTGATACAAATCTCAGTCCGCAAACAAAAAGACAGCAGCTCCCGCTGGAAGGGAGATGGAAATCGCCTCTAAAAACGTTTGCGCCACAGCAGGCTGACGAGCCCGCGAGATGCCTGACGACATCTTAAATGGCGCCAGCGCTGCTTCGCTCTCTTCAACAGTCATCGCTCTTGTTATTTGTCATGTGACAGTCACGTGATGCACTTCCTGGGACCCGTGTGTCAACCGTCCTTCCTCTGCCGTGTAAATCCAACACGCTGTTCCCTCAGACAGCCTTTCCCTCTCGCGGTCTCTGGTCCCACCGGGTGACTCTCGCCGTGGGGCAGGCGGGATGCTCCGTCCCCCACCCGCGGGGATCCTGCCAGTCAGACGCCGCTAGTCTGTGCGCACCTGACCCAGACCGCGTGCGGGCAAGTCACTGTCTGAAAGGACTGGGTCGCGCGGCCCGTCTCGCCGAGCAGTGTCGTCCGGCTGAGCCGTTTGTGAACGCGCAGTCCTCAGAGCTGCACACGTACGTCAGTCCCGACTGTGCGGGAGGACCAAGCCTCTGTCCCTGTGAGTGATTTTCCGGCACAGTCGCCTCTCACTTGCCTTTCAGTTCTAGGAACACTTGTCCACCTGAATGTCAGATAAAGACAGGATCGTCCCAAAGATACAGCCCCGGGAATGCAGTCACGTGTCCCCAGCATTCAGGCATTCGTCTCATTTTCCTGAACAAGCATCATTATTTGTGCAGCCAGACACCTGAGCCTGTTCGTGGAGTGGCGGTCCCTGAAAGGGCCCAGACACAGCCAGACGCCTGGGCCCAGATCTGGGGTGACGATCTAGAGACTCGACACCCAGGTGTGTTTCCAGGTACTCGTTTAAGTGATTCCGCCTGCTTGGTACATTGCTCTTGGGTTTAATGAAGAAAGAATTGGAGCCAGAGGGTCAGCAGTCTCTGGCTCATTCTCCGGAACCGTGAGAGGACGTCGGGGAAGCAATAGTGTCAGTCTGACTCACACGTCAACGTGGACGCGCGTTCAGTGACCCCCAAGAAGCACCGACCCCATACCTGTTGGGGTTCAAGATGGACCAAAGCAGTCGGAGCGCTTCCTTGATACTTTCCAAGGGGGAACACGCACGGCGTGTATTTCTGTAGTGGCCGTGGCCCGAAGGCACGAGGCTCAGGGTCTGTGGACCCCCATGTTTCCCACCACCCGGAGAGGCTGGCCCATCATGGGAGAGAACGGAGCTGGAGCCGGGAGTGAGGGGACGGGAGGATGTTCGGTTGTCTGGCGTCTGCTGCTCCCGAAGCTCACGCCCCTCTGCCTCCCGTGGTGTGATGGCACACCTGACTCAGGTGGGATCCGGGAGGGACCGGGTGGCAACCCGACACGGACGGCCGAAGGGTCCAGAGTTGTCAGGGGTGCAGGCAAGTGAAGGGGACCCCCGCGTACTGCCAGGGCAGCCCTGGCCTCGCGAGAGCCGGCAGTCTTTGTCCTGGTCCTGTCTGCGTGATGGGAAGAGCAAGGTTTCTGGCGGCCAGGGAGCGGCGTAGCCCCGGGAGAGCGGCGGCAGGCAGATCTGTGACCTTCGAGAAGCGCAGCCTCCGCCAGAGCCGCAGGCCCGCAGGACAGAGGCAGGAGAAATGCCCCAACTGCCCTCTCCTGCCGTCCTCCAGTCTCCTCAGACTCCCTCAGCTGGCTGAGCCATCCAGAAGGTGAGGAACTGCGTCCAGGCCGACTTGGGACCGGCCTCCCTGGACCGATCAGGGCAGGAAGGATGACGAGTGGAACATGAGGGGCGCCCAGAGAACAGCCAGCTCAGCACCCGTCCTCGTGGGCCTTGACCAACAAATGCCCTTGACCTCCGGCATTTGGAGTTCTGTTTCTTTTTTTTTTCTTTAATGTTTATTTATTTTTGAGAGAGAGAGTATGAGCAGGGAGGGACAGAGAGAGAGGAAGACACAGAAACGAAGCAGGGTCCAGACTCCCAGCTGTCAGCCCAGAGCCCGAGGCGGGGCTCGAACCCACGAACCGCGCGATCATGACCTGAGCCAAAGGCAGACGCTTACCCGACTGAGCCACCCAGGCGCCCCCGGAATTGTGTTGCTGTCACCCTGTCACCTGAAACCAGTTCTGACTATTCGGTCTGTTTCCATGACTCTCTGTGGGGCCACAGTCTGATCACGGACCGTACCCAGCTAGCCCAGGGCCTGGTACACGGTACGTGCTACTAACACTCACTGAACGGCTGCTTGGATGGACGGCGAAATCTAATGTAGATGCTACGGGGAAAACCAGTCTGATGGATACTCCCTGCCCCGCTGGTATCACCTTCCTGCTCCTTAGGTGAGAAAAGCTTCCTCACGTGCTGCTGTCACAGGGCTGGGGAGACGTTGGGCCACAGTCACAGAGCCTCTCCGTTGCACAGACCGCTGCCCAGCAGGGCACCGAGCTCTTAGCGGTTCTTCAGTTACCGTGTTAGGGAAAAGAACAGAGGGTGTGAGTGACTGCTGCCGTGTCGACGGGAAGCCACGTGCGCCTCCTACAGAAGTGCCACCCACACTAGGACTTCAGGAGGGCAGCCGCGTCACGACAGGAGCGTCGGACACGGTGGCGCCTCGTTCCCTGGCCCCACTCATCCCTAACCGGACTTGGTGTGTAGGTCTGAGCCAGCCTCAGGCCTGGACGCCAGCCACCTGTTTGCGCGGTGGACAGATCCACCCGTTGGAAAACAGGCTCGGCCTGGCTGTGCTCCTGGAGCTGCGGTACGTGGCACCGTGCCTTTCGGAGAAGCGCGGCTGGGGCCGGAAGAGGACGGACGCATCTGTTCGGTTTCAGGGTAAAAGCTGGGAGAAACGCCGAGTTCGCGACAGGTGGCCCTGGTTCCCCAGGGGAGTTACGGTTATCGGGAAAGGAGTATCGATGGCTCTGATGGAGTCTGGAGTGTGTGTTGTCACGGTGTCTGGAGAGCCTCGACCAGTCCTCCCAGGCAGCTCCTCTGCCAGAGTGACCGTTTGCTCTGGAAACTTCTCCACACCTGGATGGCCTGTGACCCAGGCTCCCCTCCCCTCCCCCACCGCCACCTCGGGACAGTAAGGCCCTGGGCCCAGTTCCCTCTAACTCATGCTTTTTGCATTAGGAAGGATGCCTCTCTTGCAGAGAAACGATTTATCCCCAGCACGTTTTAGCGGGAACCTGCCCGGCCCCGCTCTTCCTTTTGCACACTAAGCAAGATGGTTTGAGCTCGGCTCAGGACCGATTCCAAGAGCCGCTGAGTGCCAGGCATCTCTCTGTGAGGACATGTGGTCAACCTGGCAGTGCTCCTCAAGCCACAGGTCTTCGGGCTGTTCCCCCCACCGTGCTGTCCTCTGGACTGTGAGCTGGCCCAGGCAGGGGGCTGTGGGTAAGAGACACAGGGAGACGTAGAGGCAGTGCCTGGAGGACTTTGGAGCGTATCATGCCAGGCCCCTCCGGGTGCGAGAGACAGAAAACCCAGGGCAGACTGGCCTAGAGAAAGTAGGAGATTTACCGACTCATCTGACTGAACAGAATCCAGGACTTCAAACAGTTAGATCCACGGACAGTTTTCCCTGTCCGTTTTATGGCTTCATCTTTGTATTGGTTTATATAATGCCAGCTGCTCCCTGAAGGTGGCTGCTGTGCTAGTTAAGAATAGTCCCTTTTCGCACCCTCTCTCCTGGCTGGCTGAGCTCCTGTCCTGGCAAAGCAGGAGCTCACAGAGAAGCTCAGACCCCGGCTTGATCCCCTGACGCGGACACAGCAGAGCTGCTTGTCCCCCAGGCTGCCTGGACCCCTGGCTGAGACCCCCGTAGGGAGAAACCTGTACAGAAGGGACTGCGTGCAGGTCAGGGCTCAGCCCCATGGCGAACTGGGGTCTCGGACACCGGTGGTCGCTGGGCACGAGGACTCCCGGGGAGGGGCGCCCTCAAGCAGGAGCTCACGTCGTGGACTCGGTGTGGTCCACCGTGCACATCGGCGAGGTCCAGGAGCTCGCACTGCCTGGGCCCACCCCGCCCCGCCTCAGGATCCCCACAGCTGTTGCCCGAGCCCAGGGCCCATGGGAGTCCCGTCCAGCAAGGCCGAGGTCCCCACCGCGCGTCCCGACAAGGCCCCATCGGGTCTCTCTGCGACACTCCGGGGCCAGGGTCTGCAGGGAAAAGGCCAGGCCGTCAAGCGTGGGCTGGTGGGTGGCCAGGGGCTCCCTGGGGGCCCTGCACCCCGCGCCTGCGGGCAGGGCCCGGCCAGGGCTCGTGCAGCCTCCAGCCCGCACTGCCCGCGCTCCAGTGGAGCCCGGGACTCAGGAGGGCGTGGGGCTCGGGAGGAGGAGCCACTGGGGCTGTGGACGCGGTCGGCAGGGACGGAGGACGTGCGCCCTGCATCTCCCCTAGATGGCGGCCACAGACGTGTGACTCTGGATGTGATGTGCAACCTGAGAAGGTAACAGGTGGTGACCCTCCGACATGCGGCTCAGGGACATTGACGTGGATACAATGGACCGTCGGACGTGGGGACCCGGGACGTGAGGTGGGCTGCAGGGCTCTGAGAAAGCACATGGACAGGGTGACACGGAGCTGTGACGTGCAGCTCGGACAGATGGCATCAGACAGCTGATACAGGACGCGAGGGGAGACGTGCGGCTCTGAGCGAGGACGCTTTGAGGGCCCACTCCACGGCCCGTCCAGCCCCAGGCGGGAAGGCACCGGGGGAGGCGAGCCCGGGGTGACGGGGAGGGGCCGTGGGGGGGGACAGGAGGTCCTAGGGCTGTGCTCCAAAAGGGGGCCTGGTTAGGCCGGTGGCCAGTTTGGGTGTTGGAAAGCCCTGGCGCCTTGCGCCCAAGGAGAGAGGGTGGCGGAGTGGGGGTCATCGGCCGGGCAGGTGCCGCAGGTGGGGGAAGAGGGGAGAGGGCAAAACCACCTGGCTGGTGATGTCACGTGAGCACAGGCCAGGGACACCAAGCGGCATCGGGACGTGGATGGCTTGAGAACGAAGAGACACGGGAGAGAAGCAAACAGAGGTGCCGGGCATCCGCAGTTTGGTCCTGGACCGGAGGACAAGGAAGGAGGATCGAGATACGTGGTCAAGGGGGATGTCCGGAATGGAGGGGAGGGCGAGTCCCGGCCTGCGGTGGGACCCACACCTGTCAGCCCAGGGCGTGCCCTCCCGTCGTTGTACGAGGCTTCGCAGAGAAACACTGCCCCAGGTTTCAGGGACAGTGACAACAACCAACCAAGTGATTTTTAGGGCAATGTGCAGAATTGTTCAGACTTTCTCAAGCAAAACAAAGCCTTTCAGTCGCAGCCATTGTGCCTGGAAGTGAGCGAAGGGGGGGGGGGGGCAGAATGAGTTCAGAGGACGGCAGAGCTGTTGTGATCAAGCTGCAATGAGAGATTGAGATTTGGATGGTAGGTGCACTGGGAGCGATTCTGGAGGCGGTGCTGCAGTCCAGGCAGCAGGTGGCAGTGATGGGAATGGGGTAGCAAGGGAGACCAGGAGAAATGGATGCTGGAAGCATCTGGAAGTGCGTATTTTGGGAGTAGATTGAGCAGGACTGGGTGGGATGTGGGGGTGGCAGCAGGGAGAGCGAGGTAGGAGAAAGCCTGGGAGTGAGCAGAATTCTGAATTCAAGCAACTTGGGGGTGGCGTCGTTTTGCTGAGATGCAGGCTGGAAGAGGACCTGTGTGGAGGGTAGAGTTTGGTGTTGGCCGTGTTAGGTTCGGGATGTCAGGAGCGATACTAAAATACTTAATAGGCGATATTTTCATGGGAACCTGCTAATAAGAAGGGGCACTTTCCAATCGGGACAGGTGTGATTCAGTATGGAGTTTCCTCCTGGAAATCCTGGTGTGACATTGAGGAGGCCCTGTGTCATCAGGAAACTCTGGACTGAGGTTAGGACTGAAACCAAACAAGTGCAGGGGCCGCTGGGATATGGGTGATGTTCACTGCCTGAAACCGGATATTTCCAGGTGTGTGGAAAGGAAAGTCAAGAGATCTAGGACCGAGTTCTTGGAGCATGTTGACACTGAGAAATCAACAAAGGATTAGGAACGAGCGAAGACTGAGCCTGAGGGGTAGGTAGAGCATGGGTGGTGAGTTAGCGGGGAAGCCAGGTGACAGACATGTTCAGGAGACTGGCCAGCTGAGTGGGACTCTGTTAAACGCAGTAGGCTGGCCACTAGGAAACCGTTGGTTTGGTAACATAGGGGTCCCTGGTGGCCTTGACAAGAGCGGTTTCAGCAGTGGCGTGGGGATTAGGCACTTGGCCAGAGAGGGAGGTGAGGATACAGAGACAGTCACCATCGACAGCTTTCCGGGAAGCCGTGGGAAGTAGGGTGGGAGCTGGAGAGAGAGGAGACATCCAGGAGAGTGTTAGCATTTTTAAGATGGCGGGTAAGGAGGTGTGTTCGTCCACTTGTAGGACAGATCCAGAAGAGAGGGAGAAGCTGACACCAGTGCAGTGGAGGGGAGGGTTACCAGAGGAGGGTTTGGGAGGAGCAGGACAGGTGAGGCCCCACGTATGAGTGAGGGTATGGGTGCTGCGAGCGGAAGCACACAGCAAACATTGCAGGGAGAGCAGGTGGAGGGCATGGGTGCACAGGTGGGTAAATTGGAGCTCGGTGGAGGGGAGAAGCTGTGGACAAACTGTTTCCTCCATGAAATATGAGGCCAGGTAATCAGCTGAGAATGGAAAGAGAAGGTGAGCTTGAGGACAGAAGGCAAAGTGAAAGCATGATTTTTGAGGATGGAAATGCACTTTGCCAGAGCAGTGCAGTGGCACAATTTGAGACCCAAAGACTTGATTTTACGATGAGACCAGTGAGCACAGAGCGCGCTTCTCCTGCAGCCATGCTTGGCTCTGGGGCAGGTGCACGTTCAGTGGGGTGTTGGTTTAAATCAAGTTCTGTTTTGCCTGGTGACAGCGTGGAGGCGGGCGGCGGGCGGTGGGGGGGGGGGTGCACGGGAGCTGATGCTGTTGGATGAGCGCTGGATCCAAGGTGACTGGGCAGTGCGGGCCCAGGGGAATGTGGACAGTGAGAACACAGTGGCCCTGATGTTCTCATGCGGACCACATGGCCGGAGACTCTGGACTGAGGGCACTGCATCATGTGGAGTGAAGGGTCCCAAGTGGAGTAGTGGCCAACAAGACGCCGGAGGTGGAGAGATTATTCAGGATGGCAAGATCGTAGGAGGTGGGGTGAGGGTGAAGGTCATCAGAGGGGCTAATGTCAAGGAGTGAAGGCCAACAAATGTCAAGGACTGTCCACTTTTCACTTGGGGAAGAAGGATGGGCGGTGACAGCAGGCCGGGGGGCTGCTGAGCTGTGTCGTGATCCGGTGCTGGTTGTCTAGGTGTGTTCACTTCATGACCATTCACCAGGCGGTTAACTTAGGACTCGGGCACTTTGCTCTCCGTTATAATTCAGTACAGAATTAAAACCGTAAACAAGAAAAAGTGAAGGAATACCAAGACAAGTGATATAAATTATGGTGCACATTATTATAGTTGTTCCTTTCCCCCGTTTCATCTCTGCACTTAATTTCTTCCTGCACACACTGACACAGATACCTAACTGTGGGCCTCCTGAATTTTTTCTAAATATTTGTTGTTTCATTTCTTATAATTAAGTCTTTAATCAGTTTTTCATTAGTAGCATCAACAGGGGATTACATTTAAAATGGAATAATTTTAACCTCCAAATACACACTGGTCTGTAATAGTTCCATTTGCAGGGTGACTTGAGAATTTATTCCACAAGTCAACTTCTAGCCCAGCCAGGTGGCGCATTCAGTCCAGGGAGACAGGTGTAAGGTTGTTTTCTTCCAGGCCTCTCTGAGACATGTCCCTGGAGATCCTGTGAGTGATGTAAATTCTAGGCCCTTTGTGAAGGGAAGGTGGGCCCCCACTGGTCAGGCACGTGTTCCCCCTTTGTCCTTGTCCAGATGGCCCCAGCATGGGGCTCCCGAGCTCTCCTGCTGTGTCTGGGCTCAGGGAAGACAAAGGCCCCTTTGTTCCTCCTGGGGGCCCCAGAGGTTGGGTGGGAGTGGCTGCCACTGGGCGAGCTCCGTGCCCAGCCCCAGTGCAGGCTGCTGGCTGATTTACATGCAACATCACCCCTCTGGCTTCCTCAGTGGCGGAGATAGCCTGGCCTGCGGCCGTGACAGCGTTCAGAGGGGCAGCCGAGCTCCCTTTTCTGGAACCCCGAGTCTCCCAAAGCTGGGTGGCCCCCGCTTTCCCTGAGAGCTGGAGGCAGTCATGCTCCATGACAGACGTGTTTGAGACGCACGGCCCCCCTCACACGTGCAGAAGACAATTACTCTCCTCCCTCTGTAATCGATTGCGTGGTCTCTAAAAGTCCCATTTTCCCCCTTAATTTGGTCATCATGATTTTTACCTTTATTGATTTTCTTCAAGGGAACCCAATCACTTGGGTTTAAAACAGTCCTTTTGAGAGAATTTCCAATCAGGATTAAGGTTTAGATTCAAGTTCCAACTCCAGATCAGGCCGCTCTGTCTCCCAGCTGTCATCTCCTCTGCTGCTCTTGGGAATAAAAGTGAACAGCGCACGGGGGTGCAGGGATGGGGAACTTTTTGGGGCTGCCAGATGGAGCACATGACTTCCATTTACATTCGAATTCCCGGAAGCTTATTTTTATTATAAATATGTTCTAAAAATGTCACAACGTTTGTGTACTAACAAATGCGTTATTAGCTTACAGTGCAAATTTAATTGCATGTCCTTGATTTGCTTCAATCAGGCAACCATACCTCACCCTCACCTCTGCTGACATCGCTCCCAAACCTCCTGGCTGCATGGGGTCATCTCTGGCCCCCTGGAGCTTGGACATCAAGGCCAGGAGGGTCTGAGTCCCCACCCTCCCCTAACACGGAGCCTGCACTGCTGACCTGCTGGGGTGGAAGAACATTCTGGGGGAGGCAGCAGGCAGCTGAGACGGGTTGATGTGGCACACGAGTGTCTCCCTTGCTTGAGGTTCTGGTGAAGCCTCTTTGATGGGCACCCCTCTGATTGGGCCCCCTCCGGGGGGTGGGCACGTCCGTCTTGAGCTCAGTATCTGGCGGTCTCTGCCTCTCTGGGTGGTGGGTGTGGGGCTGGAGCGCCTCTCCCAGGAGCTGTGGGGCAGACTGACCTGGGGTGATCAGGCCACTTGGAGAGAAGAGGTGGGTCATGGAGGTCACAGTGAGTGGCACACCCTCGTGTTGACCTCCCCTTCAAGACTCCATAGCTCTTCAAGAAGCCTGCACAGCCACTGCCCTTGGGTTTCTCAGGAATGTGGCTGGGACAGGGTCAGAGCCCGGGAGGCGTGTGGGGCTCAGGGAGCAAGGTGCAGAACGGGGTCATCCACGGAGAGCTGAGTCAGGGCAAGACGGGGACATGGGGTGGAGAAATGTCATGGCTGGGGCCGTGTTTGGCCAGAGGTCAAACCTGGCTGATTTCTCATGGCCATCGTCAAAGCCTTGCCCTGGATGCCTCTTGATCCCCCTTCCGATGTGGGTTTCAGTGGTCGACTTTGAAACCCCAAAGCTGGGGATGTTCCCTGGGGACGCTGCTGAGTGGGGATGCGTGCGGGCTGAAGGAGGCCAACAGGCCACACAGCTGCCTCTCGTTCTCCACTCTGGCCGAGTGTCTGGCGTGAGGGACTCCGGCAGACGTTTGCACAGCCATGCTCAGAACAACACTGTTCCCAGTAGTTAAGAGTGAAAGCAACCCCAGTGTGCACCGATAGGCGAACAGATGAGCGAAACTGGTCTGTTCATGCAGTGAGACATTATTCCGCCTTAAAAAGGAGGGAGAATCTAACACCCGCTACAGCGTGGACGAGGGATGGGGACGCGATGCTGAGTGAAATAAACCAGTCACGGAAATGGAAGGACTATGTGATTCCACTTCTGCAAAGCACTCTAGCTGTCAGACTCACGGAGACAGAGCATAGGTGGTGGGCACCGGGCTTGGGGCGTCCATGTTTAAAGGGGACAGAGTTCCAGCGTTCTTGCAAGATGACAAGAGTTCTGGTGGTGACAGTCCCCAACATGTGAATTCATGTAATACCGCTAGACCGCATGCTTGAAAACAGTGAAGATGGTAAATTTATATTACATGTATTTTGCCCCAATTAAAAATAATTTTAAGGGACGCCTGGGTGGCTCAGTCGGTTAAGCATCTGACTTTTGGTCTCAGCTCAGCTCATGACCTCAGAGTTGTGAGTTCAAGCCCCATGTTAGGTGTGGAGCCTACTTAAAAAAAATAATTTTTTAACGTTTATTTATTTTTGAGAGAGAGAGAAAGAGAGGCAGAGAGGGAGACACAGAATCTGAAGCAGCTCCAGGCTCCGAGCTGTGAACACAGATATGTGTACAAGGCTTTTACACAAGATCTTTTGACACAAGATATGTCGGTACATTTATGCGTACAAGGCTTTTAATTTTATTTCCTCCCTACTTTTATCCATTTTCAAACATCTTACAACGAATCGCTGTAATAGGGAACTAAAATGTTGGCAACGTTGCGTGAGGTCACATGGGAACGTCCTCTGTGTCGAGAGTGTGTGAGGGCCGTGCTGGCAGGGGGACCACAGCCGAGTCCTTTCCTGACAGAGCAGCAGAGTGTGGAGATCCCACAGTTGCCACAGCTCAGGCGTCCCTGAAGACTGGCGCTGGCAGCCAGCAGAGACGGAGGGAGACAGCAGACAGGCGGCCTGGGGCCCCGGACCCCAGCTCTCCCCTGGGCCAGCCCCTGGGTTCCGGAAAATGCTGCAAGTCCATCCTCCCTCGTTCTCGGAAGCAGCGTCGAGCTGTGCTGTCACTTCTGTCCCCGCCCTGAGACCCTGAAGGGGGAGAGCGGGCCCCAGCACAGGGTCCCAGGGAAGGGTCCCGGCTCCACCCTCCTGACCAGGGTGGCGCTGCCGGGGAGGGTGGGGTTGCCCAGCTGGCGCCGTCCTCGCCACCCAGGACCTCACGTTGTCCAGGCCTGGGCGGCCGCGTTCCACCCACCGACCAGACCCCGGAACGTCCCGCTGCCTCAGGCTGCCCCAGACACAGAGACAGCGACCCTTCGTTACGGGGCACAGGGGTCACCGTGACACTTGCGGGAGCAGGCAGACCCACCGTGCCTCTCTCAAAACATAGTTCTCAAAGCCAAGCCTGTGGTTCGGTCTCGCCTGATGTTTTTTTTTTTTTAAGTTTTATTTTATTGTTTATTTAGAGAGAGGGAGAGAGAGGGAGAGAGAGAGAGAGAGAGAGAGGGGATCCCAAGCCAGCTCCGCACTCAGTGCAGAGCCTGACTCGGGCTTCGAACCCACAGAACTGTGAGATCATGACCTGAGCCGAAATCGAATCAGATGCTTAACTGACAGCCCCCCGGGCACCCCGGCCTCGCCTGATTCAAGTGAATCGTCAACAACCTTTGTGTTTGAGCTTCTCTCCAGCAGCTAACTGAGGGGAGGGCAGTGACCGGGGTCTTCCTGAGGGACCCTTCCCAGTCCACAACCCACACACCCTTCTGCTTGGCTATTTTGAAAACGGCCACCCGTCACACGCCCTGCACACACATGTGCACACACAACACACACACTCAATTCTCGGCCAAATAAGTTAGTATCCAAGCTGTGACGATTTAGGGACTGAAAGGGGCCACTCTGGCCATTCATGCCATG
Organism: Lynx canadensis; assembly: GCF_007474595.2. Classification (NCBI taxonomy): domain Eukaryota; kingdom Metazoa; phylum Chordata; class Mammalia; order Carnivora; family Felidae; genus Lynx; species Lynx canadensis. The sequence continues at coordinate 92,422,019 of NC_044314.2, forward strand.
TCCACAGGTGCCCACAGGACTGTCCCGGGAGTGCGTCATCCAAGAGGGTCCTTCATGCTCGGGTTCCTGCTTTTCTCTCAAGACATGTTTTCACCCCTCCCTCTCTCGTTCCAGCCACACCAACCTCTGCCTGCTGCCTCAGAGCCTTTGCGGGTGCTCTTCCTGTGACCCGAGCCACCCTCTCCTCCCCAGGCTCATTTGTACGCGTGCTTTAGGCCTCCACTGAAACGTCGCTGCCTGGGAAGCGTGTTCACAGCCTCTCCGTGTCCACCCTTCCTTTTACGCTTCCTTGAGGGGCTCGCCTGATTCCCGCTCCAGCACGCATCGCAATTCGTAATGACGTATTTGTTTACTGGGATGATTTGTTCAGTGTGGAACTCCTGTGGACCATGAGCTCTGTGCAGGCAAGGACACTGGTGTCCAGCACAGCATGACCACTGGACGTTCAGTATTTGAATGACTTCGTTACGACACCTTTACTTAATGGGGGGAGAAACCGAGGCCAGAGAGAAGGAGATCAAGCCCCTGCAGTCTGATCAGGTCACATCTTAAGGATCGACAAGACTCTCTCCTTTGACCCAGAGATCCCTGTGGATCTTCCTGCCTACGCTTGGACCCCTCACGGACTGTGCAAGAGTCCGGGCTCCTTCCCTGGAGAGCAGTAAATCCGCCCTGACTTGGGCAGAGCAGCCCCACGCATCGCCCTCTGCCCTCTACTGGGCGTGTGTGCAGGGGGTAGGAAACGTGGTCTCTACCTCCACAGGACAGCTGGGAGACAGCAGACTCTCACCGAGGCCTGGCTCTGGTGATGAGATTTGGGGCTCAGTCCCAGCCCGCGTGCTGGGTGGGAGGCATGTTCTAGTCCCTGGAGGACTGGCATTAATGCCAGCACCGAGCTCCGATTCAGTGCCCTCAATCCCCCAGGGCTCCTAAACTGCAGGACATCCCATCCAATAAGCCCAGAATAGCAGGGGGGTTAATGAGCCTGCGAATGAGTTTATCTTGGCAGAAAACACAAGTGCAGAATAATGGCAGTGCTGAAAAGACCATTAGTGGGAACACGGAGAGAAGAAACTAAAATCAACACAGACTCCCCTGCGAAATCCCCCGGCACCCGCCTGACCGCTGGTCCCGCAGGAGGCACACAGGTGGCCCAGAGGGCACCGGGCCAGGTTGTCAGTTGGCAACAGCAGCAGTGACCCACTTTGGGCAAGAAGCGATTTCTCTTTCCATCAACCACATCGAATCTGTCAGTTTGAAACAGTGAACGTTTTTTCCTGCCATTTGCTGTGTTTTTGCTAATTCTTTCCTTTTTCTGGTAAGCGTACTAGCTCAGGCCTAGTTCAGAAGCAGTGACAGAATTCTCTCTCACTCACACTGGGTTAAGTGAGAGATAAAGCCTGCAGACAAAGGGCTTACTGTAGACCACAGCAGTGTCTGGGTGTCCTGTTTTCTCTCTCGTCTCTGCTTGTCTCCTCTGAGCCGGGATTTCCTTGCAGGGCCGGGAGCCAGGGAGGGAGATGTTTAGTTGCGGCCTTGCCTGTGACAACAAAGCCTGCCAGCCTCTCCTGCTGGCCCTGCCCGCAGAGGTGTTGGCGGCCTCTGGCCCCAAGGAGCCCCACACGATTTCACGTGGGCAAAACTGCCTCTTGATAAATTCTGCACAAAGTGTCCTGCTGGCCTGGGAGGGGAACATGGCTTTCGTGGTGCCGATGAGTCCTGTGTGGAGAGAAGTCTGTAGAAGCATGAACTCGGATCTAATTTCCCAACCATGCGCCCTGACCTGGGCTTTCGGTAACCTGCTAAAATGAACGCGTTTTCCCTGATTTGCAAATTAGTGTGCTAGGATGAGTCAGGGAAGCAGCTGTTGGGAACGGTTGTTAGAAGTGGTTTTTCAAAACATGGTGACCTCAGACAAGGCTCCCGCTCACTGCACAGTTTGTTTATAAATGCTGGAGAGCGGTGCCCCCCCCCCAGGATGCCTCAGAGACATGGACCAGACTTGGCACCCCAGATTTTGTGATCATGGAATGCCTCAAGTCGTTTCCTCCGGGGGCTCCAGCAATTTCTCATCCACATATGGAAACACCCAGATGGTGTCCCATGGCCTGTGGGGCCCTACGTGGCATAGCCCCTGCCTCTGCCGTCGGTGCCCATCACCCCCCTGCTAATTCTGCCTCAGCCCTTCTGACCCTCCTGCTGTTCCTTGAGCATGCCAAGCTCGCTTCTGCCTCAGGGCCTTTGCTTTTGCTATTTCACTTGCCTAAACACTGTTCCCACAAACCCCACCCTTCCAGTTTCAACTCAGGTGTCACCTCCTCAGAGAGGCCTTCCCTGACCACCTGTCTGTTGCATCCTCCTTCACTAAGTCACACTCACATCGCCCTTTATCGTTTTCTTCAGCATACCTGACACTCTCGGAAATTATGCGCCTGTTTGTTTAGAGTATAGTTTCTGAGTTCACTGATTCTGGGACCGTTTGCCTTCTCTGAACGTCAGTAGCACCACTTCCTATGTGGCCTTGGAAAAACAGCTTGGCTTCGCAGTGGCTTCCTCAGTTTTTCATTCATCAGTTGGGGATAATGAGAACATCTGCCTCGGGTGTTGATGGCACCAGTTGAGTGATTTAACCCAAGCGAGGGGTTTAGAACAGTGGGTGGTGCATATAAATGCTATGTAAGTGTTTATTGTGCGATTACTTCATCTGTGGCTTCCCCCGCCGCTGTTCCCGCTACCACCGCCGCCACTGTCCCCACCACCATCACCGTCACCACCGTCGCCGCCACCGTCCCCACCACCATTATCGGCGTCACCGTCACCACTGCCGCCACCACCACCATCGTCACCACCATCGTCACCACCATCGTCACCGTCTCCTCCCGAGAACGTAAACCCGGGGACAGCACTCTGCCAGGGTCTGGGACGGCGGCTGGCGCGTGGCAGGCAGGGAAGTGTTTACGGACTGGACGTGCAGTTACCGAATGTACACTCGCAAGTAGCCCGTTGCAGTGGGGCTCGGCCGCAGCGCCAGCTTTACACGGAGCGCGCTGCCGACTGCCGGAGCCTGGATGTTACGGGATCGAGAATACAAACCAGCCTTCTGCCCACGCTGGATGCGTTTCCAGCTTTGCCTGCGCTCCTGGCTCCTCTGAGTCATACGGGCTCCGTGTTTCCTCATTGACTAAGTGTCCAGGCAGATTAAACGATGGCTTACGCATCAATACCGTCGTGCCCTGGGAGAGGCCTGGGCAGGAGAGCTCTCTAAATAAAGACCTCTAATGATGAGTGTGTGACCCTGCGCAAAGGGAGGTGGGGGAGAGAGCTTCCTTTTCGTTAGCTGAGGCCAGGAGATGCCAGGCGGGAGGTGTGGGGCCGGAGCCTGCGCTGTGCTGTGAGTCACAGAAGCCTGGCTCGCCACGCTGCCCGCGGGCTCTGCTGGGAAGAGGTTTTTTGAGTGGATTTGGGAGAGTAGTCCTAAGGCCACTCAGAGCTGAAAAGGAGGCTGAGAGGCTCAGCCCCTGACTTTGAGCTCCTGCCCAGAGGCTGCGAGGGAGAAGGCGCTTGGGAGGGGCTCCGGGGGCCCCCTCCTGCCGTGCCTGCAAAGGGAGGAGATCCGATGATCTGCTCATGACGTGCAGCACGCTGGGTCGCAGTGGGAATTCGGGTTCTGTAATGGGAATCGTAGTCTGCTAATCCAGAAAAAAGAAAATAAGAGAAACAGCTCTCTTTCCTGTTGCCATCAAAATCCATCATTTATGAAATGGTCATTTTTGTCCAGATACTTAGCTTGTTAAGTTGCTGATGCTCATGCACCTCTTACGTACCAAAAACCGAGGTGGCTCTTTCCTCAGACAGATCTTCCATAAATTGGAAATCACATGTGCTCTCCAGGATGTCATGCGTCCTCAGGGAGACGGTCTCCTCGGGCGCAAAGTTCTCTTCGGCACACACAGATCTCCCAGCCACTCTCTCTGTTTCGGTTTGCCCAGGAAGGTCCAGAGTTGGGGCTCAGTCTTAGCCCCATTTTCCATGAAAGAAAGGGAGGGAGGGAGGGAGGGAGGGAGGGAAGGAGGGAAGGAAGGAAGGAAGGAAGGGCTCGCCCAAGATCCCCCAGAATGTTCCTGCCTGGTCGATCCTGCTAATCATCAGAAATGCCCCCGCTCACCCTCTGATGAATTAACCCACGTGGCCTTTCTTCCTTCACCCCACCAGCACTGACTTTGCAACTTTTCAGGGAAGAGTTGGTTCTGGGGAATAATTGAGTCCCACATTTTGCGTTTGACTTTGAGAGACTCACAGTTCAGATTTGGAGGACTATTTGATTAGTCTCACGCAGTTTTTTGCCATCTCTGAATTCGCTAAAATCGGCCAGTCTGGATGGTGGCAAGACCAGGTTTGGGCAGCACGGCAACCCTGGTAAACAAGGTGGGAGGGTCCGGGAGTGCAGGGGCCTTGGGACATGGGAGGTGGGAGGTCTCCCCGTGTCCCCCACGCGTGCAGAGTGGGGCTGTGCCATGAAGAAGCTGCATGGAGCCCTCCACCCGCGCTCCCTGAGGGCTGGCGACCCTAAGGGGTCCGAGGCTGGAGGAGGCAGGGGAATGCCTGCGTGGGCATCGTACGCGAGGTGGTGAGTCTGCAGCGTTACGTGTATGGCCCGGTGGCCAAGGCCATCACAGAGCAGTGGGACCTTGATGTTCATGAACACGTGGACGCAGCATCAGGCTCCACCCCACCCACCCTCACGTGTTTGCTGTGCACAGACCCCCGGCTTGAGGACGACGCTTCGGAGGGAGACCACGTGACCAGGTGAACTGGCCACACAGCCTCACTGCCCTCCCACCTGGTGGCCCGACCCGGGACTGTATCTGCAATGACCCCTGACGGTCCACTGCCTGCCCTGGGCTCCCCACCTCCTCCCTGGCCCCTGGGTCTGCAGGCGGGGACGGCTTTCTTTTTTTTTTTTTTTTTAATTTTTTTTTTCAACATTTATTTATTTTTGGGACAGGGAGAGACAGAGCATGAACGGGGGAGGGGCAGAGAGAGAGGGAGACACAGAATCGGAAACAGGCTCCAGGCTCTGAGCCATCAGCCCAGAGCCCGACGCGGGGCTCGAACTCCCGGACCGCGAGATCGTGACCTGGCTGAAGTCGGACGCTTAACCGACTGCGCCACCCAGGCGCCCCCGGGGACGGCTTTCTGCCGTTGGCAAGTCCCTGGTGTGTCAGTGCCCCTGGCACTGTGCCAGTCCCTGTGCCCTGTCCACAGCCCCGAGGACAGCCTCTCTCTTAAACGGTGCCCGCGAACTGCCTGCGCTGATTCTCTGCCCTCAGGACCCCGACTGGAGCCCCAGAGAAAGTCCGAACCATTGGAGATGAGGCTTCTCGCCCTGGAGGAGCCGGGGCTCACGGCGGACAGAGTTCCTCTGTGCACCTGACAGGTGGCCTGGGCTCACACCCAGCCAGCTCCCCTCCCCTCCTCCCCTAGAAGGGGGCTCACAGTCACCTGAGAGGTAAGGCTGTAGCTGCCAGATGCTCGCAGTGTGAGAGGACACACTTGGGAGGGGGTGAGCCGACACGAAGAAGCATCTACAGGGACGGCGGGGACTCGAGTCTCCCCAGTGCCGAAGCTTGGAGGACGTCAGCTCCCGGTGACACCGTGGAAAGTATTAAACATGGAGCAGAGATTTAGGGGACAAAAGTCTGCATTGACCCCCGCCAAGCTGTGTCTGCAGGCCACACCAGGAGACAGGGGTCCCTGGCTTATGTGGGGACGCAGCCTGTGACCGAGTGCGGGGAGGTCGTCAGGGTGGTCAGGGCAGAGCCCTCGCCAGTGGCCAGTCATCAGCCGGGTTGGTAGGAGATGCGTGTCCTTGGGGGATGTGCGTGTCTGTTGGTAAACATCCTGCAAATTTACAAGTGGGGAGGACGGTCAGCATCACAGTAATTTTCCTCACCCCCTCGTGTTAGCTCGGAGCGTTAAATAGCCTTGTAAAGTCATAGCTATTTTTAGGAAGGACAGTGTCCTTGCACAAATACAAGGATGCTTAAGAGTCAGAGCAAAACATGATCTACAGGGGACGGCGGCCTGTGCTTCCTCTCTGCCATTAAATTACTTGGCCTGACAGCACGTCCAAGTATTGAATACAGAGGCGTTGGCACCGTGTGAGCGCAATTCCTGTAAGCCCAGTGTTGGGAAGAAAGGTCACAGAGGAAACTCTCCGTAGAAAGATGAAAGGAAACCCGGAAAGAGACCCAAATGTCCCGGCACAGTGGGGTGGGGGGTGTGGAGGGGGCGGGTGGAGAAGGCGGAGGAGGGAGAACATCCCCAGAGATGGTGAAAGACGCGGCAGGGCAGAGAAGGCCAGTCCCCAGGACTTGGTGGGGCTTTTGCCAGGTTGGACTTGGGTTCTCACCAGGAGGTTTGCGGACGAGGGGCCACTGCTCATGGCAGGAAGTGCACACACACCTGCCCCAGAGAGCGAGTTCTGATTGCCGCGGCCACACGACCCCAGGGAGAGGCGTCGTATTCAAACATCACTGCGTCCACACTGACCGGGACGTCTCCCTAGCCTGCGGCCCTGTCTACGCTGACTGGGGATGTTCTCATTCCCCAGGCGTGTCTACAGTTGCCTGGGATTATTTCCTCATCACCCCCTGTGTTTTACACTGATCTGGGATGTTTCCATGGTCCTGCTGGTGTGTCCACACGGGCCTGGATTATCTCCTGACTCCCCCACTCTGTCCTCACTGGTCTGGGATGTCTCCCTAATTCTCCGGATGTATCTACACAGAACAGGGATGTTTCCTTACTCTCCCAGTGTGTGTACATTGACAAGGTTCTCGTCTCTAGTTACCTTGGTGGGACTACACTGACCTGGTGGTCTCCGCACCTCTCCTGCTGAGCCTACACTGAGCCTGCGGTGGCTCCCCAGCCCCCCGGGCCTGCACGGGCCACATGAGCTCCGTCAAGGTTTGCTGGCAAACCAGCCTGGAGCCGGTGCTCAGGGCCCCTCCCCGCCCAGCCCACGGCTCTCAGCCAGGGGCACTGGCTCCAGTCTGGAGGCGTCAGTTCGGGACTCTTTCCCGGCCTGGGAATCTGTTTCACACAAACTCTTCTGTCAGCAAGTTAACAAGCCCCCGCCCCCCGGGGCAGGTGCCGCCTCCTGCCCTCCCCCCAGCTGGACCGCCCAGCGCGGGGCCGCCTGGGCCGGAGCCGGAGCCACAGAGCAGAGGCCCAGTGGCTGGGAGAGAAGGGCTGGCTTCCTCCACCCCGAGGACCGGCCCCGTGTCCCAGGAGGGAGCGGCGGTGCCCGCGGCCCGTGACCCAGGCACCGAGCCCGACGGAAGGGAGGTGAGGTGGGGTCAGCGGTCGAAGCGAGAGGCCTGCCCGAGTCTCAGACGCCTGTCCCTGCATCTCAGGCCGCAGCCCCGAGGGTTCGGGCCCCTTCCCCAGTCGGGGCCTCTGACAGCCCCCTTGAGGCCCCCCCAGGTGAGGCCCCCTAAGTGTGGACCGCCCCCCCTAGTTATGGACCCCGGGTGAGGATCCCTCCGTGTGGACCCCCCCAGATACGGACCCCAGGTAAGGTTCCCCCGGATGTGGGCTCCCAGGTGAGGCCCCTTGAGAAGCCCCTACAGGTGAGGGCCCAGAGAGCTGCCTTCGGGGGTCTGAGCTCATGGACTTGATGGGGACCAGGCCTGGCCACGCACGGGGTCTTCTGGGAGGGAGGCCCACGCATCCCCTGTGCTCACCCTCAGGCCGGTCTCTGGGAACGGGGCTGCGCATCTCTAGACAGTGGCGTTGGCACCAGCAGTCGGGACGCCTGGGTCCCCACGGTTCCCTGGCCTCTGTGCCCCCTGGGGAAGTCAGGGCGGGGTCCGTGCATCGCCCACACCTGCCTGAGTCCCCAGGTGAGTGGCTTTGCAGCAAATGCCCGAGCGTGGGTGGGAGGGAGGGAGGGAGGGAGCCCTGCCAGGGGCGGCCCAGCGCCCTGCTGGGTGTCACCTGCAGCTCAGCCCGGGGATGAAGGGCAGGTGTGTTTGCTGTGCTCCGTGGCCTTAACTGCAGGCGTGAGCAGGAGGAGGAGGGTGTGTGTCAGGAAGGAGTAAGGAGCTCCTCTGTAGGGAGAGGCTCCGGGTTTCCAGACTGTGGAGCCGGCGTCCTGCCTCAGGGCCCAGCCCGCGACTGGATCACAAGGGGACCTGCGTCCTAGACCTCAGGCCGTGGGGCCGCGTTCGGGGGCAGCAGAGCCCGGCTCCGGGGCGAGGACGTCGGCCTTGCGTGATGAACGTGGGTGCAGGTTAGAAGCCGCGCCCGGGCAGAAAGCAAGCGGGACGTGCGGCGGGACCCCCCGAGCCCCCACGGTTCCCTCTGAGCCGTCAGATGGAGCCCCGGCTGGTGCCTGTGTGGGCGCTGGGGGGTTTGCTGTGCCCCCGAGGCTGCAGGAGGGAAGGGTCTGTGGGGAGCAGGGGTCCTGGGCACCTGCCTGCTCTGGGACCTGAGGGGCTGTGGGGGCGGCTGGGGGCAGGGGCCCCGCCGGAGAAGACCCGACTCAGGAGAGCAGGAAGTGGGGGTGCAGGATGGAGCGGTGCTGTCTGCAGGGCTGGGCCAGCAGGGAGGGGTTTCCCACCGTCCCGTGGGAGGCTGCCCGACGGGTGGTGAGCTCCCCGTCACCGGGAGGATTCGAGCACACATGGGTGACTGGGGCTCTCCTGGCCCCGGGCTCTGAGACAGGAGCCCTGGGGGGGTGGGTGGCTGGAACGTCCCGTCTGTGGAGAGGAGCCCTGGTCGGGGATGACCCGGCCTGGAAGGCACTGGCAGGAGGCAGGACTGGGAGAAGTCTGGCCCCCAGCCCGCGGCGGGGTCCCTCGGGAGGGGTCTTCCTGTGGGACAGCTCAGGATGTGCTGACTGAGTCACCCCCTCCCTGAGCAGTTGTGTTCGGTGAACTGATAGGGAGGCTCGTTTCTGATTCAGGACCTGGTCCCCCCCAGCCCCCCTGTCCCTCTGTCACAGGTGGGGGAAAGGGAACGAGGAAGCCAGGGAACCCTGTCCCCGTGGCAGCCCCCCTTGGCATCGCCCCTGTGTTAGGCCAGGGTCCTGGTGTCTGGGAGGGGCAGGTGGCCAGGGCAGGGTGTGGTCTCAGGCATGGCAGGGGATGCCACGCAGGGCGGCGGGCAGCAGGTGGGGTGCTCAGGATGCTGACGGCTCCCCGTGCTAGGCTGGTGGACAGATGCAGAGATGGCAGGACACAGTGCAGCCCCAGGAAGGGCCCCAGTCCGGCCTGCAGGCCCTGCCTGGAGCGGAACCTGTTCCCTCTGGGACAGTCCCTGCACCTGGGGCCACGGCAGGGAGGGACCCCCAGATTCCCACGGGAAGTGATCCCAGCGCCAGGTGCTCGTGGTGTCGCCAGCGGGGCACGGTGGTCGGGACGGCCCGTGGGCTCTGTTGACCCCGCCAGGGTTTGTCCTGCTTGTTCGAGTCCCCGCAGGGGTGGGAGGGGGGGCCTGGGCAGGGTCATCAGGTGAGGTTCGAACACCCCTGGGTACCTGACTGAGCCCCGGGCAGGCGGTGCCTGCAGCCCTCAGGGTCACCTGGGCTTCGTGCCCCGGGAGCTGACTCTCCCAGGGGGTGGGAGCGTCTCTCCCCACCTGCCTCCTGCCCAGGGCTGCCCTGACAGCCTCCGCCCAGCTGAGGGGGCCGGCAGTGGGGGGGTGGGGGGGGCTGCACCTGTGTTTGCACAGAACACCTCGGGTGTCTGCTCTGACCCCATTAGAAACCCAGGATTCGGCCACAGACAGCTCGTCCGATACTTTACTAGAGCTCCCGGGTGCTCCAAGCACACAACCGGCAGAAACCCCCCGACCTCCCGGGGCCGGGACACCTGCACTTCCTGGGACCCTTCAGTTGGGGAGGAAACATTTGTCGTTCTGCTGTCAGATTTGGTGATTTATGTCAGAGCTTTGCTGAGTCATTCAGAAGCTGCTAAAAAATGCGATTTGCTTAGAGTTTACTAAACATTCAGCAGAATGTTAAATTCTTATATTTTGCATAAAAATTTAATATTAATAAAAAAGGTTGCTAGTTAATAAAAAAGGTTGCTAGGATTGTTAAGAATATTTCCTAACAGTTCAGTAAAGTTAAATAATTCAGCAGAAAGCGTGAAAATCAAGCTGGACATATTTCTGCTTAAGGACAATGCATTTAAAGACGTATGGATTATTCCCTTAATTTCTCCTGAAATGCAACCGTAAATCCTTATTATTAGATTTTTAACGAATATTAACTTCTCAAATGAAAGTCAAGGTTCTGCTCTTCTCGGAGAGGCCGAGGGAGGGGGTAGAGCGCATCTGTCAGGCTCCGGAGGCCCCGAATCCGAGGACAGGTCCTGGTACCCAGAGCCCCCGGGGCAGGCCCACAGCCGCGTGGGTCTGGGGTCTTTACAGGAAGGAGCAGCACCTCCCCTGCCCCTGAGGAGGAGAGGGAGGCAGGACTGAGGCGAGGGGACAGAGATGTGGCAGAGATGTCCCCACCCATCACGGTTCCATGGAACAGGTCTGCTCAAGCAGAAGTTTCGGGTCTGAGCCTTAGGGGCCCGTCCGGGCCTCAGGGTGCGGCTCGCTGGGTGCAGGTCCCCCAGATCAGGCGTGAGCCCGGCCCGCTGGAGGGCCGGTGGGGCCCGAGCGGGTGCGTTGCGGGGTCAGGGGCTCCGGGGGAGCTCGGTGGGCGGCCAGCTCCGTCCTCCAGCAGCTGGCTCAGAACTGCAGTGGTCCTCGTGAGTCCCAGCCGGTACTCCCGGGCCCTCGACACTTAGCTCCGGGCAGCGCCTGTCCCACAGTCCGGCTGGGCTGTTCACCCTGGAGAGCCGTGGGCCGTGTCCTGCAGTCTCTTCCTGTAATTATCAGCCACTCAGGGACGAGGACCGGGCAGTAGCCGCGTGCCTCCCTCCTGAGGGGGGTCTCCTGTCCCGCAGCATCCTCAGCAAGGCCTGATTGGTTCCCCGGGAGAGGCCACCCTGGGGGTGCTGACTGAGCCTCCCTTGGCCTCCAGGACATGGGTCTGAGGCTCCGGGTGGCTCCGGTGGGAGCTTGGGGCTGCCCAGGGAGCTGGGCGGGTGGTCCCCGTGCAGGGGGAGCCTGGTCCCCTAGCCGGGCAGGCAGCCCCAGGTCACCAGCAAGGCCGCTGGGGCACAGGTCGGGGCCCTGGGCTCTGGCCAGGCTGCCTGGGCTTGACCCCGGGGCCGCCACCCCCTGGAGGTGAGGTTGAGGCATCCTTGATCGAGCCTTTCTGCACCTGCGGGTTCCCGCCCACAAATGGGGGTGATGATAAACGCGTCCCCAAATGAGACAAGGAAGTGCTCTGAGCGTGGCCTGGTGCAAGGTGAGCTCATTCAAACCCAGGGTCAAAGCCCAAAGGAGGCTCAGGCCCCGGATCCCACATCCCGTGTGCTCAGCAGGCAGCGGAGTTTCTGACTGTAATTAACACCCCCCCCCCTTCCCGGCCATGGGAAGTCAGGCTCCGCCCACCCTGACCAGGTGCTTGTGGGGTGGAGGCTTTTTAGGGCCCTTTAAGTGCAGCCCAGCACCCCACCAGGATGGGAGTTGTTAGCCACCGCGGCTCCCCAGAGCTCCTCAGACGTCCTCTTTCAAAGCCACTGCCATGTGGGGGTCACCTGGGGAGTTTGCTGAAATAGAGGCTCTGAATCAGGCGGGGTGGAGGAGGGGGGGTCCTCAGATTTTACATTTCTGCAGAGCCCTCTCCCTCCTGCCGCCTGAGTTCTTCCGAGGGTCCCCCCCTCCCCCCGGCCAACCCCCTGCAGAGTCCCTGCTGAGCACGTGGAGGGTCACCCTGAACTTGGCCAGTCTGGCTCCAAGCTTGTGTCACCAGACAGGCTGTGGCAGTTCTCCCCAGCCAGTAGCCAGGAGGCCGGGGAGAGGCTGGTGTTGAGGATCCTGATTAGCCTTTTCTCCAGACTTCCCCGAAGTGACTTCTGGTGGCACAGGACAAGGACACCCACTCTGACAAAGTTTTCTGTTCAGTTACCCTTCAGTCTCCTGATTAAGTAGCAGCCGCCCCTGGGAGCTGGCTTGACCTGACCCCTCTTTGACCCTTGCCGATCTTCAGGCGAGGTCGGGCCTCTGGCCGGTGGTGGTGTCCGCCTGGCTTTTAAATAACCGGGCTGTTTGGAGGTGTTTCATGTATCGTTTCCAAGGAAGAAGAAATGAGTCATTGTTTTAAAATAACTCCTTTTCTACGGAGCAGGTTTAGGTCTACGACACAGCTGAGAGGAAGGTCCAGAGATTTCCCTCACACGCAGCCTCCCCGTTACCAACGTCCACGGGACGGGATGTTTGTTACAACCGAACCTACACCACACGCCGGTGGCTTATCTTACCGCTCGTTGGCTCTCGGTGTTGGACGAGTCTGTGGGCTCGGACGGATGTGTGACAAAATGTATCCGTCACGGCGGTGTCACACAGGGTACATCCACTGCCCTAGAAATCCTGTGTGTATCCTCCGCTCACACCTGCCCCACCGGCTGGCCGCCACTGATCCTTTGCTGTCTCCTTGGTTTTGCCTGGTCCGGATGCCATGCGGTTGGAACCATGCGGCCCGTGGCCTTTCCAGGGCGGCTGCTCTCACTTAGTGATACGTGTCCAAGGTTCCTCTGCATCTCTTTGGGCCTTGATGGCTCACTTTCTTTTCTTCCTTTTTGAGCTTTATTGAGTTATAATTGACATAAAAACATTTGTGTGAACTTAAAGCGTACCATATGTTGATTTGAAACACTCAGGGGACGCCTGCATGGCTCAGTCAGTTGAGCTTCTGACTTCGGCTCAGGTCATGATCTCACAGTTTGTGGGTTCGAGCCCCCGCATCGGGCTCTGTGCTGACAGCTCGGAGCCTGAAACCTGCTTCGGATTCTGTGTCTCCCTCTCTCTCTCTGCCCCTACCCCCATTTGCACTCTGTCTCTCTCTCAAAAATAAATAAAACATTAAAAAATTATTAAAAAAAGGAAACACTAAGATAATAGAAAAGCTAACAGATCCATCATATCACATAATTATCATTTTTTTTGTGTGGTGAGAACATTGAAGATCTGTTTTAACAATTTTCAAGTATGTAAAAAAGTATTATTAACCATAATCCCCACACACAAGACTCCCAGAATTTGTCTGTCTTGTGACTGGATAAGCATTAACTCCCCATATCTCCTGCCACTGAGGCCCTGGTAAACATCCCGTGTTTCTATGACTTTGGATTTTTTAGATCCCACATACATACTTCCCTTTCTTTGTTTTGGTGTTGCACTTAGCATAATGCCCTCCATCCATGTTGTTGCAAATATCAGGACTTCTTTCTTGTGCCAGAATAACGACCCATTACACATGCACCACATTTTCTCTATCCCTTCATCTGTTGACGGACACGTAGGTTGTTTCCAGACCTTGGCTCTTGTCAGTAATCTTGCAGTGAACACGGGAGTGCAGATATCCCTGTGGTAATCCGTTTCATTTCATTTGGAAATACTCCCCGAAGTAGAGCTGCTGGGGCATGGGGGGTTCTAGTTTTAACTTTTAGAGGCACGTCTGCTGTTTTCCAGAGCAGCTACACCAGTGCGCGTTCCCACCAGCAGCGCCTTCTACGCATCGCTACCGATACCTGCTGTCGCTTGTGCTTTTGTCCAAGGCCTTGCTAACAGGTGTGAGGTGGTGTCTCATCGTGGGTTTGGTCTCATGGCCCTGACGATGAGTGAGGCTGAGCGTCCTCTCATGCGTCTGCTGGCCGTCTGTGTCCTCCTTGGAGAAACGTCCATTCAGGTTCTCTGCCTGTGTTTTAACCAGATTGTTTATGTGGTTGTTGTTATTTATCGAGTTGTATGCTCTTTATGTGTATTTTGGATACTTAACCCCATATCCAGTACATGGTTTGCAAATATTTTCTCCCATTCTGTGAATTGCCTTGTCATTTTGTTGCTGGGTTTCTTCTGATGCACAGGAACTTTTTAGTTGGATGTAGACGCCCTTGTTTATCTTGGGTTTTGTTGCTTGTGCTCTTGGTGTCGTATCCATGAGATCATCACCAAGGCCAATGTCAAGGAGCATCTCCCCTAGGATTTCTTCTAGGAGCTTTAGGGCTTCATGACTTATGGTAAAGTCTTTAATCCATTTCAAGTTAATTTTTGCGAGTGGTGGAAGATAGGGGTCCAATTTCAGAAACTGGTCCTGTCAGTGTTCAGGACTTTGGCCCTTCTAACGCGTAGTGGTGTCTCATGGTGATTTCCCTTTCCCTGATGGCGTGTGATGTGGGGCATCTTCTCATGCACTTACCTGCCAGCTGTATCTCTCCTTTGGTGAGGTGTCTGTTAAGGTCTTTGGCCCATTTTTTTAAAAAAAATTTATTTATTTTTGAGAGAGAGACAGAGTGTGAGTGGGAGAGGGGCAGAGAGAGAAGGAGACACAGAGTCTGAAGCAGCTCCAGGCTCCGAGCTGTCAGCACAGAGCCCGATGTGGGGCTCGAACTCACAAACCGTGAGATCATGAACTGAGCCAAAGTCGGATGTTTAACCGACTGAGCCACCCAGGTGGCTCTTTGGCCCATTTTTAAATTGGGTTGTTTGTTCTGTCATTAGTGTGTTTTAAGAGTGTTTATGTTTTGGGTAATAGCGTTCTATCAGACGTGGTTTGTCTTCCCAGTCTCTTGACAGTGACTTTCACAGAACACAGGTTTCTAACTTTAATCAAGTACAGCTTATCAGTCTTTTCCTTCATGGGGCGTGTCTTCAGCGTCACTGCTGAAAATTCGTCATCTAGCCCAGGGCCGCCTGGGTTTTCTCCTGAGGTATCTTCTAGAAACTTCAGAGTTTCGTGCTTTAGGCCTGTGATGCATCTTGAGTTGAGTCTTGTGAAATGTGTGCGGTCTGTGTCTGGACTCGGTTGGTGTTTCTGTGAGGACGTCCAGCTGTTCGAGTGCCGTGTGCTCTCCTGCCAGAAGTCGGTGACTGTGTTATTGGGTCTGTCTCTGGGCTCCACCCCACTGAGCCAGGTGTCTGTTCTCACCAACCCCACACTGTCCACACTGGAGCTGGAAGTCAGGGCCAGTGGTCCTGTTATTTTCTTCTTTTCCATTAACATCATGTTGACTATTCTGGGTGTTTCCGTCTCTCTATAATGCTTAGAATCAGCTTGCTCACATTCGCAGAATAACTTGCTGGGATTTCACTGGGATGGTGTTGAATCCATACATCACTTTGGGAAAAACTGACATCTTGGCGATGTTGAGTCTCCCTGTTCGTGGCCTGGAATATCTATCTAGTTCTGTGATTTCATGTATCAGTTTTACAGTTTTGGTCATATAGATCTTGTCAAGTTTTCTTAGATTTATACCTAAATATTCCACTTTTCGGTTGCTAATGTACATGGTGCTGTGTTTCAATTCCCTTTGTTAAAAGTGAGCCATTGTAATGAAAAGTGTAAAAAGAAAGTTAGCACAAGCCATCAGTAGGTGTGGTGTGCAGTGTGAGGGAGGGTTTGACTTGGAGGGTGATGCACACGTGGGGATCTGCTCATCCCGACCTCAGCCACCGTCCGGTGCACTGGCCACACGGAGGTCAGCACATCCCTAACAGTTCCTCACCTTACAGTCGGCCTCCTCCTGACTCCCACACTCCCAGCTCTTCCTCAAGGCCCACACTCTGCCGGTTCTGGTTCTGGCTCCTTCACCCTCCTCCTCCCCCTCCCCCTCCCCTCCCCTCCCCTCCCTCCCTCCCCCTCCTTGTCCCCTCCTCCCCTCCTCTTCATCCTCACTCCTCCTCCTCCTCCTCCTCCTCCTCCTCCTCCTCCTCCTCCTCCCTCTCCCTGCTGTGACTCCAGGCCATCTTTAACGCACACCATTGTTGCTGGCTTTCCCCCTCTGCCTCTTGCCCATGAGAAGCCATCCACTGGTGTAGGTAAGACACCACCGACCAGTGGACCAACAAGAGGAGGGAGGAAGGAGGAGGGAGGAGGAAGGAAAGAATGGCAGGAGCAGCCTCTGAAAGGAAGAAGTGACACACATAACTCCCTCCCACACTTACTTGGCCACAGCAGGGTCGCTGAGGCGCACCTGAGTCCGACAGGGTTGGGACCCGTAACCCTGTCCCAAGGAGGAGATGCCGATAAAAACAGTGGGACCCGTCCCAGTCCCTTTCCTAAATGAGAGCGTCCCCGATCGTCTCCGGGATGACCCGTCTGTCTTCCTTCTACTGAAGTTTACGTCACAAATCCCAAGCGCACGACGCAGCAGATTTTCACAGTGAGCACCGGGTGTGACCCGCGCTCGGGTCAGAAACGAGGCCGCCCGCGGACAGGACCCCGCGGCCTTTCCTCTGGCATCGGCAGGTGCGGAGGCCCCGCAGAAACACCTGCCCCGTGTGTCTGGCAACGGTAGCCGGAAGCAGTGGGCTGGAAACGTCCCAGGGCCTTCGAACGAGCGGGGCGGCGCTTCTGCAGGAGAAGGGGCCGGGTCTGGGCCGGGTGGGCTCCAGCGACAGGTGCGCCGGGACTCTTCCCACGGGCCCTCATTGCTGGTGACTCGGGCCGTGTCTACATCGCTTCACGTCCGCCCTTGTTCCCGGGGAGTCCGTTCCAGAAAAACCGGCTAGAACCCAAGGAGGGGGGGCTCAGCGTCCCCGCATGGGCACTTCCACGGGCACCGGGAGCAGCCAGCCGCGAGCCCCTCTGTCACTGGGCAGACGCTGCACATGCGCCTGCTCTCCCCCTGGATTCTGGGTGGTTTCTGTGGCACGTGCTCCTGCCCGGCTTGGGGTCCTTCGCCTCCGTCCCCACAGCCCTTCGCCGAGGCTTCTGCGAGGGGAGACGCAGCCTCGCGTGAAGGCCCGTGTGGTGCTGGAAGCAGAAGAGCGGCTCCAGGGCCATCTGCACGCGGTCTCGGGGGGAACAGAGCGCCACGTCCCCGGATTCCGAATGCCGCGTGGCCTTGCGTCTCTGCAGTGGGGCGGCCCCAGGCCTCTTTGGGCCGCAGGACAAGCCCGGGGTCCGACGGCGGTGGGGAACTCGGACCACCACGTGATCGGAGCCTGGAAAGAAGACCCCAGCCGGATGCGGCCCGTCGAGCAGGTGAGTTGAGCCGAGTGAGCGCGTCTACTTAGTTCCTCTGAGCAGATCGGACTCCGCGGCCCCGAGAAGCAGAAACTGGCAGCCGGGACTGTGGGTGGGCAGGGGGCCACCGGGGGGGCCGCGGGGGGACAGCCGTGTGGGTGGGGGAGGTGGCCTGGGAAGGGAGACCCGAGGTCCCGTGTTCACAGCAGCGCGGTCTCACGTGTAGGAAACTCTGAAGTCTCCGACGGGAAACCACGGTCAGCGCTGACACACTCAGGAAGGCGGCAGGACACAAATCAACAGGCAGACGTCACTCGCGTTTCGGATTAAGGAAACGATTCCTTTTAAAATGGCGTCAAAAAGAGTAAGACATTCAGAAACAAGTTAGGCCAACGAGACAGGAGACTTGTTCAGGGGATCCACACCGTGTTAACTGAACGACCACGGAAGGCGTTAATACGTGGACAGATGTCCTGTGTTCACGGCCGGGTGACGGGACGCCGCTAGGACGACAGTGCTCCCGAAATGCTGGTTCCTCCGCAGGTTCACTGCCATCACCCCCGAAGCCCTGGACGCTTTTTTTGTAGATACAGAAAAATACATTCCAAATTTCATACGGCGTTTCAAGGGACCCGGAATACCCGAAATAATTTTGACAAGGAAAAAGTTGGAGGACTCACGCTTCTTGATTTCAAAATTCACTGCAAAATTACAGCAATAGAAACAGTGTTTTTCTGGCATAAAACGCAAGTAGAGACGAGCGGATTGGAGGAGAAAACCCAGAAAGAAGGCCGCATATTCTTGGTCAACTGATTTCCAGCAAGAGTGCCAAAACTATTCAGCGGGGGAAAAGACAGGTTTTTCTTTAACAAATGGTGTTGGGAAAACTGCACATCCACACGTGCGCGAGAGAGAGGCTGGACCCTTACGTGACACCATATGCTCAAATCAGCAGAAATGGGGTCAAATACCCAAGTGTAAGAGCTAAGACCGTAAGACTCTTAGAAGAACACACAGGAGAGAAGATTCAGGACGTTGCATTTGTGGTGATTTATTGGCTCTAACACCCAAAGCACAGGCAACTAGAAAAGCAGATAAATTGGACTTTCACAAAAGGAAGCACTTTGGGGCATCAGAGGGCTCCATCAGGGGAGTTAAAGACAGCCCACAGAATGGGAGAAAATGTCTCCCTCACCTGATGGGGGGCTGATACCCAGGATCTGTAAAAACTGCTCAGCGACAAAGGAACGATCCCATTAAAAAATGGGCCAAGTCTGTCTCCAGAGACGACGCACAGATGGCCGGTCAGCACCCGACTGGAACTCCCCTCACTCCTCACCAGGGGACACAGGACAATCGTGAGGTCCCGCAACCATCAGAAGCGCAGCACAGCGAGCGTCGGCCAGGACGTGACGCCCGGGATGTGACGCCGAAGGCCGAGCGCGTTGCCGGTGGGCGCGGGAGACGAGCATCCCCCACGGAAACACAGGGGAGTCTCGGAAAGACCCATGTGGCCCAGCGATCCCACTCCTAGGGGTTTACGAGGTACTCGTGGTTCGTGAGCACGGCGGCCGCGAGGGACGAGTGACCCCCGTGTGGCCTCCCCAGCATCGGCCCGCCCGGGGTACACCACGGCCACCTGCGCCTGCTCGTGCGGTCAGCTCTGCGGCGGGGTCCCTTCCCCGACCCCGTCTCTCCCTGGGGGGCCGGCCTCCTGCCCCTGGCGAGCGGCCCAGCCCCAGGTCTTGAGATCTGGCGCTTTGCAAAACTACGTTTCTCTGCAGACCAGAGGCGTTCCGCTCAAGCAGCAGACTCTCGTAATGGCTCATCTTGGGATCTGAGCAGATAATGCTTCACGAGAGCCTGTGGAGGGGAAGTTAAGGCAAAAAGTTACTGCGTTTCTGGGCTCCTCTTGCCAAAGGCACGAGGCCCCGCTTCTTACTGGTTTTCCGCGGGCAGGTTTATTATCGCGCTTCCTCTTTCCTGCTGGTCTCGGTGGAACCAGGGCAGTTTGAGGGGAGAGAGTCAGATTCCCCACCCCCGTGCCATGTGGTTCTTCCACATCGCGCAGCCATGCGGAGCCTCGGGTGGCAGGGGGCCGTCGGGACACAGGACGGGGCAGCCAGGCGGGGCGGTGGGGACCAGAGCTTGCGCCCCCCCACCCCCACCCCCCCATCCCCCCCGAGGGGACCCTGGTGGATGCCCGGTGGACGGAGTCCAGCGTTGACGAGCCCGCGACCGTTCAAGAGCGTCCAGGTGTGGCACCCTCAGGTGAGAGCTCGGGTGTGTCCAGGTGGCTCTCGTGCGGCACACCCTCTGTCGCCCCGGATCCACTGTCCCCCGTGTTCACCCCACTCCCTCCCCGCGCCTTGACCTGCGGGCCGTGTGGCCGGGGCTCCCACCTCCTGCCTCGTGGTCAGGCCCCACCCGCGGGGGCCCCCAGAGCTGCGGGTGGGGAGAGAGGCTGGGTCATCCCTGCTGGCTGTGCCAGGGGCAGGAACTCTGGTCAACAGCCCGGGGCCACCGAGCCTGTGAGCCCTGCCATCTCTCCCGATCTTGCAGTGCTGTCCCTTCCCTGCCTCTCAGGCCCAGGGAAACAGCTCCCGGGGGCGCCTCTCTGGTTTCCGAACTTCTCTGCTGGGTCCTCCGAAAGGAGCCCCTTCTGTCACATGTCTTGTGTCTTCCTCTGAACCTCCGGGTGCTGTATTTCCTGCTGGGACAGGGACAGACAGCGCCTGGATTAAACAAAACAAAGAGATGCCTCATGAATCCCTCCCCCGTCTGACAAAGAAATCAACCTCCCCCTCCAGTAAAGGGAACCAGCTGTGCGTCTGTGTCTGGACTTTGCCCCTGAACTAGCATTCGGGACCGGATCACAAGGTCAGACAGTGCCCGCCTCCCACGCCATTGTGGCCACGATGTGGCCCTTGTGCGGGCCTTTCCTGCAGGCTGGCCGAGGTCAGCTGAGGCCGGCGGGGCACAGAAGGGGAGGACGGGGCGTCTGGCCCAGGAATTCCTGAGAGGCGCATCCTGGGGCCGCGTGGGAGGTACGTGAGCCATCGGGTGGTCCCCGAAGAGAATGGAGGCTCCTCCAGAGGCTACAAGAGGCTCTGTGTGGCCACCTGTTCCACTAACTTGGGGCTTCCAGCCGGGCCACGGCCTGGGAGCTGGACACGGCAGCCGTGTGTGCGTGGCCGGGACCTGCTGCCACGCCAGCTGCCACTTGCGGCCTCCTGAGCAGATGTGGCCCTCCCAGCACAAGAAGCCCTGGGCAGCTCCTGGCTCCGTGGGGCCCTGTGAGCCCCTGGGGGGCACCTCCTGAGCTTGTCCTCCCAGGGTGGCCCCGGGGACGCTGAGCCAGGCAGGGCCTGCTGTACAGGCAGGGGGGCTTCAACCCCCACCTAGAACCCACGCATGGCTTTGCTGCGTGTCACAGGCACGGACTCCCCTCGCTGGAAAACGTAAATGACACGAAAGTGCATGGAGGAAAATGGGGGGCCTGTGCCCTCAGACCCCACCCATGGGTGGGCTGCCGATTCTTTTCCAGTATTTTGAATCTTTAGCCTATAAACGTCACACGTGTCTAGGGCACAAAAGTGGGCCACGATACACAGAAAGTTCTTAGTTTAACTTAACTCTGTTCCACGAGCAGCGTCCCGGTGAATATAGGTCCACACCCTGTTTTAAAAAGCATTAGAGTATTTCATCGTGCGCACACCCCCAGGGGTGAAGTCACCACTGCTGTCTTATTGGAGTCTGAGATGTCGTCAGCGGGCTTCCCTCCTGGGCGCCCTCGGTGTGGACCCTGGGCGCCACCTGGGCGCGACCTCGCGGGGAAGATACCTGCAGCTGGAAGGACACCCGGAGCAGCTGCGATGTTGTCAGCAAACCGCGTGTGTCCTGTCACCGCACTCCTGGACGCGTCACCGTGCCTCCTAACAGAAGCTGTCTGCCCCAGCACGCTTTGTCACAGTTCATTAACAGAATTCCTCACTCGAATGTAATGCTAGCCCACGTGCAGATCCTGTTCTAAACTGTAATTTAGTAGTGGGTTCATTTGAACCGAGGTCCAGACAGACTCTATGTGTCATGTATGAACACCGCGTCCCCCGAGTCCCTCCAGATCTGGTCGCGGTCCCTCCCTCTCCCACATCATGGGTTTCCACCCCCCAGGTCGACTAGCGGATGAAATCATGCGGGGGGCGGGGGTCTCTGTTCCAGTGCCCTGTGTTCTCATTTTAGGCTCCCACACTCCTGCAGCTTGAAATGAACTCTAACAGCCGCGTCGACTCAGGTTGGTTTGTCTCTGTGACTACTTCACAGGCGAAGGTGGCGTCGGTCGTGTCGGGAACCACGTCCCGGCTGTCCACCTCACTTCCTAGGATGCTGAGGCCGCTCGGTGATTCAGGTGGTAACAGTCTGCCCCCAGGTAGGTTTCACGGAACCTTCCACCTGAGGGTTTTAACATCCGCTGAAATGATCAGAACTGATTTTTCAGTAGGGTTTTGAAACTTGCAGTTCTCTCATTTCCTCTGATATTATTTGAGTTCTTCTCTTTATTTTTTAAAGTGGGCTTTATACCCAGCGTGGATCCCAGAGCGGGACTTGAAGTCATGACCCTGAGATCAAGACCTGAGCTAAGGTCAAGAGTCAGGTGCCTAACCGACCGAGCCACCCAGGGTTCCCAGATTTGCACACTCTGGACATTTCATATGAAGGTAATCGTACGGTACGTGACTTTTTGTTTCTGACTTCTTTCAGTCAGGATAACGTTTTCGGGTTTCACCCATGTTGTAGCATTATTAGCACTAATTCACTCACGTGGCTGAACAGTATCCCATCGTGTGGGTAGACCACTTGTTAATCCATTCATGGGTGACAGATATTTGGATGGTCTTCAAACGTCGGCTGCTAAGTGTAGCGTTGGCAAGAATACTCACGTACAAGTATCAGAGTGGAACTGGCAATCCTACACTTAACTCTTTGAGGAAACGCTCAGCTGTTGTCCACACTGGCTGCACCGTTTTACGTTCCCATCAGCAATGTTTGAGGTTTCCGCTTTCTTCACACCTTTGCCGACACTTGTTATTTTCTGTTTTCAAAAATTATCACTACAGCCCTCCTACTGGCTGTAAACTGGAACCTCGCTGTTGTGTTGATTTGCTTTTCCCGGTGGCTGCCGTGCTGAGCATCTTTTCTCGGCCATTTGTGCATCTTCTTCGGCGAAATGTCCGTTCAACTCATTTGCCCAATTTTTAATTGGGTTGTTTGTCTTTTGTTGTTGAGATGTAAGAGTTCTTGGTATATCCCGGATACTCCACCCGTATCAGATTTATGATTTGCACATGCTGCCTCCATCATACAGGCTGTCTTCCCATTCACGATAGTGTCTTTGTTGTTGTTGTTTGAGACAGAGTGCGCGAGTGAGGGAGAGGGGAAGAGGGAGAGAGAATCCCAAGCAGGCTCCGTGCTCAGCGCAGCGCCCGACGCGGAGCTCGAACTCCCGAAACCATGAGATCATGAGCTGAGCCGAAACCAAGAGTCGGACGCTTAAACGACTGAGCCACGCAGGCACCCCAATAGTGTCTTTTAATGCACAAGAGTTTTAGATTTTGGTGAAGGCCAGTTTAGTTTTTTCTTTTGTCATCTGTGCTTTTGGTGTCCTATCTAAGGATTCATTTTCAAATCTGAGGCCATGAGGTTTTCTCCAGAGAAATACATGGTTTTAGCTCTTAAATTTGGATATTTGATCCATTTTGGGTAATCTTTGTATGTGGAGTGAGATAGAGTTCCACCTTTTCTTGCGCATGGGTTATCCAGTTGTCCCCGCACCATTTGTTAAAGGGATTGTTGTTTTCCCATAGAACGGACTTGGAATCTTTGTCAAAAACCTCCTGACCCCTGATGATATGGGTTTCTTTCTGGACTCTCATCCCATTTGTCCATCATTGTGCTGATTGTGCACTTTTTTTTGATTACCACGGCTCTGTGGAAGCTTCGAAGCAGGGAAATGTCAGTCCTCCAACTTGGTTATTTTTCAAGATTGTCTTAGCTATTTGGGATAACTTGCAATGCTGTGTGCATTTTAGGGTCTGGTTTCCCATTTTTGCCAAAAAAGGCCTTTGGGACGTTAGCAGACAATGCATTGAATCTGTAGATTGCTTTGGATAGTTTTGACTTAACCATATTAAATCTTCAGTGAACACAGGATGTATTTCCATTTATTTAGGTCTTTTGAAATTTCTTTCAGCTGGTTTGCATTTTCAGCATTCAAATCTTACACCTCCTTGATGAAATTTATTCCCATGGGTTTTATTATTTTGATGCAATAGTAAATGGAATAATTTTCTTAATTTTTTAAATATTTATTTTTGAGAGAGAGAGAGCATATAAGAATGGGGGAGGGGCACAGAGAGAGGGAAACAGGGATCCAAAGTGGGTTCTGCGCTGACAGCAGAGAGCCCGATGGGGAGCTTGAACCCACAAATTGTGAGATCACGAGCTGAGCCAAAGTCAGATGCCCAGCTGAAGGAGCCCCCAGGCACCCTAATTTTTAAATAACTTCTGACTAGTGTGTGAATGTGCAGCTGATGGTGGTGGTTTGGTCTTGTATCCTGTGAGTACTAAATTCTTTCACCCACCCTGGCAGTGTGTGTGTGTGTGTGTGTGTGTGTGTGTGTGTGTGTGTGTGTATTCTTTAGGGTTTTCCGGATACAAGATCAAGTCCTCTGCAAGTGGGAGAGACTTTTCTTCTTCATTTCCAATGTGTATGTTTTATTTCTTTTTCTTCTCTATTTTTTTTTTCTGATTAGCAATACCAGAATGTTGAATAGAAGTGGCATAAGCAGGCATCCTTGTCCTGTTCCTGAACTCTGTTTCATCTTTAAGCGTTGAGTATGATATCGAGGATGATGTTATGCAAAGTTTTTTAAAAAATCATTGATTTTTTTATTGTGGTAAAATACACATACTGTAAAATTTACTGTCTTAATAATTTTAAGTGTACAATTCAGTGATATTAAGTACATTCATATTGTTATTACCAGCATCTGTCTTCGGACCTTTTTTTTTTTTTAAATATTTATTTTTGAGAGAGAGAGAGAGAATGTGAGCTGGGGAAAGGCAGAGAAAGGGAGACAGAGAATCCCAAACAGGCTCCACACTGTCAGCACAGAGCCCAACGCGGGGATCGAACTCATGAACTGTGAGATCACGATCTGAGCTGAAATCAAGAGCCGGACGCCTAACCGACTGAGCCCCTCCCCCCCCCCCCAAGAGCCCCTGATGTCACACTTTTTAATCTTTTTATATTGTGGATCTGTTAAGATATTATTGTAGCTGTAACTGTTTATAACACTTCTGTCCTTCAACCTTTATACTCCAGTGGTTAGCACACAGTGCCACACTGTATTTATTTCTAGAGTTTTCTGAACTTGACTGTGTACTTGCCTTTACCAGCGTGCTGTTTATTTTCACATTTCTCACGTTGCCGGTTAGCGTCCTTTTGTCCCATGTGACAGGCGTCCTTCAGCAGGTCTCATAGGCAGGCCTGGTGTTGTTGCAGTCCTGAAGCTGTCGTTTGCATGGCAAAGCCCGTCTGGCCTTTATTTCTGAAGGACGGTGTTGCTGAGAAAAGTGTCCTGTTTCTGAGCTCACTGAATTTTCTTCTGCTCGGTCTAGATGATTCTGAAGCTTCTCTCTTAAATTCTTCACACCAGTCATTGAAATCTTCAGCTCCAAGATTTGTTTGGTTCTTTTTTTATATATATAATTTATCTTTTAAATGTACACCCAAGTTAGCATATAGTGCGACAGTGATTTCAGGAGTAGATTCCTTAGTGCCCTTTGCCCATTTAGCCCATGCCCCCTCCCACCACCCCTCCAGTAACCCTCAGTTTGTTCTCCATATTTAAGAGTCTCTTCTGTTTTGTCCCCCTCCCTGTTTTTATATTATTTTTCCTTCCCTTCCCTTATGTTCATCTGTCTTGTATCTTAAAGTCCTCCGAAGAGCGAAGTCATAAGGTATTTGTCTTTCTCAGACTAATTTCGCTTAGCATAATACCCTCTCGTTCCATCCACATAGTTGCAAATTGTTTGGCTCTTTTTTTATGTTTTCTGTTTCTTTTTTGACCACCTTCTTGTGACCTTGTACCGTTTTCCAGATTTCATTAAATTATTTGTATTCACTTGTAGCTCTCTGAGCATCTTTAGAACAGCTACTCTGAATTGTCAGGCAGCTTCTGGGTCTCTGTTTCTTAAGGGCAAGTTACTGAAGGTTTAAACGCATTCCTTTGGCGAAGCCACATTTCCCGATTCCTCCTGATCCGTGTAGCCTTACGTGGTGTGTGTGCATTTGAAGCAGCAGTCACCGTGGTAGACTTCGTGGACGGACTTCAGGGAGGAAAGACCTTCCCTGGCAGATGGTTTTGGGGCGGTGAGGTCCAGAGCTGATGGCCAGGAGGTTGTGCCGTGACCCTGGGCCTAGGGGGGGCAGGGTGCCTGGTACGGAAGTGTGTGGTGGCACCGACTCCAGGATGGGGTGGTGACTCATTTGTTGATGTCGCTGGGGCCCACAGCGCTCACGACTGCGTGGTCCTTGGTGAGTGTTGTCCCGGGGCCACAGATGCCGTGAGGGCTGCTAAGTCCCCAGTGGAGCCTCCAGGGCCGGCAGCAGCGACCGCTGGGGCCAGGGGTCTGTGCACACTCAGCTGCAGGCACGGCTGGAAGGGTGTGCTCAGTGGCGGGAAGCAGTTGCAAAGACGCCCAGAGTCGCTGGGCGCGGGGGCCGGGGGGGGGGGGGGGGACCAAAGTGCACAGCAGGTCCAGGAATTACCGTGGGCACGCTGGTGGCTGCAGGGGCCCCGGCCGTCAGTGTGCCCTTCCGTGGCCGCACGGTCTGCCCCTGGGCACGCGCACCACGGTGGAGCCGTGAAGAGCGTCGGGCTGGCGGGCGCAGGTGCAGACGCTGGTGCTGAGCGCGCACACGGTGGCGGCCACCAGCCACGGGCTCTAGGAGGGGGTCGTGCCCCTTCAGTCAGTCACGGAGCCTGTGATGGCGTCTGGTGCTGGTCCTGGGGCTTTGGTTGGGCGGGGCCCCTGGGGGCAGGGGGGCAGGGGGGAGGGGCAGGGGGAGGGACTCAGGCAGCTGGAGTCAGACGTGCAAGTACTTGTGTGGCAAAAGCTGGCGGAAGCTGCTGGGTCATCTGCGAAGAAGGTCAGTGGGCACCGCGCTGGCTTTTAAGATGTGGCACGTCCCCCCCACCGCCCCCCCACCGTGGAGCCAGCTGGTCCTGGGCTTCTCTCTTTTCAGAGCTTTTTCTATTCTTTTTCTTTTTTTAATTTTGTTTATTTTTGAGAGAGACAGAAAGGGAGGGAGGGAGGGAGAGAGGCAGAGAGAGAGGGAGACACAGAATCCGAAGCAGGCTCCAGGCTCTGAGCTGTCAGCACAGAGCCCGACGCGGGCCTTGAACCCACTGACCGCGAGATCGTGACCTGAGCTGAAGTTGGACACCTCGAAGTTGGCTCAACCGACCGAGTCACCCAGGCGCCCCCTGAGATTTTTCATTACTGATTCACTCTCTTTATCATAGGTCTCATCAGATTTTCTGTTTCCTCTTGAGTCAGTTGTGGTGGTTTGTGTGTTCTAGAAACGTGTGCACTTCACGTCGGGCATCTATGTGTTAGTGTGCAGCTGTCCCCAGTATTCTCACAGGGTCCTTTTTTCTCTGTAAATAGTAATAGGTAAGCAGTAATTTGCAGTCATTCCTGATTTTTAGACCGGGATTTTTATGTGCCCAATGACTTTTGATCCGTTACAACAGCCGTTGTTCTTTTTGATGTTTGAATGAACTCACCCCTGCCCGGCAGGATCCATCGTGCGGCTCCTGAGTCCTGCTGACACAGTTCCCTGACCCTTCGTGGAGGCCTTGCCTTATGAAACCTCAGGATGCCCCAGGCTGGTCACACACACTCCCTGCCTCGACCCGGGATCAGTTCTTCAGAGCCAGACCCCATGCGTGCGCGGTCCCTCTACCTGCATCGCCCTGTGGTTCGGCTGTTTAATCTTTAGGTCTTGACGCCTTCACGGCACCCCCAGACGTGGCCAGACTTCTCCTTCGGTACTTGGTCTTTGTGGTATTTAGCACGAGGTGGCTGGCCTGTTAAGGTCTGGGCCTGCTACTCCCGGGGATGATCTGAGTCCGGGCCTCGGTGACGCTCGTGAGGCCAGACACCGGCTGCAGTGACAGAGGTAGACAGGGCACCTGGGGGGCTCAGTCGGCTGGGCGTCCGACTTCGGCTGAGGTCGTGATCTTGCGGTTCGTGAGTTCAAGCCCCACGTTGGGCTCGCTGCTGCCCGCGAAGAGTCCGCTTCGGGTCCTCTGCCCCTCTCTCTGCCCCTCCCCCACTGGCGCTCTCTCAAAAATGAATAAACATTAAGAAGGAGGCAGGGCCTGGGGTTGTCGTGATGCTACTGAGCCCCGACCGCAGCTGTGTTTGCTGTCAGTACTCGGCCTTTTCAAGCACGCAGAGAAGGAAGAGTAACAAAGAGCCCTGTTTTCTTAAGTCAGCAAGAATCAGGTTGAAGTCTTGCAGCTAAGAGTCCAAACTTAAAAAATGATCTTCTCCAAGCTTTTCAGGATTTTTGTCCCCGACACCTGTTACCATGACAACCACACATATTGTGATGAGTTAGTGCCACGAATCCAGGAGGTGAAGAGGAAGCTTATGGGATTTGTCTCCCCCAAGCTTATGCGTTTCAGTGTTTCGAGATTAGATCTCCCAGCCATTACAAAGTTCCGGATGTTTCCCCGAGCAAGGGCAGCCTTGGGGGCGGGGGGGGGGGGGGGGGTGGGGGGGGGGTTAAACCCTGTATGTGCAGGCAGCAGTGCAGGAAGAATCCAAACAAGTGTGTCTACACTGGCCTGGGATATCTTCCTATCTTCTGGGTGTGTTTACTCTGCTTTGGGATTTTCCCCTCGTTCATGACCAGGGATGTCTTTCTAATTCCATGGGTCCATCTACACTGGCCTTGCAGATCTCCCTCATTCCCAGGAGTTGCTATACTGAACTGGTATGTTGCTGTAATGCCCAAAGGTTTCTTTCCTGATTTGGGCTGCCTTACTAATTCCCCACCTTGTCTAAACTAACCGGTGATACCCCCTAATTCCCTAGAGGTGTCTGCTCTGAACAGGTTGCGCTCCGTAATACGCAGGCATGTCTCCCCTCGCCTAGGCTGTCACCCCATCCCCCCGTGTGGATCCACCTGTACTCGGGATGGCTCCCTAATTAGTCCCTGATTAGTCCACCCTGCTGTGATGTGTCTCTATTGCTCCGATATGGGTTGTCTAATCCCCAGGTGTGTCTGTGCTCACTGGGGATGTTGGGGATGTTTCAGTAACTCCCTGTATGTGTACACTCTTCCCGAATGTTTTCCTAGCTCTCTGGTCTGCCTATCCTGACCTGCTATGGCCGCCTAATTCCCCAGTGTGTCTACTTTGACCTGATGTCTTCCTAGTTCTCTGGGTGGGTGTCCCTGACCTTGGAAGCCCCCATAATATTCCAAGTGTCTACACTGACCTGAGTTGTTTCCTTAATTAGCAAACGTGTCTACTGTGGCATGGGTTTTCTCCCTAATTCCCCATTTTTACACACTGACCCGGGACATGTTTCTAGCTGTCGAGATGTGTCTCCACTGACCAGGGACGCGTTCCTAATACCCCAGCTTTGTATACTGTGTTCTGGGATCTTGCTCGTATTACTCAGTTTTGTCCCCCTTGAGTTGGGACAGCTCCTTAGGACCCCCGTTCTGGCTGCTCTGTCCCTACTTCCAGTGGATGTCTGACCTGACCTGGTGTGTAACAGACATCTCCAGGTGTGCCGTGACCCCTCACGGCTCTCTTACCTTTATTATGTGCACACTGCTTTCTGATTTCTTTCTCATTACCTAGTTGTGCTATCCTGACCCGGGACGTATCCTCATTTCCTCAGATTTGTCTACCCTAACTGGAGATAGCTCCGTAATTCCTGAGTTGTGTCGGCACTGACCTTGGAAATCTAGTTCCATAACTGTGTCAACACTGGCCAGGAATGTCTCCCTGATTTCCCAGGTGTGTTTACTGTGACCAGGATGTCTCTCAAATTCCACAGGTGTTTTTACACTTCCCTAGAAGGCTTCCGTGGTTCCGCACTGGTGCACACGTTGTACGTGACGTCCCTAGAACTACAGGTGTGTCCTCTCTGCCTCCCTGATTCTGTAGGTGTGTCTCCTCCAATCTGGAATGTCTCTTACTCCGGCGTGTATCTGCCTTAAAGCTGGATGTCCCCCCAGTTCACGGTGTCCACACTGACCAGGGATGTCTCCCTCATTGCCCAGCTGTGTCAACTCTGAGGATGTCTCCCTCGTTTCTTAGGTGGGTCCACAATAGCCTGAGATGTCTCCCTAATTCCTCCTGTGTGTAAACAGGTCTTGGGATGTTCTGTTAAATCCCAAGGTGTGTGTCCTGACTTGGGATGCCCAATTCCATAGATGTGTCAACAAGGACTCGGGATATCTCCTTAATTCTCCTGTGTGTCTACTCTGACAAGGGTTATTTACCTAATTCTTCGGTTGTGTCTGCAATGAACCAGATGCCTTCCTAACTGCCTGTGTGTTTACACTGACCTGTGACACATCTCAAATTTCACAGGATTGTATACCCTGGCTTTGGATGCCTCCGTGACTACTCAGGTAAGTCTACTCAGACCCGAGAGGCCAGTCTAATAACCCAGGTGTGTCTCCACTGATCTGGGATGTTGGTGTAAATCCCAAATTGTGTCTACCGTGACCTGGGATGTCTCCCTAGTTCCCAGGGTGTGAATTCTAACCAGTGGTGTTTCCCTAATTTCTCATGTGTGTATCCGTGACCCGGGATGTCTCCATAATTCTCCTTATGTATCTACCGTGATGGAAGATGTCAAGCTGTTCCTTAACTTTGTCTTTGACCTCAGATAGCTCCCTAATTTTGCCCAGGTGTGCCTACCCAAACACGGATGTCTACCTGATTACCCAGATGTGTCAACTCTTACCATGGATAATTGCATAATTCTCCAGCTGTATCTACACTGACCTAGGCTGTTTCTCTCTTTCCCCACGTGTGTCCAACACAGTTTGGTTGTCTGCTCAATTCCCTGGGCCTGTCCACACTGATGAAGGGTGTCTCTCTAATTCCTCAGGTTTGATCACTCTGAATTGGCTCGTATCCCTTCTTTCCCGTGTGTTTACCCTGCCCAGTGATGTCTCCCAAATTTGCACACGTGTCTACTGTGATGTGGAATGTCTCCCTAATTCCCCAGGTTTGTGTTCACTGACCTGACCTGGGAAGTCTCCCTAATTCCACAAATGTGTCTACACTGACCTGCAATACATCTCTAGTTATTCAGGAGTTTACCTTATCATAGGATGTCTGCCTAATTTCACAGGAATTTCTATACAGAATGAGAATGACTCCCTAGAACCCCAGGTGTGTCTGTTATTACCTGGGGTGTTTCTCTTAATTCCTCAGTTGTGCTTACACTGACTTGGGAGATTTCCCAAATCCCCCAGGTGTGTCTACACTGACCTGCATTGTTTCCCTAATCCCCCAGGTTAATCTACTCTTATCAAGGGTGTCTAATTCCTTCATTTCCACTTTGATCTTGGACGTCTCCCTAATTCCCTTGTATTTCCTACCTGACCTGGGATGTCTCCCTAATTCCCTATTTATGTCTACTTTAATGTTAGCTGTCACTCTAAATTTCCGGGTATTTCTAATCACCTGGGTATCTCCCTCATTTCCCAGGTGTGTCTGGGATAGCTTCTCATTGTCCAAGGGGTGTTTGTATTGACCTTTGATATCATCTTAATTCCCCAGGTGTGTCTACACTGAACTAGTAAGTCTGCAGTTCCCTCAGGTATGTCTGTTTTACCTGAAAAGTCTCTCTAAATCCTTTGGAATATCTATACTGACCAGAAATGTTTCCTTAATTCCCAAGTTGTGACTACACTGAACTTGGATGACTCCTAAATTCTCCAAGAATATCTATATTGACCTAAGATGTCCCTTGATATCTGCCTAAGATCTCAGGTTGCCTACCCTGACCAGCTGTGTCTCCATGATGAACCCCGTGTGTCTGTTCTGACCTGGAATCTAGTTCCCGGTTTGGTTTCCTCGGACTTGGGAATCTTCCTCGTTCCCCAGGTATGTTGACTCTGACATTGTATGTCTCCACAAATTACTAGGTGCATCTTCCCTGACCTGGCATGACTTTCTATTTCCCAGTTTTCTACACTGACACGAGACGTCTCTCTTTTCCCTAAAATGTGTTTACTCTGACCCAAAATGTTGGAGCTGGCCACCAAGAGGATGTGACCACCAGCTGATGCATGAGCTACACCAGGCAACTGGAGACTCGTCACCCTCCCCACCCCCCGCTCATTAGCATGTACCTTCTGCTCGCCTTCTCTGCTTTGTTCTCAGAAGCTGCCCCAAGGACATAGCCTTCCATCGTGATGTGGCGTTGAGACCATCTAGATGGTAATATGTGACTGAACCCAGTTAAGGTCTCTATTTAAACTTCCAGGGTTTGGCGAGTGGGTGAAGAGATCTACCCGTCAGCATCTACCCAAGACAAGCCTTGAATGTAAGTTCTCTTGCTTATTAAACCCGCCACCTACCAACCTGGAATGATCTGCCTCTTTCTTGGTCTCTCTCTGCCCTCCAGGTAGGAATGCTGGTCTCAGATTTCACCTGGGAAGCTCCCAAGGTTGCAACCCTGACTCTCCAGGTGCGTCTAACTCTGACCTTGGATGTCTCCCTAGTTCTCCAGGG
Source organism: Lynx canadensis (assembly GCF_007474595.2). NCBI lineage: Eukaryota > Metazoa > Chordata > Mammalia > Carnivora > Felidae > Lynx > Lynx canadensis. Next base: position 92,453,960 of record NC_044314.2, read on the forward strand.
AGTCTCCTGTGACGTACGATATCTCTTAATCCCCCCTGGAGTGTGTACACTGATCTGGGTTGTGTCCATATCTCCCCAGCTGTGTCTCCTCTAATGTGGGGCATCTACCTCGTTCCCCAGATGCGTCTCCTCCGGTGTGGGTGTGGCTCACATTCCCCTGATCTAGTCTAATTCCCTAAGAGTGTCTGCCTTGGCTCGGGATGTCTCCCTAATTCCCCACGTGTGTCTATACAGACCTGGGATATTGCTCTCAATCCCCAGGTGTGTCAGTTATGACTAAAGGTGTCTTATTCCCAGATGTGTCTACACTGCCCATAGGTGTGTCTGCTCTGACATGGTGTATCTTCATAGATCCACACGTGCTTTTATCCTGAGTTGGGGGTTTCCGTATTTCCCTAGGCATGTTTACGCTGACTTCAGATGATTCTCTGATTTCTCAGGTGAGTCAACACTGACTAGGGTCTTGTGTGCCTTCTCTGACCTGGTGTATCTACGGAGAACCCCAGGTGTTTTTGCTTTAACCGTTTTTTTTTTTTTTCCCTCTCTCTGTAAAGATGTGTCTACCCTGATCTCTAATATCCCAAGTATGTCCATCCTGGCCTGGAACGTCTACTTTTCAAGAGCGTCTACCCTGACCTGGCTATCCCGCTAGCTCCCCAGGTGTGTCTATACTTGACTCGGTTGTCTACACCACTTTGGGACGTCTCCCTAATCGTCTGGGTATGTTTTCTCGAGAGCTAGCTCCTTAATTCTAGCGGCGTGTCTACTCAAACCTCACGTGCCTCCCTATCCCCTTGGATTTTCTGAAATATCTCCCCGATTTCAGGTGTGTCTAAACTGGTGGGGGATAGATCTAATTCTCAGAGGTGTTGACTCTGTGACAGTTCGCCTTTCTGAGTCTGCAGTAGTGTCTGTCCTGACCAGTGAGGTCTCTCCAGATCCTCGTGTGTGTCTACACTGACTTGGGATAAGTGTCTAATAGTGCCAGAGTATCTGAACTGGAATGGGTTATCTCCTTAAGTCCCCCTGAGTGTCTACGCTGCCTGGGATGTCTCCCTAATACAGCAGGCATGTCTACACTAGGACTACCCTCTAATTCCCCATGGGTGTCTACTCTGACCTTGATGTCTCCAGCATATCCCAAGTGTGCTTACATGGTCTTTGGATGTTTCGCTAATACCCCAGGTGTCTGTCCTGACATGGGTACTTCCTTACCCCCCACAAGGGTCATTCTAACCTGGGATGCGTCCCTGGTTAACCGAGGATGTCTACACAAAACTGAGATCTCCCCCTCCTTCTCAAGCTACGACACTGACATGGGCGGTCGTCTTATTTCCACAGTTCTGTATGCGCTGACATGGCATGTATCCCTGACACGAGTGTGTCTGCACGGACCCGGGATAGCTTCCTAATTGCACAGGTGTCCGTCTCAAACCCGGGATAACTCCACACACATCAGATGTGTTTACTCTGACCTGGCATATCCTCCTAATTCCTTACTTGTGTCTACACTACCTGGGCTATCTCCCCAGGTGTGTCAGCACTGTCATTTGGTGTCCCATAGCCCTGTCCGTGTAGCATGGTTTGGGATTCTCGTAATTCCCCAGGTATGTCTACTCTGAACTGGAATATTTCACAAATTCTGCTTGTGAGACTACACTTAGAATTCATATTAATTTCCCAGATGCATCTTCCGTGTCCTGGGGCATATTGCTAATTCCAGAATGGGTCTTCCCTGATCTTATCTGCTTAATCCTCCGGGTCTGTGCACACAGACCTGGGAGGTCTCTGTAAATTCCCAGGAGTGTCTACAGTGACCTTGGAGGTGTCCTTAGCTTCCCAGCTCTGTGCCTCGGACCTGTGTGGTCTTCCTGGGTCCCGGTTGTGTCTGCAGAGCTTAGTGTCTTCCTTTCCCCAGGTCAGGCCACACCGTCCTGGGAGGTCTCCCGACTTTCCCAGCGTTGTCAACACTGACCTGGAATGTGTCTAAGACCACAGATGTGACTACTGTGACCTAGGATGTCACTGGCGTTTCTGCTCTAACCTGTGATGTCTCCCTGTTCCCCAGTTCTGTTGATGTGGACATTGGCGGTCTCCTTAATTACACTAGTGCATCTACTCTGACCTACTGATGGTTCCCTGACTCCATGGTATGTCACACTGAGAAATGAGGTCTCTTCTTACCTGGCAGGTCTGCATACTTCCCCGTATGTCTCTACTCAGACCTTGGATGTCTTTTTAAATCTCCAGGTAGGCCCGCGCTGACCTGGAGTATGACCCTCATCCCTCACGAGAGTCTGCACTGACCTTGGATTTCTTCCTGTCTCCTCTGGTGTGTCTTCTCTGTCCAGATAGGTCTCCTTAAATCCACTGGTGTGTCTGTTGTGACCTGGGTTGTCTCCTTAATTTCCAAAGTAGATCTCCGCTGACCTTGAAATACTCTTTCCCCACGTTGGTCTACACTGACCTGGGAGGTCTCTAATTCTTTACTGCGGGTCTTTTGTGACTTGGCATATCTAGCTGTTCCCAAGGAGTGTATATCCTGACCCGGTGCGTAGCCAGAAGTCCATAGGTGTGCCTCCACTGACCTGGGCTGTCTTTATACTTTCCTGTGTGTGTCTTCTCTGACCCGTTATCTCACCAGCGTTCTTCGTGGCATATGCCCTGGGTGGTCTTTTTCTCCATGTTTGTCTGTCCTAACCTGGGATGTATCTCTGATACCCCAGGGGTATCTCCCCTAGCCCAGGAGGACTCCCTAACCCCCAGGTGTTTCTGCCCTCGCCTGGGTGTATCCGTGATCACTTGTGTCTGTATCCTTAACGGGATTACCTTCTAATTCTTCGCGTGTGCTTGCTTTCACCTAGGACGGCGCCTCACTTGCACAGGTGCGTCCACTCTGACGGAGGCTCTAACTCCCGGTTTGCGACCGGTTTCCCAGATGTGTCTCTACTGCCTTGCGAAGTCTCGTTAATTTCCAATTGTGTTCTTCTACGTGGCATGTCTCCCTTCTCCCTAATTCTCCATGGGTCTACTCTGACCTAGAAGTCTGAATTTTTCCCTGTTTTGAATCTGGCTAGAATATCCCCCTCATTCCCCAAGAGAGTCTGCGCTAATCAGTGAGGTCTCCCTAATTGAGGGAAGTTTATGTCTAAAGTTCCCTTAAATATCTACGGATGTCACTGCCTCGGTACGGCAGTTCCCCAAGTGTGTCTACACTGGGATGTGTCTGATTCCTGAAGAGGATGTCCGCGTAATGCCCAGCCGTGTCTGCCCCGGACTGGGGTTCTCCTCAGTTCCCCAGCATGCCCAGCAGGGCCTCTCTCAGTGCTCGGCTGCTTCTCTTGCGGGGAGGCCTCCTGACTGTCCAGATGGGTCTGCCCACACCTGCGCCGACGCCCTTATTTTCCAAGACCGACTTGCCTGAGTTGCTCTCCTCTCGGCAGTGCCCCGGTTGTGTAATCACTGACCTGAGATGTACACCGACGTCACCAGTGACTCTAAGCTGACCTGAGGTGCGTCCCCACCTCACCAGGTGTGACTGTTCTACTAGGACTTGACTGCCTCTCCGGGAGCGTCTTCTCTGAACGGTGATGCCTAATTCCTCACTTGGGAGGTCTTTTCTCTTGTGTGGGATGTCTATTTCCCGGGTAGGTCGTCTTTGAACTCGGCGGCCTTCTCACTAACCCAGGTGTGTCTATACTAATTTTCCAGTTGGGTCTCCACTAGCCTTAGATGACCTCCAGTTCCCTAGTCATGTCTACACCGATTTTGGAAGTATACCGACTTCTTCGGAGGTCTATGATTACCTGGTACACTGCCTGATTTCCCAGTGCCATTAACTTTGAGCTGGCATATTTCCGTAATTCCTCAGGTGCATCTACACTGACGTGTCATTTCCCAGGGGGCTCTTCTCTGACTCGGAGGTATCTCTGTTTCTGTGTGTTTGCCTTCTCTTATCTTGGATGTCTTATCACCAAGTGTCCCTACCGTAATCTGGGATGTCCCCTAATTCAAGCATCCACCCTGATCTGGGATGTATCCCAAATTCCTCAGGTATGTCTACCCTGACCTGGGGCATTTCTCTAATTCCCCAGGAATGTCTACTCTGACCCAGGATATCTATTTCCTAGGTGGATCTAGACTTAACTGGGCTCCTCCCTAATCCCCCAGGTTTGTCTACGTGAACTTATGTCTCCCAAGTTCCCCAGGTAGGTCTACACCGACTTGGAATGTCTCCCTAATCCACAAGGTACTTCTCCTTTGGCCTGGGATTGTCTCTGTCACCAGGTGTGTCCTAGACTCGATTATCTCTTGTTCCCGGGTGTTTCTGTAGCAACCTTGGACAGCTCCCCAGTTCCTCAGGTTTGCCTAAACGGACTTGAGATGTCTCCTTAATACCCAAAGTGTGTCTGTCCTGGCTTGGGATGTCACTCTAGTTTTCAGGTACATCTTCAGTGACCTGGAACGACTCCCTATTTATCCCTGATCTGGTTGTCTCTCTCCTCTGGCGTGTCAACACTCATCTGGGATGTTTAATTCCCTATTTGTATCTGTTCTGACCTAGAATGTCCCATTGATATCCCAGGTATGTCTACACTGACCTGAGAGGTCTAATTCTCCAGGTGTGTTTACCCTGAACCGGGACTTTTCACTAATGCCTCGGATGTGTCTGTCCACCCAATTATGCTGGTGTGTCAGTGCTGATCTGTGTGGTCTTGTTTTCCAAGTGTGTCTTCGCTGACAAGGAACGTCTTCTCTGTTCCCCTGAAATGTCAACCAGGGATGTCACCCTGACTCCCAGCTGTAACCGTCCTGAGCCGGATTTTCTCCCTAATTCACAAAATGTGTCTACTCTTATCTGGCATCTAGCTTTATTTCCCCATATGCCTCTACTGACCTCATAGGTCTCCCTAAACCCCAGGTTGTCTACACTGACCTGGGAGGGCTTTTTTGGGTGTGTGTAGTCTGACCAGAGAGGTCTCCTGAGTCTACGCTGAATTGGCCTGTCTCCCTGGTTCCCAACGAATGTCTACATTGTCGCGGGAGGTCTCCCTTAGTCCCCGTGAGTTTCTCTGCTGACCTGGGAGGTCTCGTTTCCCAGCTGGGTCTACTCTGACCGGCGAGGTCTTGTCAACCTGACTTGGGATGTCTCCCTAATTCCCCGTTTTGTCTACGTTGACCTGAGTCGTCTCCCTAGCTCCCTGGCTCTGCCTACTTTTGACCTTCGATGCCTTATCCCAGGTTTGTCACTTCTTGCCTGGGATGTCTGCCTAGGTCTCCAGCGTGTCCCCCCTACTGTAGGATGCCTTCTCACCCCCCCTGCTTCATCTGGTGTATCTGCACCCACCTGGGATGTCGAGTTCTCTAGGTGAGTCTACTAGAAAACTAAAATCCAGAGCGCTTTACTTGAGCTGAGTATTTTACTGAGAAACCAGCATTTTGGAAATGGGGACACATTCAAACGGCAAGTGGCTACGAAGCGGCTCTCAGCTGTCACAGGCCCGTCTGTAAAGCAGGAATGTGCAAGTCCAACACTTTCCATTGTGACTAGAGTTGGGGACTGACATGGCTTTTCAGTGCATCAGCTTACTTGAATATAGCTGATCAGCTGGGAATCTGTAAAGTCATGTCTGACTCGAAGAAAGCTCAAGTGTTGTTTAAAATTGAGTTATTAGCATTTTTGGAATCAGGACAGTTTTTAAAATCTGGTTAGGTGACTATGAGTCTGGTACAGGGGCATACCCAACCTGTGGTCTCCATTTGTTTTTATTTCTTTTAACGTTTATTTTATTTTTGAGGCAGGGGAGGGGCAGAGACAGAGGGAGACACGGAATCCGAAGCAGGCTCCGGGCTCCGAGCTGTCAGCACAGAGGCCCCCAGGCGGGCTCAGACTTGTCGACTGCGAGATCGAGACCTGAGCCGGTTGGACACTCAACCTACTGAGCCACCCAGGCACCCCCTCGGTTTCATTGTCTTTTAAGATTTTTATCTTACTTTTGAGAGAAAGGGAGAGAATCCCAAGCAGCTCCATGCTCAATGTGGATCCTGATGTGGGGCTCGATCCCACAACCCTGAGGTCATGACCTGAGCCAAAATCAAGAATTGGACACTTAACCGACTGAGCCACTGGGGACCCCTCCATTAAAAAAAAAAAAAAATCCCTTCCAGGGCTCCTGGGTGGCTCAGTGGGTTGTGTCTGACTTTGCCCAGGTCATGATCTCATGGTTCATGAGTTGAGCCCCGTGTCAGGCTCTCTGCTGTCAGTGTGGAGCCCGCTTCAGAGCCTCTGTCCTCCTCTCTCTCTGCACCTCTCTTAAAAATAAACATTAACATAAAAACCAGTCCCTTCCCGTCGATCACTCGTCCCTGTTGAACGGAGAGCGGCTGACTGTTTAGCATCACGTGACCCTTCTTTGGACACTGAAGATCGTGAACCAGAATCTCATTAGGTTCTTCAGCTCGCATGGAGATCACGATTAGTGTTTACTGAAGACTCTTGAAAAGATACACAATAACGGGTATTAACACAAGAACAGGAGGAATATCAAATGTCTGGAAAATACCCCAAACCAAGATTCCCATTTGCCCAAGTTTAAACCACCTGGAAAGATCAATTGGTTATAATGAGATTGTTTTTACTTTTACAAGTCAATCTGCATTGTTTTTATAATGTGCAATTGGGTTTTAATTTTTTTCTGAGTTATGTATGTAGGCACAACATGACGGGTCGCCTGGGTGGCTCAGCCTATTGAACGTCTGACTCTGATTTCAGCTTGGGTCATGATCCCAGGGTCGTGGGATCGAGCCCAGCGTTGGGCTCTGTGCTGACAGCATGGAGCCTGCTTGGGAGTCTCTCTGCCCGCCCCCCACCCCCCCACCCCTGCCGCCTGCCTGTGTGCACACAAAATAAACATTAAAAACCCACAATGTAAAAGTGGTAACAGATTCTTGTGTAACTGTAGGTATTCTTCAGTAGATAGACCCACCAAGGGAAGCTTGGAGAAATACCTTATAAAGGTAGGCACTCCTAGGCAACCAGGTCAAAATCCCAGATTAGTATAGAAGCACTTTGGGAATTAGACATCCCATCAGTATAGACACACCGGGGGAATTAGGCAGATCCACGAGGTCAGAGTAGGACACATCTGTGTTGCAGGGAGACATTACTGGTCAAGTAGACACGTGAGGGGAGTAGGAGGAGTAATGGTGGGGCTCTCAAGGAGAAATTCTAGGTCAGAGGAGCCAGACTGGGGATGTAGGGACCATCTTGAGAAACACTTAACTCATCTTGAGAATTATGAAGACACCCCATGTGAGTGTGGACATAGCAGGGAATAAGGTTACAACAAACGGTCAGAAGAGCCACGTGGGAAATTAGGTAGACATCCTCAAGTGCAGACCCTCCTGGGTAGAAGTTCAGATAAGAGCAGGGGAAAAGCTATGCAGGTACATGTACACACAGCTGATTATTAAGGAGGCATCGAGGTTCGGCTGACATACAGCAGGGTAAACAGGGAGACATTCCGGGTCAGAGTAGACGGAGCCAGAGAATTCAAGACCTCTGAAGTGAGAGAACACACGTGGGGAAAGCGGTTTCTCAGGTTAGTATAGAAATTCCCGAGGAATCAAGGTGACATCCCAAGTCATGGTATCTTCCCCTGGGGAAACGGGGCCATCTTAGGATAGACACAACCTGGGATACTAGGGAAACATCCCTGGTCAAAAGAGATGCACTTACTTTGTAAGAAAGTAGACATGCCCCATCTGTGTAGACACATCTGAGTTATTAAACAGATATCCCGGTAAGGGTAGACATACCTGGGGAATTAAGGAGACATTCCAGGTTACTGTAGACATTCCACATCAAAATAGAAACAGAGGGGAACTCAGGGGACATCACGTATCAGGGTAGACACATCTGGGGACCTGGGGAGAGCCTGGATGGGGGAGAGATTCCAGATCAGGCTAGACACAGTGGGGGGTGGGGGGTAGCAGTGTGACATCCTAAGTCAGGGAAGACCCTTCCCTAAGTTAGGGAGGGATCCCAAGTCAGGCTGACCTACCTGGTGCATTACAGGGTCACTGTAATCAATGCAGACACGCCTGGGGACTTAGAGACCTCACAGATCAGAACACCTGGAGAGATAGGGAGACACCTCAGGTCACTGTGAACACACTTGTGGAGTTCGGGAGACTTCACAGGTCAAGGTGGATGACCTGGGGGAAACAGCCCTTCGTGAACAATACAGACACACCTTGGTAACTAGGGACACCTCCCAGGTAAGATTAGATGCAACTGGGAATCAGAGAAAGAGCCCAAGTCTGTGTCAACACACCTGAGGAACGAGACCTCCAGATTCACAGTAGACACGGCGAAGGACAAGGCATACGTCCCAGGATACGCTGGACAGTCCTGAAGCACGGAGACGTTCAGGTCCAGAGAGAGAAATCTGGAGAATGAGACATCCCAGCTCAGAGCAGACACTCCTGTGGAGCCAAGGAGACCTCTTTGGTCGGAGTAGAATACGTGGGGAAACGGGTCGTCCCAGGTCATAGATTCACCATGGAATTAGACACCCTCGGTCACGTTAGGGTAACCGGGGAGATACACTGTGTCAAGGCGGACACTTACGACGAAGCAGGGAGACAACCCAGGTCAGAGGAGACACACTTGGGGGGTTAGGGAGACCACAGATCAGAGTAGACATGCCTGGGAGGCCAGGGAGATCTCGTAGGTCAGCTGGACACGGGGAATGGGAGACATTCCGATGCAGGGTAGGCCTGCCTGAGGAATTAGGGAGAGATCCCCGCTCAGACATACACCACTGGGGTTTTATGTGAACGAAAAGGGCAGCGTAGACACTCCTGCAAAACCAGAGGGACACCACACCTCAGTATGGACACACCTTGAAAGTTAGGGACACATCCCGGGTCAGGATAGACACAGCTGGGGTTTTAGGAAGCCATCCCTGTTCAGCATGGACACATCTGTGGATTAGACATCCCAGGTATGAGTAGACACGTCTGAGTTTGACATCTCAGATTACGGCAGGCACAACTGGGGAACCAGGGAGGCTCCAGGGCAAAGTGGCCACACCTGAGGTGTTAGATGTTCCGGGTCAGAGTGGACATGCCTGAGATACTAGGCAGTCACAGCAGGTCAAGTGGAGACATCCAATGTCGAGGCAGACACAGCTGGGAATCTATGGAATCATACTAGGTTAGTGTTGACACACTTGGGGAATTAAGACCGCTCAGGTCAGCGTAGACATAACTGGTATATTACAATAAAATACCGTTTTTTGTAGACACATCTGGGGAACTAGTCAGCAGTCCAGGTGAGCTGAGATACATCTCAGGAGTCGTGGAGACCCTGAAGGTCAGGTTAGGTGGACTTGGGGAAGTAAGCAGACATGCTGCGTCAGAATACATCAGAGCAGAGAGGGGACTTCCAGAGTGGTACCAATAACACACGAGACCTCTCAAGTCAGTGGACACACGGAGGAGGAATACACATCCCAGGTCAACGCCCTAAAGAGTTAGCGAGACAAACCAGGTCACGACAGAAACATCTGGGATTAGAGGTTCACTCGTGCCCATGTGGACACAACTGGGCTCTAAGGGGATGGACCAGGTCAGAGAAGATACAGGAATTTTCAGAGATAATACGAGTTTAGGGTAGACACACTTGGAGAACAAAGAAAACAGGTCAGGGTAGAAACACCCGGGGAGTTAGGGGGCTATCCAATGTCACTGAAGACACACGTGGTGAATTAGGGACACATCCCAGGTCAGTCACAATTGATGATAAGGTATATCTCAGGTCAGAGAAGACACTTCTGGTTATTAAAGAGATAAAATCAGGGAGGGCACCCCTGGGTGATTGGGGGACACCACCTTTCAGGGTTCACACACAGGATTAGGGTTACATCTCTGAGTGTGTACCAGAGTAGGCACACTCAGAGAATTAGAGAAACCCCACAGGTCTCTGTATTTCAAAGACCTCATTGATCAGGGTACACACAGAATAAGGGTCACCTCCCAGGTCAGAGTAGACATACCTAGAGATTTAGGGGAGTATCCTTGATCAGTGTAGACCCACGGGAAAATTGGCAGACTTCCAACGTCGGGGCAGTCAAACCTGGGGAACTGGGAGACACCCACTGTCAGTATACACGCCCTCGGTGACTAGGGACATATACTAGATCAGGTTAGACCTAACTGGGGAACTTTGGAGACATCCCAGCTCAGGTATACTTCCCAGAGCAACTTGAGATACAATCCAGATCAGGGCCACCACGCTTGGGGAACTACTATGGATGTAGTTCACGTCAATGGTCGTTAAAGTAACCAGATTACGTCCAAAACGGAGTCACTAATGTTAAGCCCCATGTCAGCAAACCAAAACTTACGTTTCTATGCTCTGCTCTCCCAGAAGAGGAAGGCCTAGGTCAGCCATCAGCTCTCACCTGCTCCGCACCAGGTACCCGACCTGCTCCGAGACTTCCCTGGGGCCCATATAACAAGAGTAACCATGCTTACCCATCAGCAGATGCCCAGCGAATCTGCCCGTTCCTGCTCACGTGGTCTGCAAGAATCTCGTGCGTCGTGCAGCTCTTTGGTGCTCCTTTCTATCGCTAGGTTGCATGCTGCCTAACTCATGAATCACTAAATAGAAGCCAGCTAGATCCGTAAGTTGACTAGAAAATGTTTTCTCTGAGAGAGAGACACAGACTCCAAAGCAGGCTCCAGGTTCTGAGCTGTCAGCACAGAGCCCGATGCGGGGCTTGAACCCACGAACGGGGAGATCATGACCTGAAGTCAGATGCTTAACTGAGCCACCCAGGCGCCCCCAAAATTTCTTTTAACAGTGTTGATGACGAGGATGGGATTCAAAGACTGCTAACGGCTTTGGGGATGACAAGAAACGTGGGCATGGGTGCCTGCTGAGCCCTTTTGAGTTCTTGGTCTTTCTCATGTTTCCACAGCCGCGGGGAAGTTCCTCTTGGATCTGAGCTCTACTCTGTTTGCGTTTGAGCTCCCGGGTCTGATGGGCTTTTCCTGGCCAGGATTTAGTGGGCCAGCTGGAGCTGGCAGGTGGTTCTACGTGGACCCGAAGCCCCTAAGCCCTGCGTTATCCACAGTCTTGACGTGTCGGGTTCTGCTGGTGGGCCCACCATTCCACTTGGGGAACTACTGGCGGTCTTGGTGTGACCCTAAGGTAAGGGCGACAGATCTGCCAGACAGACACCGAGGAGACATGAGACCTAAAGTTCTAGAGAGCTGAGAGCTCCATATTCTTGTGCCCCAGCTCTTTATATGGGAAGTGGGGTTCCGGAGCACAAAGACGGTGGCAGAAATGGCAGCGTCTAAGGGCAGCCCTGAATCACAGCGGCCGTGGTCGGAAACCTGTGACCTAGACCAGCTTGTCCAGTTACAAGTTCTCAGCCAAGAACGCACTAGAAAGGGCAGAGGGAAAATTAATTTTCCTCGTCTACAGTCTCTGGTGACCCAGACGAGACCCACTGGGACACCGCACCCGCTCCGGAGCCTACACGCAGGACCCTGAGGAAGCGGAGAGGCCGGCAGAGAGAGTGGGGTCAAGTTTCATGTTGTCTCTTCCTTTCAAATCCAGACTGTTGTGAATTTGGTTTGGGGATCCCCTCTGGTCACTGACCCTCTCCTCCCAGGGACAGCTCCTGCTTTCCTGTTTGTCTTGCTGTGTGTTCCGGGACTCTGGCTTGGCTTTCTGCCTGCCTGGGGCTTGCAGGGCTGTGCATTCTTGTAAGTGCAAGGTCAGGGGCCCCGAGAATATGGCTGGCCTGAGATACAGGTTGCACCCCCTTTGTGGCTGCCATCCTACTGACTGTTGCCAGCTCTCAGGGGAACTTTCCTCGATCTTGCCTATCTTTGGGAGTAGTTCTGGATCTTGGGAAGACTAAATCTTTTGCACCCTCCTAGGACATACATCTCGAGTCCGTGGATATGTCATAAAGGCTTATGAGTTTGCTTGAGTAACTTGATCTACCTTTGGTTTAAAAAGAAGCCAAAAAAAAAAAAAAAAAAAAGAGTGTACTATTGCCAGGAATATTTACTGTTTATCTCCGCTAAAAACCTACAATAAGATATTTGGAAGCATTTTTATAATGACTCCAAGGTCAGAAGTTGGCCAAATTGGAAGCTGATATTAAAATCCCAATGAAGGAGGACACAGCAATCAGACAAGACAAAGGAATAAAAGGCGTCCAAATTGGCAAGGAAGAAGTGGAACTTTCACTACGCAGATGACACGATACTATATAGAGAAAACACTACAGACTCCACAGGAAAACTTAGAACTGATAAGTGAATCCGGTAAGGGTACAAGATACAAAATCAGTGTCCAGAGTGACACCGGCATCATGGCAGCATAAGGTACCTCCTTTAACAACCGGGGCGCCCGAGTGGGTCAGCTGGTTCGGCGTCCGAATTCGGCACAGGTCATGATCTCATAGTCTGAGTTCCTTGGGGTTCTAATGAGACATCCCATGTCAGTGCATCCCATTCCCATGGGGAATAAGAAGCATTCCATTTGACCGTTGGCACATTTGGAGAATTATCTTCTGACTCTAAAGATAAAGGCAGACGTAGCTGAAGAATACACAGACTACGTCACTGTAGATACAACTGGGGAATTAGAGTGACATCCCTTTTCGGTGTCCACGCACCTTGAGAATTAGGGAGACACACCTGGGTTATTAGGGACACCAGTGATGTCAGGGTGTCTATACCCAGGGAACTGGGTAACGTCTCAGGTCAGGTAGACTCACCTGGGGAACTAGCAGGACATCCCAGGTCAGGGTAGAATTCTGGGTTACTTTGAGACATCGGAAGTCAGAGTATTCACATCTGGGGATTAGGGAGACACTCAGGTCAGAGTAGAAGCATCTGGGTAATTAGAGAAACATCCTAAGTCATGGTAAACACATCAGGGAATTAGCAAGAAATCGCAAGACAGAAAACACATCCATGGAATAAGAGAAAACATCTCAGGTCGGGGTCAACACCTATGGAATTCGGCAGACAGATCAGTGTGTGCACTCGGGAAATGAGAGAGAGCCAGGTGTGAGCACGTACACGTGGGGACTAGGGAGACATCCCGGTAAGGGAAAGCCAACCTGGAGAATAAGGAACATATCCTAGGTCAGAGGAAAAACACCTGGGAATCGGTGGCAGCATTTCATGTCTGGGTAGATAAACCTGGGGCATTAGAAATCTAGTTCGGTGAAGACACAAAAGGGGAATTGCGGAGACATCCAGGTCAAGTTAGACACACAATGCAGAATTAAGGAAACATCAAGATCAAAATAGACTCAGCTATGGAAATAGGGAGACATCCCAGTTCAGAGCAGACACACTCGAGTCAGGCACACATCCCACGTCTGGATGGACAGATCGATGGAAGTAAAGAGCTGTCCCGGGTCAGGGGACACATACCTGGGAAATTGGAATCGTGCTGTGGCACACACCTGGGGAAATAGGGCGGCCCCCCGGGTCCCTCAATACATGCCTGGGGAGTTAGGGTGTCCCAGGTAGAGCAGGCACCTGGCTAGAAGGGAGACATCCCAGTTCAATGGAGATGCACCTGGACAATTACAGAGACATCCAGGGTTGCCAGAGAAAACACACTGGGATTTAGGGAGACATCCTAACGGTGTGTAGACCTACTTGGGGTATTAGGGAGACATCTTATGTAAGGATAGGCACGTCTGCATTATCAGTGGGTCACAGATTAGATAAACCCGGGGAACTAGGCGGGTTCCCCTCGTCGGGGTAAATAAGCTCGGAGAGAGAAGTATCCAGGGCAGAGGAGACACACCTGGGAGATTAGGGAAACGTGCCATGTCAGTGTGTGGACCTCAGGTCGCTGTAGATACGCCCGGAGGACAACGAATCACTTCGACTCAGAGGGGACGCCCTAGGTTCACGGAGACCTACCTGTACACTTAGCAAGACTCTGTGTGTCCAAGGAGACACATCTGGGGAATTAGACACTGCTGTTCGGGGGCAAGAACCCCTCGAGTGCTGGGGAAATATTCCCAGTTGGACACACACCTGGGGAGAGCGGTCCACTTCCCAGAAGAGGCACTGAGTTAGGGAGGCTGCCTGCCATGCGAGGGTGGACACACCCGGGGAGCCGGAGCCCGCAGATTAGTATGGACACGCTTGGGGCATAAGGGAGACTTCCGGCTCAGATATACGTACCTGGGAATTAAAGAGCCCGGTTCAAATTGCTTTTTCCAACTTTGAGACGTAACTGACACATTACATCTAAGTTTAAGGCGTACGGTGACGATGTGAAGCCCATATATATTGCAGAATGATTAGCGCGAGCTTAATTAGCGTCCATCAGAGTGACGACAGCATCGCGGCAGCTGTCGATAAGCTCCTTTAACAACTGGGGCGCCTAGATGGCTCGGTCGGTTAAGCGTCCGACTTCGACTCAGGTCATGATCTCACGGTTTGTGAGCTCGAGCCCCGCGTCGGGCTCTGTGCTGACAGCTCGGAGCCTGGAGCTGCTTCGGGTTCTGTGTCTCCCTCTCTCTGCCCCTCCCCCACTTGCACTCCAGGTCTCTAAAAAATAAATACACATAAAAAAAGGTATTTCCTTTAACAACTAAAATTCAGCCTCCATCTCCAAACTTACGTGCGTCCGTGGGAGCCGTGTGATCCAGCACCTGACGCAGGTTGCCTGGGAGGGTCTCACCACCATGCTTTGGGCGATGGGCAGGCAGACCACGGTACAGGCTTCGTCACTGGCGGGACCCTGTGAGCCGGCTCTGGTCCCTCTCGGCTGCAGTCTGGGGGCGGCTGGATAATGCTGACATGGGCAGACCACCCATCTCAGACCAAAGTCGAGATGGCCTTTGTAGCAACCCAGGTTTCTAGAGGAGAAGTTCCAGCATTCTGTTGGAAAGAAAACGTTACAGCAGCACCCCTCCCCCAAGGCGGCAGAGCTCAGAGACACGGCGGCATCTCTCCTGCAGGGAAAGGGCCAGTGGTGACGGCCTCGCTTCCCCCGCTGTGCAGGAGGCTGCTAAAGAACGCATTTTCTCTTGCAATGCCCAGGGCGTTAAAGGGGCCTCGTGATTGGGGGAAGGAGATCAGGGATAGTATCAGAGAGCCTTAAAAGGATGCCGTTTCTGTTGACTGCATTCTGGACTCCAACACGGAGCCTGTCACAGCCCCTGGGAAAACCTCATCTTCGGAGCCCTCCCTGGACTGTGGGCACCCTCAACACCTGAGTGTCAAAACTCACACCGCCCACCCCACCCTGTGTGCACTCCCGGGCAGCAGGAGACAAGCTCGGGTGGACGGGGAGCACCCACGGAAAACAGGCCAGCGCGTGGGGGAAAGTGCAGTCCTGAGCCATGACACCACCTTCAATAAAGCAAAAGAGAGGTTCCTAACAGTTGGTCTGGTGTGTTGTAAGATCAGGGGAAGACCTACAAGCTTAGGAATTCTGCCACAAGAGGGATCTCCATGGGAGGATGGAGAAAGCCACAGAATCTGTATAGCAGGGCCATCAAAAGTGCCCCCAACTGAAGGCAGCTGGTAAAGATCAGAGGGGTGACTGCTACATCAATGTGAAAGCAGCAACACAAAACTCAAAGGAAGATAAAGAACCAAGGAAACATGACATCACCAAAGATCCTCATTTATCTTCCAGTAACCGATCCCAAAGACAGGGAGGACATCTGTGGCTTACATGACAAGAATTCAACATAGCTCTTTTGAGGAAGCTAATGAGCTACAAGTAAACACAAAGAAATTCAATGAAATCAGGAAAAGCACACATACACAGAAAGAGAAATTTAACAAAGAGAATCATGAGAACTAAACAAATTCTGGAGCTGAAGAAGTCAGTGAATGAAATGAGGGGTGAAAGAGAGGGTATTATCACCAGAACAGACCAGAAAGAAGAAAGCCATCAGTGAATATAGGACAGGAGCTTTGAAACAGCCCAGAGAACAAAGAAAAGAAGCTAAGAGCATATGTCATCCGTGGAACACCATCAAAAGAGCCACTGGTATCGCTGGGGTTCCAGAAGGACAAGAGAGGAAGAAGGGGGCTGGAGGTCTATTTGGAGATTTCATGCCTGAGAACTTCCCAGACCTGCAAAGAGACTTGGGCATTCAAGTTCATGAAGTTAACAGATCACCCCATTATTTCAAGCCAACGCAATCTCTCCCAAAACACATTATAATGAAGCTGTCAGAAATCAAAGGTAGAATCCCGAAAGCACAAGAGGAAAAAAAGTAATCTACAAAGGAACCCACACTGGAGATCCGTGGATTTCTCAGCAGAAACCTTACCGACCAGGAGAGGGTGGATGACACATTCACGGTGCTAAAAGAAAAAAAAAAAAGGCCAGCCAAGAATACACTATCCAGTGAAGCTGTCCTTCGGAAATGAAGGCAAAAAAATAAATAAAATAAAAAGTTCCCAGATCAACAAAAGCTGGAAGAGTTCTCACACTGGACCCTCCTTACGAGAAATGCTGAAAGGAATTCTTCCAGCCGAGGTGAAGGGATGCTCATCAGTGACACAAAAACATACAAACATATGGAACACACTGGAAATGGTAAATATACAGTCGGATGAAGAAAACTCTAATTCTGTAATTGGATAGTGTGTTAATAAAGGCTAAAGGACGAAAGTACCAAAAATAATTACACCTACTGTAATTTGTTAATACACAATACACAAAGAGGTAAACGGGGCATCTGGGTGACTCGGTTGAGCATCTGATTCCTGGTTTCGGCTCAAGTCATGATGCCAGGGTTGTGGGACTGAGCCCTGCGCGAGCCTGCTTAGGATTCTCTCTCCCCCTCTGCCCCTCCCCCTGCTCACATGCTATCTCTAAAATAAAAAGAGGTAAACCATGACATTAATGTAAAAAAATGTGACAGTAATATAAAAAGAGGGAGCAAAAGGGCAGAGGTGTCACTACCGGTGTAAGTTGACCAGTTTATCTACTAGGTGTTTTATGTAAGCCTCGTGTAATCATAAAGCAAAAACCTAGTGGAGCTTCACAAAGATAAAGACAAGGGAACCCCACCATGGAGTATCCCCAATCCACAAAGGTGGGGAAGAAGACAGGAAGAAAAGGAACTATGGAACCACAACAGCCGGAAAACAGTAAGATGGCACAGGAAAATCCTTACCTGTCAAAGGTTATTCAAAATGTAAATGGGTTGAATTCTTCAATGAATTGGCACAGGGTGGCTGAATTAAAAACAAACAAGACCCAACTACATGCTACCCACAAGAGACGCGCTCCTGCCTTAGGGACACACAGAGGCTCGAAGTGAAGGAAAGGAGGCTCTTCCATGAAGTGGAAGCCACAAGACGAGAGGGCAGCTCTACTCACGTCAGATGAAATAAACTTTAAGCCCCAACAGTAAAACACAACAAACTCATTACATAAGGATAAGGGATCAACTCATCAAGAGGATGTAACAATTATATATGCACTTATTACTGGAGCACCTACATGTATTAAACAATGCTAACAGATCTGAAAGGGGAAAAAGACAACACAATAGTAATAGACTCTAATAGCCCACTTTCGGCCATGGATATAGATCATCCAGACAGAAAATCAACAAGGAGACATTGGACTTGAACCATACATTAGACCAAATGGACCTAATAGACATTTAGAACATTCTAGCTACAGCAGCAGAATGCACATTTTTCTCAAATACACACAGAACATTCTCCAGGGCAGGTCATATGACAGGCTGCAAAACAAGTCTTAGCAAATTTAAGAAGACTGAAATCACACCAACTCTATTTTCCAGCCACAGTGTTACAAAACTAGAAATCAGTAACAGGAGGGAAGGTGGAATTTATAAACATGTGGAGACCAAACAAAACATTCCGACAACCAAT